>NC_137069.1:14195373-14250373 GCF_032717465.1 Coenobita brevimanus
AATATGATGATGATGATGATATTAATTCTAAATTTGTGCCTTCATTTCTCTTATAAATGCTTCCCATCCCATAATTATGAAGATGACAATGATGATGACGATGATGATGGTGATGATGATGATAACTATAAATATAATAGCGATGCTGATGACACCCACGATAATAACACACACACACACACACACACACACACACATCCTTTTCCTGAGGACCTATCGTTCGTTTGCAAAACATCCCATCCAGAGAGAGAGAGAGAGAGAGAGAGAGAGAGAGAGAGAGAGAGAGAGAGAGAGAGAGAGAGAAATTTTCATATACCGAGAAATGATGTGACGTGGTGAGTGTGGTGGTTGTGGTGAATGTACTATCACGTGAGAGAGAGAGAGAGAGAGAGAGAGAGAGAGAGAGAGAGAGAGAGAGAGAGAGAGAGAGAGAGAGAGTAAAGGCAAAGGACTGAAAATGCAAGCTGTGTGTGTGTGTGTGTGTGTGTGTGTGTGTGTGTGTGTGTGTGTGTGTGTGTGTGTGTGTGTGTGTGTGTGTGTGTGTGTGTGTGTAGGAGGAATTTGAATGGAGATTTCGTGATGTAGTCCTCCGCTTGTTCGGTAAATCTAATAGAGTTTCTCTCTCTCTCTCTCTCTCTCTCTCTCTCTCTCTCTCTCCTGTTGAATTTCTGTAGGACCGACCAGCTTTCATATCTATATAGTTTAAACTCTCTCCTCTATGTCCTTGCTCAGTTTCCCTCCTGCTCCGTCTGCCTTTCTGTCTGACACACACATACACACACACACACACACACACACACACACACACACACAAATCATCCCACACAATCCCTATATCCCAACCCAGTCCCTTTAGAACTTAATATCCTTGAATAATATCCTTAACAATACTGAGAAAAATAAGACGCTCCACTAATGAATTAAGAAAAATACCTTGACGTAAGTAAGGAATATTTCTGGGGTATATTATACTGAAGATATACATACCACTAGACGCCTTGACTTTATCTAGGAAGGATCTTTGTTTCCCTTCTAGAACTGAGAAAATGTAAGTTAAGACATCGCAGGTCTTAGTGAGGTCAGAAAAATAAATGAGACATAAATAGAATTAGCTAAAGAGGTGACTAAGAAAAGGAGGAACACGATGCAGGATTTTTTATCATGGAATACCTAGCTGATGATACTAAAGATTTTGTCCTTGTATAGCATAAACAAGTGACAGGCCTGATCATTACACTGAATTCATGAGATATAACGATGAAAATCCAAGTAAATGCGCAAACTTCATCTTATTAATATGAACAATATATCTGTCTATCTATAGCCAGACACCATAATCCCTTAAGGGGCGGCCGATTGATTCTGAGTTAGCTGTTTTACGGGGAGGGGCACTAACCCTCCTCCAACCCACATGTTGACACGTAGGGAATACATATGGATTGGTTACATGGTTACCACCCAGCGCTGATAATGGTTTCTTGGCTTACAGGAAACCATTAGGCTTGTCACTCAGTGTAAAGGCACCTGAAATGGAAAGAAGGGTAATAAAAAGTGACAGGAAAGATGGGAGAAACGAGTAAAGGAGGAAAGACACAGAAAAAGAATGATAAAGGTGAAGGAAGAAGTAGGTAGCACTACATCAAGTGAGTGGATGATGGTCGCCACCACCTACCACCAATAAGAAACAGAAGAATATTTAAAAAGATATAAAGAAAGCAATTAAGATGCACCAAACCCATCAACAGGAATGGTTAGCAAGCACAGGCAACATTATTTTGACCGAAAATTTGGCTTTACAAATCTATTAATATTTCTCAAAATCACTTCCTTGGGGGAGGCGGTGGCTGAATCGGTAGAGAGGCGGCCTGCAGTCCTAATGGACCCAGGATCATATCATGGCTGGGGCAGGGAACAGTTTATGGATTTGAATTTCCTAAAAGGAGACTTTCCTGATCTACCAGATGACCCGCCGACATGTCGTAAAAATACCCCCGCTAATACCAATACACCAGTCCTGTATGAGACAGCCCTAGCATGTATTGAATATGGATGGTGGGTGTTAGCGCCGAAGTGGTAACATGTGGAGGTGTAGGAGGACTACTGGGCCTTGGGATAGGTCACTGCCCCTGAGCAATAGGCCCTGCAGCCTTCGCCCAGAGTCGGACACGTAAAAAAAAAAAAAAAATTATATCAGCGTATCTGCAGAAATATTGCTCTTATACTTACACCCTTTGTAGGACAGTCAAAGATGGCGTCTTACCTATAATGAAAAGAAAAGGTGAATTTTTAAAAAATACGAAAATAAAATTTGGCCAGAAATAATTAATTCTCATATATGAACTTGGCACCATGATTATGTCTATCTATCCATCTATCTATCGTTCTATCTATCTATAAATCAATAATTATAGTTACAAAAGAGACTAAAAAACACAAATGCAGTAATCTATTTCAACTTATCAAAACAGGAAAAAAAATCCAAAGCATCTTTGCATAGTAAGCTTTTAATCACCAAAAGACTCTGAGTGCGCTCTCTCTCTCTCTCTCTCTCTCTCTCTCTCTTCCCCTGAATTTCTTTGGAACCACCTTTCACATCTATCATATCTATTAAGCAGGATTTCTCTCCAGCCTGTGTCTGTCTGTCTGTCTGTCTGTCTGTTTTCTCTCTCTCTCTCTCTCTCTCTCTCTCTAGCATTGAAAAAAAATAACACAGACCTCTGTCACCTCTGACCTCGCTAATATGCACACAATGATCGTTCCCTTCAGTCTGATGACCTATTTTTCATTTTACATTTACACCGTTCACAAGATTTTAGTCAACACTTTTATAAACCTTTGATATGGAGAAAGTTGAGCATATTTTTTTTTTAAAGGAAGAAGAACCAAAGGCCAGAAGACAATTTTATTCACCTCTAATATGGAAGAAGCTGAGCATTTTCTTTTTTTCAAAGATGGAATCAAAGGCCAGAAGATAGATGAAGACGTAGCCAGGTAATAAATTATATACAGTACCTGCCTCTCTCACTGCTTCACCTTACCTGCCTGCCTGCCCCCCCCCTCTCTCTCTCTCTCTCTCTCGCATCTCATCTAAATACTCTCCTACTTCCTCCTTGACTCGGCTGCCCTTCCGCTCTGAACTTCCTATTCTTTACTCTCTCTCTCTCTCTCTCTCTCTCTCTCTCTCTCTTCCACTTCCACATCTCTCCTTTCCTCTCCCTTCTCATCCTTCACTTTTATTTTCCTCTCCTTACCTCATTCTCTCCTCCTTTCCTTGCTCTGTTTCTCAATCTCTCCGTATCAGTCTCTGCCATCTTCTCTTTTTTTCTCTACATATGTTTTTGTCTCTCCTGGCCTCTCTGTCTCTCCCTATCACTCCACTTTTCCGTTTCACCCTCCTCTTCCAACACGCTTTCCTCACCATACTTCCCCCTGCTTCACCCTGCCTCTCCCTACCTCTCCCAGCCCTCTGCACTTCACCCTATCCCACCATCCCCTGCCTCACCCTACCTCACAGTGCCTATTCTGGTCTGTACCTGCTTCACCCTGCCTCTCCACAAATTTCCTTGCCCCCTGCCGCTCAGCCTCCCTTTCCTTGCCTCTCCCTACCTTTCCCTTCCCTCTGCACCTCAACCTGCCTCTCCCTGCCTCACCCAGCCTCTCCTGTCCCCCTGCCTCACCTTATCTAAACACCCTCTTACTTCCTGCCTCACTCGACTCTCCTTCCGCTCTGCACCTGACTTATTTTTCTCGACCCTGGCTTTAACACTCTTTTTAGCGCCCCTTAATGCTAGTTTTATTTCTGGTACTTCTCAGCCATTTTCTATCTATCTATCTATCTCTTGCCAGACGCCATAATCCCGTAAGGGGTGGCCATTTGACTCAGTTATTTGTTTTACGGGGAGGGGCACCAACCCTCCACCAACCCACTTGCTGACACGTAGGCAGCACGTATGGTTTGGTTACATGGTTACCACCCAGCGTTGTAAATGGTTTCTTGGCTTACAGGAAACCATTTGGCTTGTCACTCAACGTAAAGCCACCTGTAACGGAAAGAAAAGCAACAAGAAGTGACAGGAAAGATGGGAGAAATAGGAAGAGAGGAGGGCAGGCACAGAAAAAGAATGATAAAGGCTAAGGAAGAAGTAGGCAGCACTACATCAAGTGAGTGGATGATGGTCGCCACCACCTCTAGCTTAAAAAATTCGAGATGGCGGAACATTTAACATTTAAATTTTTTCTGTTACATCCACATCTTTATTATTATTATTATTATTATTATTATTATTAATTATTATTATTATTATTATTATTATTAATTATTATTATTATTATTATTATTATCATCATCCCCACTATTATTCCATATGGTGGGGGGGTATAGGAATCGCCCCTGTCCGTCCGTCTGTCCGTCTTTCCGTCCGGGCCTGTATCTGGGAAACTAGCAGGTGGCTTGGCTTCATATCACACAGAAAGATAGAGTATGTGTGGTAGTTGATGCCCGTATATGTACAATTGCCATATTGTCTGTACTTTACCAGCTGTACCATAGAAGGAAAAATCTGTCGTGTTATATTTTGGAAACTTCTTGCTGGATTCTCTTCATATCTTACAGAAAGATACAGTATGAGTCCTGGTTTATGTCCCTATATATAAAATTGCCAAATTTATCAATGCATATCTATATATTCTTGACCACATGGTGGGGATACGTCATTGCTAAAGGCTTATTACTACTACTACTACTACAACTATTATTATTATTATTTTAAGTTTACGAACGATGTCCCGGTCTCGACCTGTATGCTCGTCGGTTAAAGAAGCTCCCTAACACCTCTTCGTAAGCGACTTACTTTGTTTATTAGTAAACTGAATGTGAACCCAGTTGATTACTGACTAACGTTGACCTTCTCCTACAGTTCACCGTTCTCCTTTCGGGATTCAAAATCTTTTCTACTCCCTAACCTGACCCCTGACCTTTTCTCCTCCCTGACCTGACCCCTGACCTGTTCTTCTCCCTAACCTGACCCCTGACCTTTTCTCCTCCCTGACCTGATCCCTGACCTTTTCTCCTCCCTGACCTGATCCCTGACCTTCCCCTGGCCTGACCCCTGACCTCTTCTTCTCCCTGTTCTGACCCCTGACCTTCTCCCTGACCGCTTCTCCCTGTTCTGACCCCTGACCCCTTCTCGCTAACCTTTCCCGACCTCTTCTCCCTGCTCTCATCCCTGACCTCTTCTTCTCCCTGACCTAACCCTTGGCCCTTTCTACTCCCTGACCTGACTTCACCAGCCCTTAGTCACGCCAGGTGTGTAAGTTACCTGAAGGAAGGAGGAAGAGAATGACAAGACTATCAGAATAAATTTTCCCGAGTGTAAGAAAACTGTAGTGAGACGAGGGAAGACGAATGGGAAGACTGGTGAAGGAAGGAAGAGGAAGAGTATTGGAAGGAGGAGTAGGGAGGAAGAGGAAGGGGAAGGGGGAGAGAACGGGGTGGAGGAAATGGGCGGAAGAGGAAGGGGAAGGGGGAGAGGATGGGGTGGAGGAAATGGGAGGAAGAGGAAGGGAAAGGGGGAGAGGATGGGGTGGAGGAAATGGGAGGAAGAGGAAGGGGAAGTGGGAGAGGACGGGGTGGAGGAAATAGGAGGAAGAGGAAGGGAAAGGGGGAGAGGATGGGGTGGAGGAAGAAAGAGGAAGAGAAAGGGGAAGGGGAAGGGGGAGAGGATGGGGAGGAGGAAGAGGGAGGAAGAGGATGAGGGAGAGGAAATGGAAAGTAAGAGAAGAATAAGGGGGAGATGGAGAAGGAAGAGGATGACAAGTACAGGAAAAGCAAGGTGAAAGGGAGAGAAAGAGGAGGCAGAAGAGGGAGGGAAATGAAAGAGAAGAAGGAAGAGGAAGTGGAGAGAAAGAAGAGGAAGTGGTAGGAGTATAGGATGAGATTTAGAATGAAAAGGGAGGAGGAAGAGGGAGGGGATGGAGAGGGGAAGAAACAGGAAGGGAGAGATGAGGAAGAGGAAGAGGAGAGGATGAGAATGAGAAAGAGAGGAGGAGGAGAGGGAAGAGGGAGAGGCTGAAGAAGAGGAAGAGAGAGAGAGGACGAAGAACATGGGAAGAAGAGGAATACAAAGGAGTACAAAGGAAAGCACAAAGCAATAGACTTAGTGTTTCCTTCAAGACTGTTAGAGATAAGACTAAGGCTATGATATCTAATTTATGAGATGAAGATAAGATTAACAAAAGAAGGCTGAAGGAGACAGAAAGAGAAAAAAAAGGAAAGAGGGAACGGAAGAAAACACAGGAAAGGAAGAAGGGAGAGAGGGGGAGAGAGAGAGAGAGAGAGAGAGAGAGAGAGAGAGAGAGAGAGAGAGAGAGAGAGAGAGAGAGAGAGAGAGAGAGAGAGAGAGAGAGAGAGAGAGAGAGAGTACAAGAAAGTAAAGAGAAAGAAAATATATAAACAGAGAAACGAGAAAGAAGAGGGGAAAAGAATAAATGGAAGACAGAGAAGAGAACACGAAAGTGGGAGAAACAGAACGCAAGAAAGAGAAATAAATACAATAATAAAGCCAGACTGGGAAGAGAACACGGAACTAAAAAACTAATGTTATGAAGATACGAAGCTGGAAGGAGAGGCGGAAAAGAGAGAGAGGAGAAATAAGAGACAGAGTGAGAGAAAGAACGAGGAGGTGGGTCGTGGAGGAGAGAAGTGAGACAGGAGAGGTGAAAGACGAGAGAGAGAGAGAGAGAGAGAGAGAGAGAGAGAGAGAGAGAGAGAGAGAGAGAGAAGTAAGGAGGATAGGAGAAGAGATGATCAGAAGATAAAAAAAAGAATGCGAGAGGAGAGAATGGAGGAGGGGTAGGAGAGGAGGGGAACAGAGGAAGAAAGGAAAGAAAGAAAGCTAGAAGAACAGAAGGAGGGGAGAGGAAGAAGGCACGGAATGAGGTAGGAAAGGAGAGAGGAAGGAGAGGAGGAGAGAGGAAGAAGAGGAAGAAAAAGGTTGGAGAGAAGGAGAAGATGAACTAAAGGAGAGAGAGAGAGAGAGAGGGAAAGGATCAAGAAAAGACCCGAAGGAAAGTAAAAGGGGGAAAAGAGAAATGGAAGGAGAGAGAAAAGGTAAGGAAGGAAGGAAGGGAGGGAGGGAGGGTTAGGCCGAGGTGGAGAGGGAGGGGGGAGGGAGAAACCAGCACACAACAACAACAACAACAACAAACCTACACTATTCACCTACACTCCAACACTATTTCTTTTTTTCACAGTCCCTTCTTGACCAACCCTCTTCTCTTCTCACTAACCATCCTATGAAGAAAAAAAAAAAAGAAATGAAAAATGAAAGGAAGGACAAGAGATGAGGAGGGTGAGGGAAGGAGAGAGGAAGGAGGGTGAGGGAAGGAGAGAGGAAGGAGGGTGAGGGAAGGAGAGAGGAAGGAGGGTGAGGGAAGGAGAGAGGAAGGAGGGGGACGGATGGAGAGGAGGAGGATGACCGAGGGAGGGTGAGGAAGGGTGGGTGAGGGAAAGAGGGAGAGATGGAGGGGAGGGAGGAAAGGACAGAGGGAGAGTGATGGAGGGAGAGAGGAAAGGGAGAGATAATGTAGAGGGGGAGGGGGGGGTGGCAGAAACAAGCAATGGCTGTTCGTAGCATCTCTCATCCTCCCCCACCAGGTTTCTTTCACCCCTTCAGCCCGAGAACGTATTTTCCATTTTACTCTTGCTCTCTACAGACGATTTCATTCAGCTCAGATTTTTTCGAACGGGGGGGGGGGGACTAAAGCCTTCTTAAACCCCTCCAAGCCCATAAATCTTCCCTAAACTGTATAAAATCGTCTGAGTGTAACACTGAGATGCAAAAATACCCGGTACGTCACTGAACTGAAGGGGTTAATAACACTGACATGCTATCCAATGCATCGTTCACTCAAATATTCGCTAAAAAATGCAGATCAATAGTCAACACACCTAAACATCCTGCCTTTCCTGCATACATAATTTACGGCACTAAAAAAATGGGACAAAATTCCATGACTTTCTAAAATATCACATCTACATCAATATTATGTGTAATCATACCTACCTCCAAACATCACCATCCTCGTAACACACTGCCCAAACATCGGCTTCCTTTATTTTAGCAGGAAACGGTATATTTCTAGCAAGATAAGCACTTCGACGTGGCAACAAAATCCAAAGGCGGGCAGCAACCACCCACTACACAGTCTAAGAGGTGACTGAACTAGGGACTACAGGGTCTTGACTGAGACGGAGGCTGTTCCCATGACATCACAGCCTCCCTAAAATAACATTACTCCACATATCATTCCAAACCAAACGACTACAGTGCTGAAGCTGATTTAACAAGAATAAACATACATATATCTTTCCCTGACTGCCAGACAACACAAGAGGACATTAAGAAAAAGATAAAGTACAAAAGTGAAGACGTTCCATCAAACGAGATACATGTAAACTATCACCCTCAACAGCCCTTAAAGGTTAAGAGTTAGCCACAAAATTAAGTTCATTCACGAAATCAGCTGCAGTGTCTTTTTAACTTCAACGGGGGAAGAGTTTAAACGGCCTGGAAGTTAAAGAGGAATTAAAAGTACCAAAGATTTAAATGTCTCCGTGACAACAAACCGACCACCAATCAGAGCAGAGGTGGGCGGGTCTTCCTGACCTCTACTCTCCCATGACGTTTATATTGTTTATTTCCCAGCTCATGTTGCCCTTATTGTTAGTCGCGATTTCTTGCTTGGTTTCTTGTTTATTTAGTTTTTACTCCCGCACCCATGATAATGCCGGGGTGTAATGTAGTGTACATTGTGTGTGTGTGTGTGTGTGTGTGTGTGTGTGTGTGTGTGTGTGTGTGTGTAGTTTTGTCCACCTGTCTGTTTATATGACCATAACATAAAGCTATTACCCAATTTTCACCAAATTTAGTGCAAGGGTCCACGATTTGTTATTTTTTTTAAATTATATCGGTGCTATAGGTCACCGTCAAACGGCAAGGTCAACTTGAATAGTACTGACCCGATTTCAATCAAACTTGGTGTAAAGATTCAGGGTATGGCCAGGATGAGGTGGCTCAAGTTTGATAACAATTAGTCCAGCGTCATGGTTATAGGTCAAGGTCAAAAATATCATTCTAACTCAAGCAGTTTTTATTCGAATTGGGTCAAACCTGGAAGTGCTGAAGATAAGATATTTACAGATTCAGTTTTGAGAGTGAAAGACTGACTAGAAGAGTGCAAGAGGGTGAAGTGAAAAGGGGAAAGTGGAGGGGGAGACCGACGATGAGATGGAAGTATGGAGTGGGGGGGATACGTGAGAGGGGGTTGTGAGCTGGAGAAAAGGCAGCCAAATTGCAGAGGACAAGGCGACAAGGAAGAGATTTGTATGTACAGGATTAAAAAGTAGGGTGGATGGATGGAAAGATGAAGAGATGGACAGGGAAACAGACAGACAGATAGATAGATAGATAGACAGGTGGGCAAGTAAGTAAGTAGGTAGGCTGATAGGTAAGTAGACTATAAATGGACAGATAGATGGATAGACGGATGGATGGATAAATGGGTGCGTGAACGGATGGACAGACGGACAGATAGAATGACAGACAGATAGACGGATAGACAGACAGTATGTATTGCAAGAGGGTTGACGAATTAACCCACCCAAGAAAGCCGAAGTTATCACCATGTTCTTCTTGCCATCTCCAGGCGATTTCCTTAATCTCGGGGCAAACTTTCAAGACGGAGGGATTAAATGGAACCTTAATAAACCCCTTCAATACGAGAGGCCCTTCCTAAGCTGAACAAAATAGTATGGAAATAGCAAAAATACAGCAAAAAACAATGGGTATTCATGAGTTGGAGCGAAAAACTCTGAGAACGAGAAAGTGAATAGATTAGAAACAGTTAGTCTTTTAGTATGATTCTTTTTGCTTTTTTCTGATGGTATAGTTTTAAGTGGGCGTATCTCTCTCTCTCTCTCTCTCTCTCTCTCTCTCTCTCAAAAGTCGCTCCATTTATGCTCATTCTAAAAACTCTAGGAGCTCTGCTCATACTCTCTCTCTCTCTCTCTTTCTCTCTCTCTCTCTCTCTCTCTCTCTCAAAAATCGCTCCATTTTTGCTCATTCTAAAAACTCTAGGAGCTCTGCTCATACTCTCTCTCTCTCTCTCTCTCTCTCTCTCTCTCTAAAATCGCTCCATTTATGCTCATTCTAAAAACTCTAGGAGCTCTGCTCATACTCTCTCTCTCTCTCTCTCTCTCTCTCTCTCTCTCTCTCCGACACTTGAATAAATAAAAATAAATCGCGCTAAATGACGTTTTTCATCAGCGTCACCTGTCAATAATCAGATTACAGGTATGAGAGAGAGAGAGAGAGAGAGAGAGAGAGAGAGAGAGAACGTGTGTGTGTGTGTGTACGTAATAGGATGTAAGAGTAAGCTGCTTCTCACCTGTCAAAAAGAAGGGCTTCCGGTCTGCTGGCGCCCAGGTGAAAAATAATTCTCTTTTTACAACTAAATACCTTTGCTCGCGGGAAGGCTTGGAGCTATTGGTGTTCTTGAAATTTATAATTACTTGCAAGAACTTTATCAGTGCATTTCATGATATGCATTGGTTTTCGTATATATAGTCATTACTGACATCATCATCATCATCATCGTCTTTATCATCGTCATCAACATATATATTGGCATTGATATATGTAGCATCATCATCATTATCTTCATCGTCATCACCAACATCGTCATCATCATGTATTGGCTTCGAAATACAGTATGTATCATCATCATCTTCATCCTCCTCATCATCATCATAGCCATCATCATCATCTCAGCCGTATTTCCCACTGTACCACACACAAACGCAGCCAATGCAACACTTCCACCCTATATAACAGAGTACATTGACTACAAAAGGACTGCAAGAGGGAGTGTGTTACTATGAATATTGATGGAAGGGCTGAGAATAATGAAAATTAAAATTGAAAACAATGAGAATAGAAACTGAGGGAATATAGCTCAGTTTGTGTATACTGGCGAGGATGGGTATAGTACTCCTTATTATAATACTAGAACACGCCCCAGCAGGCTACTCTAGGCTACACAACACTACAGGGGACTACTCTAGGCTACACAACACTACAGGGGACTACTCTAGGCTACACAACACTACAGGGGACTACTCTAGGCTACACAACACTACAGGGGACTAGTCTAGGCTACACAACACTACAGGGGACTACTCTAGGCTACACAACACTACAGGGGACTACTCTAGGCTACACAACGCTACAGGGGACTACTCTAGGCTACACAACACTACTGGGGACTACTCTAGGCTACATAACACTACAGGGGACTACTCTAGGCTACAAGGGACTACTCTGGGCTACTATCTTCTCAGGCTAGACCAACACTGCAGCCAACTTTGGTATGTTAGAGCGACAGGAGTTAAATACAGAGAGGCGGCCCACATTCCTACCACACCAGTTCTACCACATTCCTACCACATCAAAGTCCTACCACATTCCTACCACATCAAAGTCCTACCACATTCCTACCGCATGAAAGTCCTACCACATCAAAGTCCTACCACATTTCTGCCATATCAGTCCTACCACAGTCCTGTCACATCAAAGTCCTACCAACATTCCAACCACATCAAAGTAAACCACATTCCAACCACATCCAAGTCCTATCACATTCCTACTACATCAAAGTCCTACCACATTCCTGCCACATCAAAGTCCTACCACATTCCTACCACGTCAAAGTCCTACAACATTCCAACCACATCAAAGTCCTATCATATTCCTACCACATTCCTGCCACATCAAAGTCCTACCACATTCCTGCCACATCAAAGTCCTACCACATTCCTACCACATCAAAGTCCTACCACATTCCAACCACATCTAAGTCCTACCACATTCCAACCACATCAAAGTCCTACCATTTCGAAGTCCTACCACATTCCCGCCACACTAGCCTCATCACAGTCCTGCCACATTTACATCGCCTTCCTACCACAATCTAGTTCTACGTGTTGCGACTCTCCCAAAATCATCATAAATCAGAATCAGTGCTAACCCTTTCCTACCAAAGAAGGAGGTGGCCCAGCAGAGAGGAGGTCTGCTGTCTCAATGGACGCAGGTTCGAATCCCGGCTGGGGGAGGGAATAGTTTAAAGGGTTTGAATTTCGTAAGAGCATGCTTCGCTGATTTACCAGAAGACCCTACCACATTCCTACCACAGTTTCTCTCACATTCCTACCACACTTCTCTCACATTCATACCACAGCCGCAACTACTGGTCTACCCCTGATAATACCAGTACACCAGTCCTATATGAGACAGTCCTAGCATGTATTCAGTATGGACGGTGGGTGTTAGTGCTGAAGTGGTGACATGTGGAGGTGTATAGTACGTAGAGGGACTGTGGACCTCAGGGAAAGGGCTGTGAATCCTATGTCCAGAGTCGGAAACATTAAAAAATAATCACAGTTCTCTCCACATTCCTACCACAAAAATCTGATTTATTCCTACCACATTCCTACCACAATAATCTGATCTATTCCTACCACAATCCTACCACTAATCTGATCAATTCCTACCACATTTCGACCACAATAAGCTAATCAATTCCTACCACATTCCTACCACAATAACCTGATCTATTCCTACCACATTCCTACCACAATAATCTGATCTATTACTACCACATTCCTACCACAGTAATCTGATCTATTCCTACCACATTCCTACCACAATAATCTGATCTATTCCTACCACAATAATGCGATCTATTCCTACCATAGTCCTACCACAATAATCTGATCTATTCCTACCACATTCCTACCACAATAATCTGATCTATTCCTACCATAGTCCTACCATAATAATCTGATCTATTCTTATCAGATTCCTACCACAATAATCTGACTTAGTCTTACCATCCACTCACTCGATGCAGTGCTGCTACTGGATGCCAGTCTTTTCCTCTCTTCCCTCCTCCTTTCCTTCCTTCCTCTTCTGTCTTTTGTTTTTTCATTCTTTCCTCTCTTCCCTCCTCCTTTCCTTCCTTCCTCTTCTGTTTTCGTTCTTTCATTCTTTCCTCTTCCTTCTGTATTTGGGTAACTCTACACGAAGTGACAAGCCAAATGGTTTCCTGTACACCAGGAAACCATTTACTACGCTGGGTGGTAACCATATCACCAAATTATGGTGCCTGGTGGTTCAGTGGATAATTAAGGCGCTCCAATCGGATTGAACCTATGTAGGTTTATATCCAAAGGATGGTTGGGGTTTATTGTTCACGTAATGTCACTCAGGGATGAGTGAGGTTGATTACTCTCATCTTAAATGTCAGGACCAACTTGCCTAGCCCCGGGCTCCTACGCTCCTCATGGGGCAACATAGGATTAGATGATGATGATGATAATGAATTAATAAAACGAACGATTAAAAATATGGACGAAAAAAGCAAATAAAAATAAATAACACGAATACAAAAGTAATAAAAATAAGTAAATAAATAAAATATGAAATATGTGAAAAATATACAAGTATGATAAAAATAAGTAGATAAAAAAATAAAATGGGAAAAATTGCTAAATAAGAAAACAAATAAGACTAATAAATAACGTAAGAATATACAAATAAAATTAATAAATAAATAAATATATAAAGGTGGAAAAATAAATCCACAACCCTTACAGAACAGCCTACGACAAAATCCTTATCAAAATGAAAATAATTAATACAACATTGCAGCACGGCCTCCAACGGAAAATATATATTGCAATATTAATGTTGATGTGCATGTGTTAGAAAGCGTTAGAGAGAGAGAGAGAGAGAGAGAGAGAGAGAGAGAGAGAGAGAGAGAGAGAGAGAGAGAGAGAGAGAGAGAGAGAGAGAGAGAGAGAGAGAGAGAGAGAGACTTTACTACCAACAATTTGCAGTAATTTTAAAGTCCTATTCCTACCCCCGCCCTTATCACCAGACCACGGCAATTACCACAGCCTCTATGTAACCTCATTAAACCCCTTCACTACCACGACGGGGGGTTGTCTGTCAGCTGAGGAAAACCGTCTGTCAGCTGTGATCAGTTCTTCTCCTCCTCTGCCACGTCTTCCTCTTCTTTTCCTCTACTTCCTCTTCCTCCTCCTCCTGCTCCTCTCAACCACACGACTCTGATACCCACTGCACAAATGCCACTCTCATAAAATGTCTTCTGTTTGCCTCCTCCTCCTCCTCCTCCTCCTTTACTTCTCCCCTGCGTCTCCTCCTCCTCCTCCTCCTCCTCCTCCTCCTCCTTTACTTCTCCCCTGCGTCTCCTCCTCCTCCTCCTCCATAAATCCCATATTTATGATTTAGCAGCCTACCTGGCCAGATTACCTGCATATAATTGGCTTAGTGTGGCCTCAGTTTTATTCTCAACCACAGTTTTCTCTACAATTACTCTGTGTGGAATTGCCTGTATTTATTACCAGTATTCTCTCTGCACTAATGCCCGTATTCTCGTCGGGTAAGGAAGCTCCCTAACACCTTTTACTTAGCGATTTAGTTTGCTTCTTACACTTTACTTTCCTAATCTACGTTATATTCATCCTTCAAACATCGCCATACTCTGCATAACTAACGTACAATAGGATGCTAACCAGTCATATTCAAAAATAAATCGCTAAGGAGGAGGTGCTAGGGAGCCTCCTTACCCGACGAGAATACGGGCCTAGGTCACGTGGGGTATAAAGGTCAACAGGTAGAGTAAGTCGTCAATGCCCTTATTACATTAGACTAATTCCCTTATTTACCCTTTGCTGCCCTCAGAGTCCCAGGTAACTACCAAGCAGCCATTTATTCTTAGAAGCCTTAATCCCGTAAAGGGGTGGCCACAAACAAATCCCCTCCATGTCCCCCTATCACCTGCCATTTCGCTGCCCTCCCCCCAGCTTACACCCCGCTCTCTCATACGAGTATACTTCTGTACTCCATCCCTCCATCCCATCCTCGGTCTCCCCCTCCCATTTCTTCTCACCCCATCATTTATTCCGCTTATACCGTATATATTTAACGATTATTATCTCTGAATTATTTTGCGAATTTACTCCCGTCTATAATTTTGATTTTGAAAAATGAGTAATGGACAGTACCCTATTCTAATTAATTGCTTGTTGATTTCGTGGTGTCCCCATCCCTCCCCCCCGCTCTCCCAAGCGCCCCCCGCTGACCCCTCCTTCCTCTCCACCTGCAAGTCATCACCAAGCGCCATCTTTTAAGCGAATGAGCAATTGATTTGTTGTCCTTCTTACATATGAAACCGGGACCGTGTGTGTGTGTTTGTGTGTGTGTGTGTTTGTGTGTGTGTATGAAGTGGAGGTCTAGCTACAATTTAAGACATTCCTGCATCACGGTCACCTGGTCATGTCAGCTAATATTTAACACCTCACGTCGTTCATGTCAGCGCCACCAACAAACGTCATTATGTCAGGGTTGTCAAGTGTAACAAAGGCTACACCTCTGCTACACACTGATGCTGTACCAGGTGGATGTGCTGCCAGCTGTACATCTCCCTCACCACTGGATATTTGACCCGCTGTTAAGACAATTTTTGAGGGTAAATATTATGACCTGATGATGTAGCCCTGGAAGGTGTACTTGTTACCTGACACCCTCTATACCTGTCTGCCTATTTATCTGTCTATCTATCTATCTATCTATTTATTTATCTTTCTATCTGTATCTATCTTCTCATCTATCCATCCATTCATCAATCTGTCTACCTGCCTATCTATCTATCTATCTTTTTATTCATCCATTCATCCAATCCATCCATCAATATATCTACTTATCTCTCTCTCTGTCTATCTATCTACCCATCCACCCATTGATCAATCTGTCTACTTACCTACCTACCAATCTATCTATCTATCTATCCATCCATTCATCCAAGCCATCCATCAATCTGTCTACCTACCTATCTTTCTATCTACCTGTCTGTCAAAATACAAGAATATATAGCCAACAACATGAGTACCCTTTATTTGGGTTCTTATATCATTCACCACGAAACACACGTCAGTTCATCTATCTATCTATCTTTTTATCTATCTATCTATGTACCTCTGAACCCTATATTTGACTTTCTATATCATTCACCACACAATCACATGTCAGCTGATCTATCCATATATCTTTCAATAATCTATCTCTCTATCTATGTCTGAACCCTATATCTGGCTTGCTGTATCATTCCCCACACAACCACACGTCAGTTCGCACCAGGGGCAGGTTGGGTGAGGTATGGTGTGTGTTAGAGAGCGGTGACATTTATTAAACAAGTTTATAAGTTATCCCCGGCCCTGCCCACCACAGCACAACACAACACAATAAAAACACAGCGCAACACAAAAGCACAATACATAACACGACATAACACAGCAGCACAATACACGACACAACGCAACTTAACAGCACACGCAATGAAACGTAACACAGCATAACACAGCACAACACAGTAGCACTTTTGGCACCTCGTCTACTGCAAATTTGTAAGGCAACGTGGACTAACTCTTTACTGCCTATCTATATTTCTACCTACCTACCTACCTACTTAGCTACCTACCTGTCTATCAATCTATCTATATGTAGCTACCTACCTACCTACCTGCTTAGCTACCTACCTGTCTATCAATCTATCTAATTATCTATCTACCTACCTATCTACCAACCTATCTGCCTATCTACCTACCTATCTATCTACCTGTCCTTGTGGCCCTTGGTTAAGCAAGATTTTGACCCGATGGACTGCAAAAATCCGCCCACGTCAACCGGCCGCTCCCAGAGACCTTTCGCTGATGTATTGAGGGACTGCCTGTTGTAAAAGTGAGATGACAGAAATGAGGCGAGGCGAGTGAGATGAGTGAGGTGAGGTAACAGGAGCGAGGTGAGTGAGATGAGGCGAGTGTGTCAGTGGTTTGAGGGGCTGGATCAGAGTGAGGGTGGAGTGTTATTGCTTGAGTTGTATTTTTGCTATACTGAAGGATTGTATGTTTAAAACAGAGATGAGTGAAGTACGTTGTAGTGTGAGTTAGGGCAGAAAGAAGTGAGTGAAGTGCATGAAGTGAAGTGTGGTGTGGCGTGAAGGACAAGAACAGGCTTTTCAATAGTTATTCATGGTTTTACTGGATGACTGTGTTTTTAAGGTCGTCTGCTCAAACCTTAAATCGTACAGTGGAATGCAAACCCCTAATTATTTAAGGTCATTTACGGATCGCCTGTGGTTATTACGTATAGTTAGCCTGCATCCCATATCACAGAACGCAGTCAGCAGCCACACAGGAAGGCCAAGTACGTTCCATCATTGTCAAGTGCTTCAAAAATTATCGTCAAAACATTGGGCCTGCCTTCCACTTCTCGATTTCGGGTTCAGGTATACGAATCGTAGAGTGAGGTGAGTAAGAAGGCTCCCTAGCACCTCTTCCTTAGCGATTTGTTTTTGAATATGGCAGGCTAATATCTTTCTGTACGTTATTTATGCAGGGTATGGCGACACTGGAAAGATTTATACAAAGCACAGACTTGGACAGTAAGGCGTAATAAGCAAACTAAATCGCTTAGGAAAAGGTGTTAGGGAGCTTCCTTACCCGACGAGAATACGGGCCTTAATGCAGAAAGAATACTGGAAATAAATACAGGCAATTCCACACAGAGTAATTGTAGAGAAAACTGAGGTTGAGAATAAAACTGAGGCCACACTAAGCCAATTATATGCAGGTAATCTGGCCAGGTAGGCTGCTGAATCGTAAATATGGGATTATTAGTAGTAGTGGGATTTATGGAGGAGGAGGAGGAGGAGGAGGAAACAGACAGCCAGACAGACGATTGACACACACACACACACACACACACACACACACACACACACACACACACACACAAATACACCCTCCCCCCCACACACACTGTAGTTCGGTTATATAAAACGAATGATGAGTGAAAGACTGACTAGGAGAGTGTATGAGGTGGGCTGAAGGAGGAGAAGAGAGAGAGAGAGAGGGGGGGGGAGGGGATGAAACAAGGCTAAAGAGAGGCGAGGGACATGGCCGGGTGGACAAGAAAGGGAGGCGGCAGGACAGAGGGAGCCAAGCATGAGGGTGAGTCAGGGTGAGGCAGGGAGAGGCAGGGTGAGGTATGAGGAAGGCAGGGTGAGGCAAATGAGACAGGAGAGAGGTAGGAAGGACGCAAGAGAAACAAGGTAGGGCCAAGTGAGGTAAGAGAGGCAGGGGAGAAACTGGGTGAGGCAGAGTGAGGCAAACTGAGGCAGGAAAATGAGGCAGACTCTTGTGTTGAGGAGAAACAGCCTTCTCGGCGACCTGATACTACTACACACTTTCCTAAATGCTCTCTTTTCCTTCCTTCCTTCCTTGTTCCCTCCTTCCTTCCTTGTTCCCTCCTTCCTTCCTTGTTCCCTCCTTCCTTTCTTTCTTTCTTTCTTCCTTCCTTCCTTCCTTCCTTCCCTCCCTCCCTCCCTTCTTCCTTCTTTCCATCCTTTCTTCCCTCCTTCTTTCTTTCCTTCTTCTCCTTTTTGCTACTTATTTTTCTCTCTCGTATTCTTCCTTCCTGGTCTTTCTTTCCTTACAGTTTTCCTAGACGCTCTTCCTTCCTTCCTTCCTTCATTTCTTTCTTCTTTCCTTCCTCCCTTCCTTCTTTCCTTGTTACCTACTTTCCTTCCTTCCTTCTGACTTTTTCTTCCTACAATCCTTCTTTTTTTCTTCTTTCCCTCCCCTCTGTCCTTCCTTTCTTTCCTCCATCTTTTTTTTTTTTTCATTTCTTCCTTCCTTTTCTCTTTCTTCCGGTTCTTCTAAATTTCTTTCTCATCCTTCCTTCCTCCTACTCTTCCTCATCACTTTCTTTTTTTCCGTCTTCGGTTATCTTCCTTCCTTCTTCCCTTTCGTTCATATTTCTTCTCATCCTTCCTTCTTCCCTTCCTTCCTTCCTTCTTTGCTCCTACTCTTCCTCTGTTTTTCATCTTTTTCTTCTCTTCCTAATTCAGTCATCTTCCTTCCTTCTTTCCTTTCCTTCATACTTCTTCCTTCTTCTCGAAGACTTAATTTCACCACACACTTTCCTATCCTCTTTTCCTTCTTTCTTTCCTTCCTTTTAGCACAATTATTGTTTTTCTCTTTAACCTCCTTCCTTCCTTCCTTTCTTCTTTTCTTCCTTCCTTTCCCCTTTTTTTTTTAACATTCTCTTCCTCCTAGTTTTCCAATTCTCCACTACTCTCCTTCCTTCCTCTTACTCTACTTACTTTCTTCCTTCTTCTTCACTCGCATCGGTGACCTGACCTATAACTATAGAATTCTCATAACATTCTTCCTTCCTTCATTCTTTCATTTTCTCTCCCTCCCTCTCTCCCCCCCTTTCTCTCTCTGTCTCTGTCTCTGTCTGTCTATCTGTCTGTCTGTGTGTGTCTCTCTCTCTCACACCCACCCACCAACACACACACACACACACACACACACACACACACACACACACACATGTAAGTTAGAGTGGGGATCACAATACTGTCATGCAGCGACTTTTTTACGTCCAAGCTCACTTCCCTTTTTCTTCTCACTGCTTTCAATGAACCAGCAACATTCCTTCTCCTTTGCCTGCTCCTGTAGTGCAATATTCAAAAGCTTTATTGCACTGAAAATTTTTGACAAGACAAAGAGAAATGTTGCAAGTTGAGATTAAATTTGGCCTCTTTGGTGCAAGATGAAAGCATGCAATCGTGTCTTGCAATCTCGGAAAAATCTGGAGGTATAAAAGAAATGTACTTTTTTGAGAGAGGCAAATGAAACAGAGGAGAAAGACTTAATCTGTTTACAATTATGTCTCTTTATGTCTTCTCTTTTCTGTATCACCATTCCCTTCTTTAATATTCTCTTCTTTTCCTCTTCTCCCTTTATATCTCTTTCTTTCCTTCCCACTGCTTTCCTCTCCCCCTCCTCCTCCTTCTCCTCCTACTCCTCCTCTTCTTCTCTGCTTTATTTCTCTTACTTTCCTTCTCATTCCTTCCGTCTTCTTTCTCTTATCTATTCTATTCTGCTTTCTCTTCCTTTCGCATCCATTCCCTTCTCTTCTCTTCCATTCCACTTTCTTCTCTTCTCCCTGCTCCTTTTCTTTGCCCTCTTCTTCTCACCATCGTCAAGAGAAAATAAAGAAAATAAGAAAACAAGCTCTTACCAATATCTATTTTAGCTTTAACAGTCCCTAACAATACAATAAAAATATATAAATAAATAGATAAATAAATAAAAAAATTATAAAATACAAAATAATAATAATAATAATTGAAAATACAGTTATTATTATTTCTTTATACTGTATATTTATTTCATGATTTCTTGCGGAACCCCTGATGGTGGTCTGTGGAACCATGGTTGGGAATCACTGTCTTATATAATCATATTTTCCCGATTTAATGATGGACCCCCTTCATACCTGAAAATGTACTTCTGTGCACATTTTCAAAACCACTGAATCATTTGAAGGGTAGAAAAAAAAAAGTTAATTTTTAAGGGGTGGTCTTATGTCTCCTTAAGGATTATCAATGTATTTTCATCCTGTTAAATAGGTTTGGTCCATAAGCCTACTCATGTGCTTGTAGGGTTTAGCCACTAAGTTACCTATATACCAGTATTTAATAATAATAATGTAAAGCATCTCAGCAACATCCCTCCTCTTTCCAACATTACACTACATAAACACATACGTGCACACACTGCCATCACCAGACATAACCCCCTCAGAAACTACCTTACATCTGACATGATGACTTGCATTGGAGTCGAGGCCTATTCCAAGAGGAGTTGGGATATCAAAAGCATGGACCCCTAGAGTGTGCAGGCTGTTTTCAACAGTGTTCTCACTGCATAGAACTGGTGGCAGATTAGGAGAAAGTGGGCAACTGTTTCTTCAGGGGTGATATATCGGGGGCTGTATGGGTCTTGAACTAACCTCAATCTATACAGGTGATTATTTAGCCCAAGCAGCTGATCCTTAGACAAATGAGATTCACATCATGGGCTCCTGAGGTAGCCTTTGCCCATGGATGGGGCAAGGAGTCAGTGTGGTGCTACCCTAGGGGAATGATGAATGACTTGACAGTAAGACGTGCATCCCACTGCCTTGCACCATGCAGATGTCACTGAAAGTAGAAGCCTCAAGGGGTAGGGACTCCTCTACTGGAGCCTGCAGGGCAATCTGGGCTGCAGTGTAGGTGATTTCATTAATGCGGATGCAGACATGGGAAGGCACCCACTGTAGGTGTAGTTTCCAACCAACGTCAGGTAGGTAGCACAGGAGACTGAAGATCAAAGGCAAGGCCCTGGACTGTGTGTGGCTTGCAGGAGGTTATAAGATGAAAAGAACCCTGTGTTAGTTTAATTATATAACTACCTTCTGAGACTGGAGGTTGGTCCTGATGAACAGCAAAGCCTGAAGGATGGCGAAGAGTTCTGCCACCAAGCTGTTGTGAAGGGCATTCAGTTTCCAAGTCAGATGAAGCTGAAAGTCAGCAGTGCAGACAGCTGATGCTGTCGACACTGGGGACTGAGTGCGTTCTGTCAGTGTAGAACATGGCATGGGGGTGATACTGTGTACACTCCATGTTGGCAAAAGGCTGACATGCAGCAAGGGGCTCAGTTGCCTTGATGACAGTGGAGGAGAGTTGAGTGCTGAAGGAACTCAAGGGGTCTTCCTAGGGAGTTAAGGGACAGTGTTTGGGATCTGGAACCGGCTAGGTGGAGGGATCCCCAGTTTGCCGAACGCCTGCATGGGCTGGACCTGGAGGGGTTCACAGGGCTTCATCGGCCAACCTGGGTTCTCGCTGGTGAGAGTAGGCAGGTTTGAACAGTGTGGCGGGAAGCGAAAGGTGGAAACCCACTCTTGGCAAGTAGGGAAACAACTGGAATGGAACAAAAAGAAAGCAAGATCGTCTGAAGACCCACCTGTAAGGCAGTGAAAATGCATGGCCAACCCATAAGTTTACAACTTCTCAACCTAAACCTGATCGACTGTGGAGTCTATGGATGTACCGTAGTAAAAATTGAAGCAAAAGTTCAGGACTAAGCATTTGTTATTTTCAACTTCCTAAGGATAAACATACCAAACAATGGTGGATTCATTATTGTTGCCATGGCTGAATACAGAAAATGCAGTGGTATGCTTGGATATATACCGGTAATTTAAATTCGTTTGTGGTAGGTGATGGCGACCATCATCCACTCACTTGATGTAGTGCTGCCTACTTCCTTAGCTTTTATCATTCTTTTTCTGTGCCTGCCCTCCTCTCTTCCTATTTCTCCTATCTTTCCTGTCACTTCTTATTCCTTTTCTTTCCTTTACAGGTGGCTTTACATTGAGTGACAAGCCAAATGGTTTCCTGTAAGCCAAGAAACCATTTACAACGCTGGGTGGTAACCATATAACCAAACCATAAGTGCTCCCTACGTGTCAACAAGTGGGTTGGTGGAGGGTTGGTGCCCCTCCCTGTAAAACAACTAACTCGGTGTCAAATGGCCACCCTTTGCGGGATTGTGGTGTCTGGCAATAGATAGATAGATAGACTATACGAGATACAGTCCGTTTTCTGTTAACTACGGGAAGGATATCCTAAAATAATTTCGACAAACTTTGTTCATTTCCAGTATAATAATTTCGTCTTCATGTACATACACTGGCACACACAGACATATTCTCTCTCTTTCTCTCTCTCTCCACACACACACACACACACACACCCGTACGTACACGCACACACATACACACACCTGCACTCTCTCTCTCTCACACACACACACACCCGTACGCAAACCCGAACGTACACGCACACACATACACACACACCTGCACTCACACACACACACACACACACACACACACACACACACACACACACTCACACACACACTCACACACACACACACACACACATACACACACACACACACACACACACACACACACACACACACACACACATACACACACACACACACACATTAAAGTGACCCCCAAAGCAGAAAATTGCAGTGACAGTCAACAGCAGCTGCCACCACACACACACACACACACACACACACACACACACACACACACACACACACACACACACACACACACACACACATATACACACACACAGATGAGGGCAGTCGTTGCAGAGGCTGTGCTGTGCAGTGCTGTGCTGCTCTTATGGTTCTGTGCTCTGCTTGTTGCTGCTTCAGTGCTGTGCTGGGCTGTGCTGCTCTCACGGTGCTGTATTGTCTTGTCCTATGCTGTTCTAGTGATCTCCTGTGTGTGTGTGTGTGTGTGTGTGTGTGTGTGTGTGTGTGTGTGTGTGTGTGTGTAGTCCATCCTTGATGCTGGAGAGGGACGCCTTCATGTGGTGGCACTGATATAAGCGGGTGGTGGTGCTGCCCGGTTACACAAACGTCCTTCAGTTCCCTCCCTATATCCCGAAAGGAGGATGATGGACTGCAGAGGGAGGAATTCACGCTCCGATGAGTTCGGAATTGCAACTACTACTGCTATTACTACTACTACTACTATTACTACTACTACTACTACTACTACCACTACTACTACTACCACTACTACTACCACCACTACCACTACTTCCACCTGGTTCAAGTTCAGCTGAGCTCAGAAATGCAACTGTTACAACTACAGCTACTGCCACCACTACCACCACCACCAATATTACTACTACCACTACAGCAACTACTACTACTACTACTACTACTACAGTATTATTTTTGGTTTTCTTGCCACAATGAAAAACAAATGTCAGTGTCCTTTGCAGCCATGTCCTTGTTATCCTTCTGTTATCAACCAATCGTTTATCGTCCCATGAGGAGGGAACGATTTTGCTGGCTCCTGGCCTTTGGTTCTTCTTTCATGCATAAAAAAAAAAAAAAAAAATAGAGGCCAGGGGTCAGGGTACACAATCTTGACATTTCAGACAAGGGTAACCAGTTGTCCTTATGTGACCAGTAAACCCAAATCAAACCACGGATTTAATAGCTTCCTGCGCTACTAGAAACCATTCGGCTTGTCCTTCAGTGTAGAATATCCTAAAGGTGACGCTACATCGAATGAGTGGATGGAGGGCAACCCCACCCACCACATACTCTACTGTGATGTTATGTTTCAGTCTCAGTCTGTTAAATGCCTGTATACAAGTATCTTCTGACTGATTGATTAGTTGTCTGTTTGTTAGTCTGTCTGTCCCAGTGATAATGCTGCAATTCAGTCACAGTACTCTAGTCCTTTTACCTTAACCTGACCCAGGGTTTTATCCCACTGCAGCTTATTTCACGCATAGCTCAATGACACAAAGCAACACTATGCCTCTACAGCCTTCCCAACAGCACATATTTGTGACTAGCATCATATTCTAGTGTTAATCTCTTGCTACAACTCAGTATCCATGCTGGAGAGATGGTAATGCTAGGCTATGTTATAGTAAAAACCGTATAATTTCAATATCATTATAATACTCGTAATTTGTGGAGCGGTGCCTAGAAAACCAAGAATGATATAAATGACCATTTTATTATTTACTTTTTTATGCAAGGAAGAAGGAACCAAAGGCCAGAAACCCACAAGATTATTCCCCCCAAGAAAAAACAAAACAAAAACAAGATAACAGATAGCCAAATTCAAGATCTGATAATTTCGAGATGCCTGGACACACGGCATTTAAAAGACTGGAGATCATAGTCAGCAGGAAATGCAGACAGAAGGAGACAGTTCCAGAGCTGACTTGTTGCATACATGAAGGACTGAGAGTAACGGTTACCTTGCGGGCACTGGGAGGGTGAAAAAAAATCGACATTTATGGTTCTGGTCGGTTAAGGAGTTCCTTAACACCCCTTCCTAAACGATATAGTTTGCCTATTACACCTTGACGTCCTCTTCTGTGTTGCCTAAATAATTCTAATACTACCTTACTCTGCATCGTACAAAATGATATTAGTCTGCCATATCCAAAAACAGATCGGTAAGGAAGAGGTGTTAGGGAGCTTTTTTAACTTTCGAAAATACAAGCCCAAGACCAACAGTGTTATGCTTCGAATTAGCCGGGAAATTAATTAGCAGTTTCTCAAGCATTTGTGAAAAGATGGAAGGTCATCGGTGCTGTATTTTCCTTTATTACAGCTAGGTCAATGCATAACACTATTCAGAACGGACATAATATCATGTCAAGGCTATTTTCATACGATAATTTTCTATTTTCTACCCTAAATGTGATGTGTTAATACTGCAAATACCATCACTCTCGATTTTTTTCGTCTTCCTTGTGGTCCCAAACTCACAACTACAATCTTGGTGTAAATATTTCGCCATGTGGAGAGGACGGGCAACGAGAGACTAACGCATTAATTTTACCGACCTTTGCCTTTTTTTTTTTTTTTCCCTTCCACAGAATAAAAAAGTTTAGTAATATCAAGAATAAAATGGAGAATAAAATCGTCTGCCAGTATTTTCAGTTCATGGAAAATACGTCCTCGAAGTGAAGGGACGTACCACTTCAAAAAATTTCCACCTCCAAGAACCTCCTATCATCAAAACTTCCCCCCCCCCCACAAAAGCTGGAATCTAACTCACGTCCTGCCAATCCACAGCCCACTCCTCATACCACTCAGCCACCAGTTCAACCACGAAGCTTTTGAGTCATCACGCAAGAAAGGAGAAGAAATATTAGATTTTTTCCTTTCCTTTTTTAATGTACTTGAGAGACATCCTCTGACGTCTGCCTTAGGTTTGGTGAAGTTGGTTAGATCGGTTTGGATTATGTTATGTTGCTATGTGATGAACAGGGTGAAGTAAACTGGATTAGACTGAGTGAAGAATAGGCTGGACTGAATCTACTGTAGTCGAGTTAGGCCAGGTTTGGTTAGGTCTGGTTAGGTTAGGTGAAGTTAGGTTAGGTGAGGTTAGATTGGGTTAGGTTAAATCAGGTTAGGTTAGGCTATGTTAGGTTCGGCTGAATGGGACTAAGTAAGGTTAGGTCATCCTAGTTTAGTTTATGTTAGACTGGGTTAGCATGTCAGGTCAGGTTAGGTCAGAGTTTGCTAAGGTTACGATGATTAGGTTAGATTCGCTTGGACTAGGCTAGGTTAGATTACATTAGGTAGGGTTAGAAGTTGATGGATTAACTTTACCATCTTAGAAATCCTGAGACATGTGTAAGCTAGATTTTCCACACTGGATTCTGGTGTGGGATTATATTTGTTTGGTTAGATTAGGTTAGATTAGGCTAGACTGGGTAAGGTTAGAGATTTAGTGGTTGTCTTTATAATCCTAGAATCCTTGGACAAGATCGGGTGATATATTTTTTTTCATAATGAGATTTGTCGTTGGTTGTATCTGTTGTATTATGCTATGTTATGTTATGCTATGTTATGTTAGATGTAAGGGTAGTGATATTCCTCCCTACTGGGCTTTGTTGTTGGGTTGTAATCGTTATGTTATGCAATGTTACTTTATGTTATGTTACTTTGTTATGCTGTGCTACTTTATGCTATGTTATGCTATGCTATGTTAGATTTAGTAATAGATTAGCGATATTCCTCCATACTGGGCTTTGTAGCTGGGGTATAATCGCAGTGTTATCTTATGCTATGTTATGCTATCCAGTGTTACTTTATGCTATGGTATATTAGATTTAGCGATAGGTTAATGATATTCTTCCATAACGGGCTTTATAGTTGCTTATAATCGCTATGTTATGCATTGTTGCCTTATGCTATGCTATGTTATGCATTGTTGCTTTGTGCTATGCTATGCATTGTTGCTGTATGCTATGCTATGTTATGCTATGCTACTTTATGCTGTTATGCCACGCAGCTTTACTTTATGCCATGTTCTGTTGATCAATGTTACTATGTTATGTTATCCATTGCTACCTTAATATGCTATGTTGTTATGTTATTTTATGCTATGTTATGTTAAAATTTAGTGATAGTGATATTCCTCCATACTGGGCTTAGTCGCTGGATAGTAATCGTTAGGACAAAACGCCCAGTACCCCTTCTAGTGGAGCAGGGCTGTCGCATTGACGATTTAGCGCAATGTAACTTCCACCCCGGCTCAGCGGCACACACACACACATACACACACTCCTTTACATAAAAAAACGCCATCCATATCCACACACACAAGTTCACGATACCAATACACACACACACAAACACACACACACACACACACACACACACACACACACACACACACACACACACACACACACACACGCACACAAACTTCCAGTAGCTACATTACTGAACTCGGTATACGTTATGGATATCGTAGTTCGAATAACAGTGTTGCCAGAGGATTCCGTGGTCTTAAATGATGAGTGAGTGGATGTGTGGCCCATTATGACTAGGAACTTTGTTAAGAGTTCTCTGGATTTTTTTTACTAACTTGTTCCTGCTTCTGTATCCCTTCAGTTGTATGCATGAGTGGGAAAGAGGGTTAGGGTGATGATGATGATGATGATGATGATGATGATGATGATGATGATGACCACTGGAGTCACTGATATTTTTGCCCTAACTATAATTCATTCCAGTTTATAATCAACACTGAATCACACCTGACCCCCTTCCACACCTGCCCTAACCACACCTGATCCCCTTCCACACCTACCCTAACCACACCTGACACCCTTCCACACCTGCCCTAACCACACCTGACCCCCTTCCACACCTGCCCTAACCACACCTGACACCCTTCCACACCTGCCCTAACCATACTTGACACTCTTACACACCTGCCCTAACCACACCTGACCCCCTTCCACACGTGTCCTAACCACAACTGACACCCTTCCAGACCTGCCCTAACCACACCTGACACTCTTACACACCTGCCCTAACCACACCTGACACCCTTCCACACCTGCCCTAACCACAACTGACACCCTTCCACACCTGCCCTAACCACACCTGACACTCTTACACACCTGCCCTAACCACACCTGACACCCTTCCACACCTGCCCTAACCACACCTGACACCCCTCCACACCTGTCCTAACCACACCTGACACTCTTACACACCTGCCCTATTCCCTCCCTCTAACTCCATCACACATAACTATTTTTCACATCAAATTGAAGTTTTAGTTGCAAGTGATGAATCTAGACTAATTAAATTTGGGCAGGTGAGGACAGGTGTAGGCTGTGGACACGTGAAATTCTGATCTAGAGTTACACACACACACACACACACACACACACACACACACACACACACACACACACCACACATAATTCAGACAGCACACACAGCGATAAAACTCGTTCATGGCCGCCTATTCATCACGAGCTGCATGCACGTTATGTATCGTTCTCGCCAATTATTTACACACACACACACACACACACACACACACACACACACACACACCACTGCACTCGTTTCTCACTCTAGTAAATTAACACCACTCTCTCTCTCTCTCTCTCTCTCTCTCTCTCTCTCTCTCTCTCTCACACACACACACACACACACACACACACACACACACACACACACACACACACACACCACTACACTCTTTCCTCGTTTCGTAAATCATCACTTGACAGACACTGCTGTCCTGAAGGGCGCAAGACCGATCCTAGGCTAGGGTAGGGAACATTTTGATTTGATTTATGATTTTGTGACACAGTTTGCTGATATTTCCCCCTCTCTCTCTCTCTCTCTCTCTCGCACACACACACACACACACACACACACACACACACACACACACACACACGGCGTTGTGTGCCACAAATCTTGAAGTCCTTCAGAACGAAGATGACATCTTTAAGCAATATATTCTTGCTACTTACAGATGATTATATACGTGAGAGAGAGAGAGAGAGAGAGAGAGAGAGAGAGAGAGAGAGAGAGAGAGAGAGAGAGAGAGAGAGAGAGAGAGAGAGAGAATGCCTGTATTCGCGCGCGCGTGCATGCGTGCGTGCGTATGTATGTATGTGTGTGTGTGTGTGTGTGTGTGTGTGTGTGTGTGTGTGTGTAAGGAGTCTCTGAGAGAAAGGAAAGTTGATGAGATGAGAAGCCTTTGATTCCATTGTGTTTAAAAGTGCCGTATGAGAGAGAGAGAGAGAGAGAGAGAGAGAGACACACACACACACACACACACATATAGAGCAAGAATGCACAGTAATCATTTTTACGACCTACACACACGACAAGGCAATTACATCGTTCTCACACTAGACTAACGACAGGTAACACAAACTACCTTCTAACACCTATCTCTAACTATACTCCATTTACTCTAACTTGGCCTAAAATTGCCACCTCCCCATCTTGAATGCTGAGTTGTAGCAGTTGATTAACACGAAAATAGTATGCTAGTCAGGAAGCAGTGCTGTGGAAAGGAAGCAGAAACATAACATAATATAATTACGGTATCTCTAACTGTACTCCTTTTACTCTAACTTGGCCTAAAATTGCCACCTCCCCATCTTGAATGCTGAGTTGTAGCAGTTGATGAACACTAGAATAGGATGCTAGTCAGGAAGAAGTGCTGTGGAAAGGATGCAGAACCTCGCATTCTCTCTCTCTTCCACTGAGCTACGTGGAATGAGCTGCAAAACGACGAAAATCTAGGCCAAGTTAAGGTGAAAGGAGTATACTATCTTCTCTAATATATATATATATATATATATATATATATATATATATATATATATATATATATATGTTTTTTACCCATTGCTAGCCATGGTTCTATAACGAGACGGAATTAGACATCCTTCAAACGTTAATACAAGGGGGGTAATCCCGGGGTACTGACAGCTTCGCGACTATGAACAAATAGGCGGAAGATGGTACGCTAAAGATCCTCCCAGAATCCACGACACAAGAACCCTGGTCACTATGGGTTACTGTTGCTTGAGGCCTACCACTCCTACGTGTCAGGCACCTTCACATGTCACCACTTCGGTGCTTATACCCACTGTCCATATTGTCTGTCTCGTTTAGGCCTGATGTATTAATGACAGGATTTGGGGTCTTGTGGAACATCAGTAAGTTTTGTGTGTGTGTGTGTGTGTGTGTGTGTGTGTGTGTGTGTGTGTGTGTGTGTGTGTGTGTGTGTGTGTGTGTGTGTGTGTGTGTGTGTGTGTGTGTGTGTGTGTGTGTGTGTGTGTGTGTGTGTGTGTGTGTGTGTGTGTGTGTGTGTGTGTGTGTGTGTGAAAATTTTAATCAAACTGTGTTCTGATCAAGCCTGGGACTGAATTCGCGTTTTTATGGACAGAAGAGAACGCCTGTCACCACCTAAATACCACCTCCTCCTTGACCACCAATACTTCTCGACATAGAGGCCTGGTAACACTTCTTTCTCGGCCACTTATTTTGCACACATTACACCTTAACATCGTCTCCTGCGTCTCTGATGCAACCCATGTCGATTTAAATGTCTAGAAATAATTAATAAAAGAACATGAAGGTGTAAGAGAAATGAACCGCTAAGAAAAAGGCGTTTTGATCATGGTTCTATTTTCCAAGGACATCGTGTCATTACTTGTTACATTTCGTTACTGTTCCTAATTTTACTGTCTTTCTCTGTCACACCATACCTCACTATATACCACACCACACCACCCACACCACACCGCACCACACTACATAAAAGCACATTACACTCTCCGCACATCACCAAGAATCCTACTTTGGTACATGTCGCTTAGGCTCACATCATTCTGTCATTCTAGCTCATACCACACCACACCACACCACAAATCACATATCTTAATACTACACAGCATTGTTGTATATATCTCACTAACACCACGGTCGCACTGTCACATAACACACCATATCACACTGCACATCACCAATACTTCTGACTCACCCTGTATAAATATGCTGTTCTGTTTTATCACATTTCACCACACCACACATACCATACCACACCACACCACACCACACCACACCACTCCACACCACACCGAACCATGCCATACTGCTCCACCTCCCTACTTAGATACACTACTCTTCACTACGCCTCACTGTACTAAGCTAAACTACACTGCACTACAATTCAGTACATTACTCTGCATTACAGTACACTACACACCATCACACTGCACTACCCTACCCTACCTTATCTTACCTCAATACATCACACTACACCACCCTACTTTACTCTACCCTACCGTCCCCTACCCCATCACACCACACTACCATACCCTACCTTACCCTAACCTACCCAACACTATCCTACGCTACCCCACACTACACTACAATACACTCACCAAACTATGGCACTACCTACCCATAGATGCATCCATACCATCCCTTTACATCACCACTCCATTTATCCATTTGTACTGTCACACCACACCACACTTCGCCGCACTGCTGGAACACTTTAGCACATCTGAGCACCATTATTTTAGTTTATAATGTGTTTGCTTCATTATACCAGGTACATCCACTATACCACAACACCAAAGCGAGGCAAAGCACATCACAGCACACCAGTTTTAAATCAACACCAAACCACACCACATCACACCACACATCATCAGGCCATTAAATGTACCACATCACACTACAACACACACACACACACACACACACACACACACACATACACACACACACACACACACACACACACACACATACACACGGCCCTCATTATTCCAGGTAAGCATAGAGTTACCTGGAGAATTAAAGTCATGCGTCTTGCCACCTGCCTGTCAGTGCGCATAAGAAGTCACGATTAACATTAATCTTTATTTTCTTTACCTTTACTGGGTACTATTGGATGGGCATTTATCAGTGGGTTCTTTATCTGTGACTACACCACACTGCACCATACCACACCCTACCACACCACATCACACCACACCGCACCCACAGCTCTACCTCTCCACATTCTCACACTACTACACACCACTAGACAACTTTACATCTATGTTCTACTGTTCCTTTCCACCCCACCACATCACACTGCACCACACTACAACACACCCCACCACACCAGAACACTGTTCCTTCACAAAAATACCGAAGAATACCACATCATACACCATTCCACACCATACCATGCTATTCCCGCGAAATTTAACGCATCATATCATACAACCATACCACACCATACTGTTCCCACAAAATCAGATGTGTCGTACCACACCGTATTACACTACATCACACCACACCACACCACACCACATCACACCACAATGTTCCCGCATAACTAAACGCAAAAGACCACACCACATCACACCACACCACTACACCATCTCACCACCACATGCGACCAGCATATCACTGCTGGTAAAACGAAGACTTACTTGGGGAAGAATTAAAAAGATTCTTAACCAACTTCCACAATAAGTTATACACATTTGTTTTAGTAATTAAATTTAACGTGAATAATTTTCCTTGGACTAATTTTTCAAGTAATGGTTCACACTATATCGCAATTACTGGACGCCTGATTTGTCTAGTAACCAAGGAGACTCATTCGTACTTCAACTAAGGCTCGTATTGCCGTCGGTTAAGTAAGCTCCCTAACACCTCTTCCTTAGCGATTTAGTCCTTGAAATAGATGGGTAATATATTTTTATACGTTATCCATGCAGAGAATGACGATATTAGAAGGATGTATGAAACACAGAGGACGACAGCTGCATATAACAAAATAAATCACTTAGGAAAAGGTGTTAGGGAACTTCTTCATGCACTCACGACTTATTATTCTAGTTGTGCGACTGGTCCAGTTCCCTCAGATGAAAAGAGATGATTGCTTGGCCGTGAAACATTTAGTACAGTTACCATACATCCATCCATCATCTAATCCTACGTTGCCCCATGAGAAGCATAGAAGCCCGGGGCTAGGAAAGTTGGTCCTGGCATTTAAGATGACAGTGACTAGTCTCACTCATCCCTGAGTGGCATTACGTGAGCAATAAACCTCAACCACCCCTTGGATATAAACCTTCACCAGCTCAATCCGATTGGAGCACCTTTATTACCCACTAAACCACCAGACGCCAAAATTTGGTAATATGGTTACCACCCAGTTTAGTAAAAGGTTTCCTGGTGTACAGGAAACCATTTGGCTTGTCACTCAGAGTAGAGTCACCCACAGGCAGAAGAAGGAGGAAAATGAAGGAAAGAAAGACACAAGAGGGAGTGTAAAGTCACCCGGAGGCAGAAGGACGAAGAAAGAATGAAGGAAAGACAGAAGAGGGTTACGAGGAAAGAATAAAAGAAAGATTCTGTATGCGACTTAGGCCCAGTGCAGTTTACGCTCTCTCTCTCTCTCTCTCTCTCTCTCTCTCTCTCTCCAGTATCTATTTATCCATGTATGAATGTATGTATCTGTCTATCTATCCATCAACCTATCTATCTAATCAATCTATCTATCTTACGCAAATCCTACCCTCAATAAAACTTAAGACCACGGGACACAGAATCTTAGCCTCATATCACCTGGCCTCCTACCTGTCCGTGTCATTAGATTTTACGATGGCCATTACGCTATTATCCTTATCATTACGGGCCATTACCAGGTAGACATCCATCCTTGTTAGCGTTATCAGTGAAGGATGTATGATGATGATGATGATGATGATGATGATGATGATGAAGATGGTGATGATGATGATGGTGATGATGATGATGATGATGGTGATGGTGATGATGATGATGGTGATGGTGATGATGATGATGATGATGAGTGATAATGATGAAAATGATGAGGATAATGATGATGATGATGATGATGATGTTGATGATGATGATGGTGGTGGTGGTGTCAGAGAGGAAATAAGGGCATCATCATCATTATGGGGAGGACAGGCAGGTGAACGAGCAGTAGGACGAGCCAACGGACGAGCGAACGAGCAGGAGGACGGGTTAACGGGCATGCAACGGGCAGGAGAACTGGCTACCGGGCGAACGAATGGGTGGGCGAACGGGCGGGAGAAAGGGCGGGTGACCGGGCGGGCGAACGGGTGGTGAACGGGCAGGTGGACTGACGGGTGAAGGGTCGGGTGAAGGGACAGGTGAAGAGACGGGTGAGTGGGTGGATGAGTGGGTGGATGAAGGGACGGGTGAGTGGGTGGATGAGTGGGTGGGTGAAGGGACGGGTGAGTGGGTGGATGAATGGGTGGGTGAAGGGACGGGTGAGTGGGTGGATGAGTGGGTGAGTGAAGGGACGGGTGAAGAGACGGTTGAAGAGATGGGTGAAGGGACGGGTGAAGGAAAGGGTGAAGGGACGGGTGAAGGAAAGGGTGAAGGGATGGGTGAAGTGACAGGTGAAGGGACGGGTGAAGGAAAGGGTGAAGGGATGGGTGAAGTGACAGGTGAAGGGACGGGTGAAGGGGCGGGTGAGTGGGTGGGTGAAGGGACGGGTGAGTGGGTGGGTGAAGGGACGGGTGAGTGGGTGGGTGAAGGGACGGGTGAACGAAAGGGACGGGTGAACAGAAGGGATAGGTGAACGGAAGGGACAGGTGAACGGAAGGGGCGGGTGAACGGAAGGGGCGGGTGAACGGAAGGAACGGATGAACAGAAGGAACAGGTGAAGGGTCACGTGAAGGGGCAGGTGAGTGGATGGAACAGGTGAAGGTGAACGGAAGGGATGAATGAAGGGACAGGTCAAGGGACGGGCGAACGGATGGGTGAACGGACAGGTAAACGAAAGGGTGGACGCGCGGGTGAACTGAAGGGTGAGAGAAGGAGCGAACGGACTGGTGAACGGACGGGTTAAAGGGCAGGAGAACAGGCGGGCAAACAGAAGGGCGAACGAGCTGAAGAACGGACTGGTGAACGGAGGGGTTGACGGGCGAGTGGAAAGGAGAGTGAACGAGCTGGCGAACGGGCTGCCAAACGGGGTGGTGAACGGGCGGGCGGACGGATGGGTGAACGAAAAAGTGAGTGAACGGGTGGACGAACGGGCGGGTGAACGAGCGAGTGAGCGGGCGATGAATGGGCGGGCGAATGGGCAGATGAACGGAGGGGGGAACGAGCGAGCAAACGGGTGGGCGATCGGGCGGGCGACTGGCCGGACGAACAGGCGAATGAGCTGGAGGATGAATGGGCAGGCGAATGGGCGAGTGAACTGGAGGGTAAATAAGCGGGTGAACGGGCGAGCGAATGGACGGGCGTACTGGAGGGCTAAAGGACGGGTGAACGGATGAACGAAGGGACTGGTAAACTGACGGGTGAACAAGCGGGTGAACGGGTGGGTGAATGGACAGGCGAACGGGCGGATGAACGGGCGGGTGAACGGCCGGGCGAACAGACGGGTGAATAAACGGGTGAAAGGAAAAGTGAATTGATGAGCAAACGGATGGGTGAACGGGCGGGTGAACGAACGGGGGAACAGACGGGTGATCGGATGGGTGACCGGGTGGATGAACGGACGGGTGAACGGAAGAATGAAAGGATGGGCAAACGGACAGATGAAGGGACGGGTGAATAGGCGGGCGAATTAGTGGGCGAACGGATGGGAGAACGGGTGAGCAAACTAGCGGGCGAACAAGTGGGCGAACAAGTGGGCGAACGGGAGGGTTAATGTGCAGACGAATGGGTGGGTGAACAGACGGGTGAACGGACGGCGATCGGGAGGGCTATCGGGTGGGTGAACAGATGGGTGAATGGACAGGCGAACGGGTGGGTGAATGGGAGGGTGAACTGGCGGGTGAAGGGACGGGTGAAAGGACAGGTGACAAGACGGCAAAAAGACAAATGAAGGGAAGGGTGAACGGGCGGGCGAACCTGCGGGTGAACGGTCTAATGAACGGGTGGGTCAAGTGACTAGGGAAGGGACGGGTGACGGGACGGGCGAAAGGATACGTGAACGGACGGGTAAACGGACGGGTGAACGGACGGGCGAACGGGCAGGTAAGCGGACGGGCGAACGGGCGGGTGAACCGGCAGGCGAATGGGCGTGTGAACGGGAGGATAAATGGACGTGCGGGCGAACGGGTGGGAGGACAGGCTGTCATAAACGACTTTGTAACTCCTTTGTGGTTACTTGTAGTTGAGTTATATATATATTAGACTTGTGGGCGAGCGGTTGTTATATTTGAGTAGCTTTGTAAGTGGAAAATCTTCTTTCCCATTTGTCATGTAGTGACAGGAGAGGTAAAGAATAGTATGGGACTATTTTTATTTGTCTTGGAAATATTAACAAGTTTCTCACACCGAGCGAAGTATAGAGTCCAGTCCCGCTAGCTATCTCTCTGTCTCTCTCTCTCTGTCTCTCTCTCAAGTTGCCAAGCCCTTCTCCCTGCGACCTGCCTCTTGTATGGCTTGTCTCCTTCTGCTCCTGCCTGTTCTGTGGCTAACCTCCCTCTGAGCTCTCTTTCCTAAATTCTGGTGTAGCAGGGGTTGTATCACGTGTGTTCCTTGTGAGTGGAAAGTTCTAGAAGCCTGTGTGTGAGTATGTGTGTATGTGTGTGTATGGTCACTAGGCACTGTCGTGTGCCTAATAAGCATTCCTTGAGTTAAGAGTGTGTAAGCATGTTTAGCATTGCTCGATTCTCGCAGACACAATACCTTCTCATCATCTGACTCCCTGCTTCTATCTGTCTCTCTATCTATCTATTTATCTATCTATCTATTATGATTTGCAATTATAATATGGAGTCCTGATATCTGCTCGGCCGCGCGAAAATGGTGTACCATCGACAGTTAATAGTCCTAACCTATTAATACATATTATATACACATTATAATGAACTTATAAGCTAATTAAGTGAAATACATAATATTGTAAAAGTAACATAATTGTATGAATATTGTATACATATAATATTCATAGTAAATAGTGATTATTCAGTAATATTACATTTTAAACAAGTTGTATACATATTTGAATAAATGCATTAAAGTAAATTATTTAACTGTAATACAGTATGTACTTGGGTTATTGTAGTGAAATGCATAATTGTGTTGGCCTTATAACTGTAGTTACATTTTGTTAATGCAACTGTTACATAAGTGTCTTGGCCTTATAATTGTAGTTAAAGTTACATAAAAGTTACATCTTGTTAATGCAACTGTTAATTGGCAAAGTGTAACATAATGCAATCGTTTGTCGTTACATAATTGTTACATATCGTTTGTAGTTACATAATTGTAGCAAGTGTAACATAATGCAATCGTTTGTCGTTACATAATTATAATATGGAGTTACATAACTGTTACATAATTGTAATAATTGCAGTCCTAACATATGCTGCGGTCGATGATAGTGATGATGTGTCATGCCACTTGCTTGTGGAGACAACAATTTGCTTTTTTTTATTTGTAGTTTATGTGGTATTTTGGCATATGTAGTAACACTTACGCTTATTTTCATTTGTTTGTTATGTGATCTTACTCTATTTCTCTTTTTTTTTTTTTTCTTACTTTTTCTTTCTTTCTTTCTTTCTTTTTTTTGTATGTATTGATTTTCCATAGTTTGTTTTTCTTCGCTTGTGTACGCTTTTTCTATGTTGTTCATGGTTGCATAATTACTGGCTAATTTCCTTGGGATACTTTTTTAAAGTTTAGTTTATATTGCACAGAGATTATAAAATGATATTATATAGTCCCATATTTTGTTATTTTATATAAAAAATATATATACATATATACAGTATTAACTATATACACTGACTTGTTGTTCATTTGTACCTATCGTGGGTAATACTGTATGTGTGTCAGCACTGTGTGGAAATCATTGTCTTCACGATTGTGTTGAAGATGTTCACTCTTGCTAACGTCATTTGTGTTGGCCATTTTTTTTTTTCCTCTAGTTTACCTTGTAACTTAATTTATATGTTTCCACTAGGTAGCTTTAATTAATAAATGTTAAATACAGTTCTTTTAATCGCTCACTGAGTAACTGTGATGGTATATTTTCTTTATTACTTTGTAGATATTATAATGTATAGCTGTATGTATGAAACACGTATTTTATGTAGGTATAAATGGTAACACTCGTTGGTAGTAAATAAATGTTATAATAAATGAATGAATATATACTGTGTAGAATATTTATTGTTGGTGATTATTTAGTGTTTGAGTTATGCAGAAAACTGAAGTAAGTATGTGTATTTAAGCTGTAACTATACAGCACGTTTTATATGTTTGTGCAGAAGCTTATTGTCTATCACTGTGTATTGTATAAATGAAGTAACTATGTAACTCACTAATTTTTACCGTGGTGGGAATGGTGTGACTGGTGGTGCAGGTGGTGCGTTGACTGACGTGGCGTCTTCTCAGCAAGCACGCATGATGACGACAACTTCCCACACTGGTAGCTGTGGTGAGTGAATGAGTAGCGATGAGTAACTTGAGTGAAGATGAGTGAGTAAGATGAGTTATGAGTCGTGTCTCACTCTTCGTTTGTTTGTTCCGTTTTTCTATGTCGATGTTTTCTCGGTCCTTTTCTCTAGTGATTTACTCGTTGTGGGATGAAGACTGCCGCTACTTGTAGGTGCGTGTAGAAGATTATACAGACGACGTAGAGTTGTTAATTGTAGTTGATTGTAGATGGTTGTAGTTCGCTGATTCGTCGTAGAAACTGCAAGATCGTATCAATATTTTGTTAAACTACTTGAAAGGCGTCGTGTGATCTCTTCACCTCTGCATCAGCATGATGATCGGGGAGACGGAGGGGCCTGGTTGGAGAGAATATTGTCAGGAGCTGGTTGTGTTGTTGGTTGTGAGAGGTATTCTTTTTGTTTTCAATCTTGATATTTTGTAGGAATTCAATGTTGATTCGTAGACGAGGTTCGTATACGTTCGCTGCTAGATGTCGTAAAAGACTTTGTGGTTCCTTTGTGGTTGAGTTATATATATATTAGACTTGTGGGCGAGCGGTTGTTATATTTGAGTAGCTTTGTAAGTGGATAATCTTCTTTCCCATTTGTCATGTAGTGACAGGAGAGGTAAAGAATAGTATGGGACTATTTTTATTTGTCTTGGAAATATTAACAAGTCTCTCACACCGAGCGAAGTATAGAGTCCAGTCCCGCTAGCTATCTCTCTGTCTCTCTCTCTCTGTCTCTCTCTCAAGTTGCCAAGCCCTTCTCCCTGCGACCTGTCTCTTGTATGGCTTGTCTCCTTCTGCTCTTGCCTGTTCTGTGGCTAACCTCCCTCTGAGCTCTCTTTCCTAAATTCTGGTGTAGCAGGGGTTGTATCACGTGTGTTCCTTGTGAGTGGAAAGTTCTAGAAGCCTGTGTGTGAGTATGTGTGTATGTGTGTGTATGGTCACTAGGCGCTGTCGTGTGCCTAATAAGCATTCCTTGAGTTAAGAGTGTGTAAGCATGTTTAGCATTGCTCGATTCTCGCAGACACAATACCTTCTCATCATCTGACTCCCTGCTTCTATCTGTCTCTCTGTCTATCTATTTATCTATCTATCTATTATGATTTGCAATTATAATATGGAGTCCTGATAGGGCGAATGAACACGCGGGCTAACGGCCGGGCGAACGGGAGGGAGAAAGGGAGGGAACAGAAGGGAGGACGGGCGGGAGGAGGGGAGGGCGAACGAGCAGGCGAACGGGTGGGTGAAAGGATGGGCCAACGGGTGGGTGAAAGGGTGGGCGAACGGGTGGGCGAACGGGTGGGCGAACAGGTGGGTGAATGAGTGGGCGAATGAGTGGGCGAATGAGCGGGCAAATGAGTGGGCATATGAGTGGGTGAACGGGCGGAATGAGAGGCGGGTAAATGGGTGGGAGTACAGGCGGTCGGGCGGACCTGCGGATGGGAGGACTGGTGGATGGGAGGACGGGCGGATGGCAGGACTGGTGGACGGGAAGACAGGCGGACGGGAGGACGGGCGGATGGGCGGAAGGACGGGCGGGTGCGAGGATGGGAGAACGGATGACTGGGCGAATGGGTGGGAGGACGGGCAGGCGAACGTGCTGGAGGGCGGTTAGGTGGGAGGATGAGGGAACGGTCCGGAGGACGGGCAGAGGGTGGATGGGAGTATGGGCGAGAGGACGGGCTGGCGAACGAGTGGGAGGGGAAACAGTCGCGCGCGCGCACACGCACGAACGCACGAACACGCACGAACGCACGAACGCGCACACACACACACACACACACACACACACACACACACACACACACACACACACACACACACACACACACACACACACGAAGGCAATCATGAAGAGAGGCAGGTAGACAAAGGACAGGTAGGCAGGTAGACAGGGTGTTTGCAGGCAGTCAGCTCCCAGCGATCATCAGCTGCCTAACCTTGCCTTGCCTGTTTCATCCTCCATTTCCTTGCCTCACCCTGCTTTTCCTGCCTCACCCTGCCATCATCATTTTGATCCTGCCTCACCCTGCACTTCCCTGCCTCATCCTGCTGTCATTTACCCAACTCTGCCTCACACTGCTTCCCCCGATCTTACCTTTCTATCTCACTCTACCTTCATTCTCCTGCTTTACCTTGCTTCGCCCTGCTTATCTACCTCACTCTGCCTCATTCATCCTTGCCTCACCCTGTCTCATAATTTCATCTTGCCTTACCCTGCCATCTTCCCACCCCTACTACTGCCTCATCGCTATTATGTCACCCTGCCTCACCATTCCCTGTTTCGCCTTGCCTCCCCTGCAAATCTACTGCACCCTTCCTTCCCTCATCTGTCTCACCCTGCCTTACCAAGTCTACTCTTTCACCCTGTTTCCCCTGTCAGTCTTTCCCTGCCATACCCTCCCTCTCATTCACCCTGCCTTTCCTGCGTACCTACTTCACCCTTTATTCCCTCCCTTTCCACACCCTGCCCAACTACTCCATGTTTGCCCTGTTTCACCCTGGCTCCCCTGCCACAACCTCCCCTGCCTCAACCTTCCCGCTTACACACACTTTTCTCCCTCCTGCCTCACCCTATACACCCTGCCTCACTCAGGGTCCAAGCGGTGGCCGAGGGGTTGGCCTTGCAAGTTATGGCGCTGTCGGCTCGTTAGCGTCACGGTTGGAATCCAGGTGCGGGCAGCTGGCGCCACTCGACGCCTGGCCCTAGTGCAAGTGGCTTGGGTAGTTCCCTAACACCTATTCCTAAGCTATTTATTATTCCTAAGGTATTTATTCTTCCTAAGCTATTCCTTATTCCTATGATATATATTATTCCTAAGCTATTTATTTCACACGGAACACCATAACATTGTCTTGTATGATGTTTATATAGTTTTAATACCGATGAAGTTTACGATAATAATAACCAAGGTGTTAATGAGGTGTAATTCGCTAAGGAAGGCGTGTTGCCAAGTCTCGAAGGCCACTGCGGGTTGGTAGGTAAAATGAATACCTGGGTAACACCTGGGGCAGGTAACTGTGGTAACCTGGATGATGAAATGGTCTTACATTTAATGGGTAGTGGTAGGTGGGGGTGTCCATCATCCACCCACTTAGTGTAGTGATACTCTTGTTTTTAGGGTAGCTCTACACTGAGTGGCAAGCCAAATAATTTCCTGTAAACTAGGAAAGCATTTACAACGCTGGGTGGTAACCTTATAACCAACCAATACGTGTTCCCTACGTGACAACAAATGGGTTGGTGGAGGATTAGTGCACCTCCCCAGAAAAAAAAAAAAAAAAAAAAACTAGCTAAAAATACGAACAAGAAGCCTCGGACCAGGACTGACCAAAAAGTGACGACTAAGGACCGAACAAAGGACATGATACGGATGGCTACATGGAATGTAAAGGGTGCAAATGATAAGGTGAAAGAGATTGTACAGGGGCTTAAGGGTGCAAAAGTGGATATATGTGGGTTAACTAAAACTAAATGGAGAGGTGAGTGTGTGAGAGAATGGGAGTATGGATGGGGTATATGCGCGGGAGTAGGTGAGAATGAGAGGGCAAAAGAAGGAGTGTGTAATGATGTGAGTAACAGATGGAAGGAGAATATAAGAGCGTATGGATCAGTTGGCTCAAGGACTGTGTGGGTAAGATTGAAAGTTGGACTACAAATGTGGGCAAGTGTGTGCATGTATGCACCAACGCAAGATCGTGCAAGAAGAGTGAGAGAAGAGTTCTGGACAAATGTGTAAGCATGCATGGAATAGTTTGAAAAAAATGAGAGAGTCATTTTGACTGGAAATATGAATGGAAAAGGGAATGTGAAGGTGGATGGAGCAGTTGGTGAGTGGGGTGTGCCTGCAGAGATGGATGAGCATGGTAGTGCTTTAGTGAACATTTGTACCGGGAGGGGGCTGGTGATAGCTAATACCCTCTTCAGGCACAAAATCATCCATAGGGATACATGGCGAGTGATAAGAAGGATGGGTGGTGAACTGAATGAACGGACGGCAATAATCGATTATGTGTGTGTGAATGAAAGGATGAGAAGGTGTGTAATGCATGCAAGAATTTATAGGGGTTTGAGTGGACTTTTGGACTACCACTTGGTGGGGGACAGAATTAAAGTCCAAATAAAATGGTGAAACAGAAGAAGGGATGGACAGGAGGAAGAAGTACACACAAGGTGGGTGGAAAAGTTACAAGAGGATGGAAAAAGGGCAGAATATAAGGGGAAAGTGGAGGAGCGATTGGGTAAATATAGACTGGAACAGATGGGGGACGTGGAAGGTGTGTGCAAGATACAGTATTCACAGAAGAAATCTGTGCAGCGTGTGAGGTGGTGTGTGGGGTGAAGAGAAGACGAAATGGGGTGCAGGGAACAGCATGGTGGACTGAAGAAGTGAGAGAGGCTGTGGCACAAAAGAAGAAAGCATATAGTGAGTGGATGAGAAACAGGGGCGTGGAAGAAGTTAAAAGACAGAAGAGAGTGTTATATAGAGAGAGGAAGAGAGAGAGGTGAAAAGATTAGTAAGAGAGAGTAAGAAGAGAGTGGATGAGGAATTTGGAAGGAACTTGAGTGTAAAGTGGAGGGAATGTAAGAAAATGCTCTGGAAAGAGGTAAAGAAAGTTAGACAGGGTGCCAAAGAAGTTAGCTGGGGAGTGAAAGATAAAAATGGTAGATTACTAGTGAAGAAGGAAGAAGTGAGCAGATGGAGAGAACACTTTAAGGAATTGTTGAACATAGAGAATGAAAGTAATGCGAGTATAAGTGGCTGAGGAATGGCTGGGAGAAGGAGGGATGTGACAAGAGAGGAGGAGATCAGTAGGATGGAAGTTGTGGAAGCAATGAAGAAAGTCAAAATGGGGAAAGCCCCAGGAATGGATGGAGTGTGTGGTGAAATGCTGAAGCATGGGGGAGAGATAGTAGAATGAATGTGGAAGATGTGCAGATTGTCCTGGGAGGAAGGTAGAGTCCCAAAGGACTGGAGGTCAGGTGTAATAATTCCCCTGTACAAAGGAAAAGGGGAAAAAGAAGTGTGTGGTAATCATATGGGCATTTGTCTTCTTAGTGTAATAGGAAAAGTATATGGTAGGATACTTATTGACAGAGTTAGGGAAATAACAGAGGAATTAGTTGGAGAAGAACAGGGAGGTGTTAGGATGGGAAGATGTTGTGTAGATCAGATATTCATTCTTAGATCTTTAGTGGAAAAGTTTGTAGAGAAGGGAAAGAAGTTGTATGCGGCCTTCATGGATTTGGAGAAAGCATATGACAGGGTGGATAGACAAGAATTGTGGAAAGTATTAAGAATATATAGAGTACATGGGAAGTTGTTGAATGCTGTGAAGAGTATGTATGAGGGTGCTAAGGCTGCAGTGCGTGTGGATAGTGAACTGAGTGAATGTTTCGATTTGAAGGCTGGACTGAAACAAGGATGTGTCATGTCTCCATGGTTGTTCAATCTGTATATGGATGGGGTTATAAAAGAGATACAAGGTAGGATACTGGATGTTGGAGCGGCCCTAGTGAGAGAGGGCAATGTTTGGTAACTACCTGTACTGTTGTTTGCAGATGATACTGTGTTGTTAAGTGAAGAGGAAGGGGAGCTGCAAGGCTTGGTGGATGAGTTTGGGAGAGTGTGTAAGAAACGGAATCTAAAGGTGAATGTAGGGAAGAGTAAAGTTATGGTCCTCAAGAGAGGTGAAGTCAGTGAATGTGCAGTGAGGCTGGACGATGAGGAAATGGAAAATGTGAGAGCGTTTAAGTACTTGGGTAGTGTGATGAGTAAGGAAGGAGGTTTAGAGGGTGAGGTGCTTGAAAGGGTGCAACTGGGAAGAAAGGTTGCTGGTTCCTTGAAAGCAGTGATAAGTAACAGGGAAATGAGCATGGAAGTGAAAAAGCTACTACATGACAGTATTGTGATACCAACTCTTAAGTATGGAAATGAAGCTTGGACTTTGTTGGAGGGACAGAAGTCAAGAATGAGAGCAGTGGAAACGAGTTATTTGAGAGGAGCATGTGGAGTCACATGGAGAGGCAGACTGACAAGTGAGGAAGAGAAGGTGCATTGTGGTGTGGATGTGGATGTGATAGGAAGCGTTAGGAGAAACACACTGAGGTGGCTGGGACATGTGAAGAGGATGGAGAGCGAGAGACTGACGAGGACAGTGTATGTAAGTGAGGTGGAGGGGGGAGAGGGAGGGGGAGGCCAAGGATGAGATGGAGGGATGGAGTGGAGAGGTATATGAGGGAGAGGGATGTGAGCTGGGAGGAGGGCAGTGAAATGGTGGGGGACAGGGCGACCTGGAGGCGATTTGTTTGTGGCCACCCTTTACGGGAACCCCTAAAACGCGGCCGAGGACAGCCGACCCCCCCCCGTGTGGCGGGGTTGTATCGCGGTCTGAGTACCTGTAGGAAAATATTAGCCAAAAATTAGAGATTAAACCTAGAACATTATACTTTTTATAGTAGATAGTACTTACATTCAGCTTTCTCCAGAGACAGGAGTTGAGCCTTCGTGGACTACCCAAGGACTTGTGGAGACTTGCAAAGTTGGGTAACAAAATCTTCACTTTCACACCTCCAGCAACCCGGTTTCCCCTCTACCACAGCCTCATTCTGTCACAGTAAACTTTATACTACAACGTACAGGTAGTTTGGAATCCGTATTTGTACAATAAGCACTGAAAATAAGGCTAAAATCAACGGAGCGTACGGCCGACATGCAGCGCGGCGGCGGTCTTCCCGTCACTCAACAAACATTTCCCTTTTCACAGCTAAAAACACGTATACTACATTATTTTCAATCATAGTACTTCCCAAAGGCTCGCATGTCACTATTACGGCAATAAAATTCACTGTCACTGCCAGCATTGTGAAGCGGGCATGATAAAGACCACCGCGGCGCGCTTTTATTCTGCCTTACGCCAGTCACTTTATTCTCGTTCCTGTCGGCCGCTCGCACTTCATTTTTATCGCTCACTTTCACTCTCGCTGTCAGTTGAGTGCCTAATTCATCACTTTCACTGTCATTACTTATAAAAATAATATTTCCAACACACCAAACTGTCACTGTCATAACATAGAATAGAAATAAATGCTTACAACTTCTTACACTGGAGTGACTGTCACTGTCAATACTTATATTACTATGTACAATAATTTACACTGAAATCACTGTCACTGTCAGTGCTTTTACAACTACATACACTTATTTACACTCAACTGACTGTCACTGTCAGTACGTACAAGAAAACTAAGCACTAATATCACTGTCACTCTCAGTATTATTTACAGATTTCCACCCTTATTTTCAAAATCTACTTAGGCTGTGGTAGTCAAAGAAACACGGGTAAGCGCACAGGGGAATCTGACACTCTTTGCACTGCAAGGAGGTGCGTCTAAAAGTCCGTTCCTGCCGGTTGGTGTGGCTGCAAACATAGCACCTCCTCAGCGCTTTCCCCCTCTTGGCAGTGCTAGGCAGTGGCTCGAGGCGGTGTCGCTGAAGGTAGTCCTGGCACTGTAGGGGGTCTGGACGTGTCTGTGGGTGGCGCCTGGGACCTGATGGCAGTACCTGTCCAAAACGCTGAATTAGCTGGTGAACACAAGTCTTTGAAAACCGCCTGAGAGAGTAATTAGCTGGCTTCCTGTTCTTGATCTTATACAGGATGAAAGCGTTCAGCATGCACATATCCAGCAAGTCCAAGAACACCTTCCTGTACCAGCGCCGGTTCCTCCTCAGGCAGTCAATCTCTCCGATCATCATATCGGACTTATCCACCAGCCGCATATTGACGTTGTAGTCAATTACAGCATCAGGCTTCATCACAGGCTCGCCAGTCCTTCTGTCGACCTTCCCTATGGCTTGGATTTCCCCCTTGTGTACTGTAGTGAGCATATTGACGATCCTCTTGTCGTGCCACCGTATCGCCAGCATCTTGTCGGACTTCTGCAGGTGCACGTCTCCCCGCTTAGATCTTGCAGCCTCGGGGAAGCCAGGGTAGTGTGCCCTATTGCTCCTGACAGTGCCACAGGAGCCGACGCCGTGCTCTGAAAGGTACTTCGCGAGTTTCGGTGCTGTATAATAATTGTCAGTATACAGGACATGATTCCCGCCGAAGTACTTTTCCAGAAGCACTTTCACCACAGAGCCAGAGAATCCAAGGGGGTCGGTCTTGTCCAAGTCCACATTGCTGGTGGTGTAGATGACGAAGTCTAGGATGAACCCCGTCTTGCAGTCGCAAAGCACGAAAAACTTAATTCCAAAGCGGTGGCGTTTGCTAGGAATATACTGCACGAACCGAAGACGGCCCCTGAACAAAACCAAGGACTCGTCGATAACAACTTTCTTGAAGGGCCGAAGGTACTTCATGAACTTGTCCTTGATCAAGTTCAGGATTTCCCTCACTTTCCATAGGGGGTCAGTCTGGGAAGGATCATCGTTGTTAGCGAAGTGCAGGTACGTCATGAGTTGCCTGAAACGATCCCGAGTCATGTACTTGTTGAAGATGAGGGTGGGGCACACGTCATCAGCACTCCACTACTCGAGCTTGTGCTTCCAGGTATGTGGCACAAGAAGCATCAAGCCGATGAATACAAAGAGTTTGCGGATCGTCACAGGAACCCATGATGCCATCCTAGACGTGGATGGCGTGGCACCTTCACTGTCACGAACTGCAGCACATTGTCCTTCGTACCTGTTCGTTTCGGTACAAATATGCTGCATGACTTCGTCATCCAGGAAGGCCAACAGGTAGTCCAAACATTCACCACCCTCGGGGACAGGGAAGTCAGCCTGGATCCCAGACCCTCTCGAATCAAAGGGCAGATCCTCTGGCACAAAATCAGAGCCCTCAGACCACACGAAGGCGTCCAGAGTGCCCTGCCTAGGCTGGGAGTGGGTGGGTGCGTCGGAGGGTGAGGCAGGCGGTGAGGAAGTGGGTGAGGCAGGCCGTGTGGCAGTGGGTGAGGTAGGTCGCGAATGTGCGGTGGTGGTGGTGGTGGGGACAGTGGGAGAAGGTTCAAGGTCACTCACACTAGGCTGGGTGGTGAGTTGCCTAGTGCAAGAAACCTTACGACTAATACTACCACTACTAGCCACTTTCCTAGTTATGCCAGCACGAACACGGGGCCTACGGAAACCTCTACGAATACCAGACTGCCTACTTCCCTTCCAAGGTGGTGAAGGAGACTCTGAAGACTCTGGAGAAATCACAGCAGATGATGAGGAAGAGATAATGGGGCTGGGGGAGCGAGGCGGAATGGCGGCGGCCTGACCTGAGTGTGGGGACAATGGCCGGCCTGCGGGATACAATGACTGGGAACCGGGGTCGCCACTTCGCTTCCTCGTTGCCCCCTTGCCATACTCCATTCCCTTCTGCTGTGGAGCCTTGCCTGACGAGGTACTAGGCACAGCACTGAGCTCTTCCTGCACCTCAAACTCATCACTGGACGATAATGTGTCTGATTCAGCAAGACTCGACCACACACCAACATCACTACCACAGTCCATAGAGGCTTTTTTTAGTTCTCGGCCTATAGCCGACTCACTCAGGGCCTTTGCACTCCCTAGTAAGGGTTTAGAAGAGGCTGAGGTCACAAAGCCCTTTTGCGGAGGGCTGGAAGGCACTGACTTGGAAGAGCTAGAATTCGCCATAATGTTACTTTGAAAGCCTGCGGTAAACTGACACTAAACAGGGGAAAACCGCACGAAAAAAAGCTAGTGTGACAACTGGGGAAACAAGCGTTTCCAATTAGCATAAACTGCTTGTGAGAGGAGAGCGCAGATTGATATTTCTGAGCAGTCAGCGCACTGCCATATATCACAGCCAGGCTGGCCGGGCCGTGGTGGGGGGGGGGGGTGGAAAAAACGCGATACTTGGCAACAACGGAGGTCAGTAGTACAAAGGTCAAGTATGCTAATTGTAGCTAAAGGGTGGCGGTACTGATAGACAATACCAGCTGAAACCTCCTTGCCCGAGTTTATTCAAAATTAACTCAAATCACAAGCGCAATGATCTGCCATTATGTCCTTTTTGGCGATCGTCGCAAAAGCGACGATCCGCGTTTAAATGGGTGTCTGGCAATAGATAGATAGGGTAAATAATCCATCATAGGCTCAAAGGCTTAAGATATGGAAGTGAGCACTGTGGCTAAGCGTGTCTGTGTCAGTTCCATTTTTATAAGCTAAAGCTACCTCTCCTTTCCAACCTCACTTTCCTCTCCTCTGCCTCACCCTGCCCACCCAGTCCTGTCTCACGATCTTCGCCTGCCTTACCCTGCCTCATCTCTCATACCTCATCCTGCCTTTCCTCTCCTGCCTCACCCTGCCTCACCTCTCTTGCTTTACCCACTACCTCAATTCTGCCTCACCCTGCCTCACCTCTCACTCTTTGCTCTCTTTCTCTCACATTCAGCCCTCCTGCCTGAGCCTCACTATCATTATTCTCTCTCTCTCTCTCTGTCTCTCTCTCTCTCTCTCATTTCCCTATCTCTATTATATATTTTTCTCATATTCGCATTGACTTCCATCCCATCTCTCTCTCTCTCTCTCTCTCTCCCTCTCTCTCCCTCTCTCTCTCATAAACACACGTCTCCTTCACCCCATTCTCACGTCTATCATTCTGTCCCCCTTTTCCTCTTGATACTATTTCTTTCCTCTTTTTGCATCCTCTCTCTCTCTCTCTCTCTCTCTCTCTCTCTCTCTCTCTCTCAAGACTTTTCATCACTATACTGTGACATAAAATTAGCTGACAATCTATGAGGGACGCATTGAAGGTCAGATTTATCCTTTCCTTATGCCGACCAAGTACGAATGGGGAAGGTGTGTTTGGTGGGTGAACATGTTTTCTGGACGTGTTTTATCGGCAATGTTTGTGTGTCAGCGTCTGCCTATGTTAGTCAGTTATATCCACCAACTCGAAGTGAATGATAAAAAAGGAAACGAGTATAAATTAAGACAGGAAAACATAACTATAATTTTAATTCTTTGTTTAGCTGATTACGTTGCTATGGCGTGCTGGTGCCAGAAGGGGGAGAAGGGGGTACAAGCGACACAAACCAATTCCCCGGCATTAATATCGCCACCTGACAATGTTTACGGCTGAATAATGCAATAGCCGCACTGTTGACGTGGCACTGCAGCCCCACCGCAATATTGCAATGTGTTTAATGATACTTTGCCTTGACATGGATGGGTTATGCAATGTTGATGCTGTATTTGTCAGGATGAGGCCAGTTTTAGTTCAAAGTCGGGTTGAAACGGATGTCTATGGTTGGTACTGTTGTCGGTGAAGGAAGCTCCCTAGCGCGCGCGTGCACACACACACACACACACACACACACACACACACACCAGGCCCAACATTGTCACTGTCGCCTACACATACGTCATGCAACAGTTCTAAAATATTTGTCATGAAATGCAACGGAAACAAGAAGACATTTATACCGCTTAATGCACCTTTGGAAAGAGTCTAAATTTTTTATGCATACTCGTACTGCTAACCTGGTTTATGTAAGACTTGTCCTTCTTCTGAGTGTTCACAGAGGGAGTGACTTTTAACCTGAGAGATGTGACAAAACCGCCTCCAGAAGAAGATGAGGAAGAAGAAGGAGGAGGAGGAGGAGGAGGAGGAGGAGAAGAAGAAGAAGAAGAAGAAGAAGAAGAAGAAGAAGAAGAACAAGATGATGATGATGATGATGATGATGATGATGATGATGATGAGGAGGAGGAGGAGGAGGAGGAGGAGGAGAAGAAGAAGAGCAAAGGAAGAGCAGAAGAAGATGAAGAAGAAGAAGAAGAAGAAAACGAAAAGAAAGGAAAAGAAAAAGAACAAGAATAATGAATACGAGGAGTACATCAAACGCCTCAGGTGAGAACAAATTTTCCACAGGTAAACATAATCATCTGTGACTGGCAAGAAAAATGTAAAAAAAAAAAAAGCCATTAGATAGAAAAATTAAACTCCTTCAATGATAGACTCCTAAGTAAAAAAAGTCAGCTATAGTCCTTTCACCTTAACTTGGCCCGGATTTTTGTCCCTTTGAAGCTTATTTCACGCAGCTTTGAGGCATGACAATACTGTGGCTCTACATCCTTTTCATAACACTTCTTCGTGACCGGGATCATATTCTACTGTTAATTGCTTCTTACAACTCAGTATTCAGGATGGAGAGAGAGAGAGAGAGAGAGAGAGAGAGAGAGAGAGAGAGAGAGAGAGAGAGAGAGAATCAATTTTAGGTCGTTGGTTTTAAAAATATTTTGATTCAATGACGTCACCCTATGTTGACATCTGGACTACTTCGACTGACCTTTTTAGCAGAAAGTGAAGATAAAGCCAAGATGAGGTCAAGGTAAAGCTAGAAGTCAACATGAACTCAAGATAAAGTCAAGATGAAGCTAAGAAGTCAACGTGAAGTCAAGATGAAGTCAAGGTGACGTCAAGGTGAAAGTAAAGATGAAGTAAAGATGAAGTCAAGATGATGTCAACATAGTCGAGATGAAGTCAAGATAAAGCCAAGATGAAGTCGAGATGAAATCAACATAAAGTCACTATGAAGTCACTAGGAAGTCAAGATGAAGTCAACCTACAGCCAAGATAAAGCCAAGATGAAGTCAAGATAAAGCCAAAATGGAGTAAAGATAAAGCAAATATGAAGTCAAGATAGAGACAAATGAAATCAGACATCTTGATATGAAGGAGAGTAATGAAATGGACTGATAAGAATGATAAAGGACGAAAGGAAGGAAAAGTGAACGAAACAGAAGGGAAAATGACGAAGAAGAGATTATGATAAAAAAGGAGTTAAGAGGAGAAGGAGAAGAGAGCGAAAAGGAGATGAAGGAAAATGTGAGCGAAAAGGAAGAGAAAAGGACGAAGATAAGAGGAAATACGAGACAGGATGACGAAAAAAGGAGGAACTAATATATATGAAAAGAGGAAAGACAAGACAAAGAATTGTGAAAAGGATGAAAGATGATGCCTGAGCGAAGACATGTGAAGCTGAAAGAACTGAGAGAGAGAGAGAGAGAGAGAGAGAGAGAGAGAGAGAATCAAAAACTAACAAAACACAAAAGGGAGAAAAAAGGCTGCGAACGTAAAGAACTGAACGATACAAAAAGGAGAGCCAGACAAATAAAAGCGAAGATAGAGAAAAAAAAGTGAGCGAAAGTAATTGACAGGAAAAGGGAGAGGGTGAACACGGAGAAAACCTGACGAAAGATAAAAAAAACTGAACGAAAAATGAGACACCAAACAAGAGAGAGAGAGAGAGAGAGAGAGAGAGAGAGAGAGAGAGAGAGGTTATCTTTCCCTTCTAAAACTTGTAGGTCAGGCTTTCCTATATTCCTTGTATAATTGCTATGAACAAAATTACTATGTATCGAGTTGAGATAGATAGATAGAGAGAGAGAGAGAGAGAGAGAGAGAGAGAGAGAGAGAGAGAGAGAGAAGAAACAGCATAAAAGGCAGCGTAATATCAGAAAAAAAAGTCAACCCAGAAGGTACAGAAAATAGATAAAGAAAATAGGGTCCGGGAGAGTAGGCATAACTAAACCAAACTATCAGGTTCTTTGCAACCTCCCCCTAGCTGCCATCAGCCTCCCTGTGTCCACGACAATTGTCAGGAGAATCCTTCTCGAGGAGTCCAGGGAGGACCTAGCCCTGCGTACCGATGCTGAACGTCCCATTAGTGTCACCATCCAGCACTATGACACCCACCATGGCGTGAGACACACCTATGGCAAGCACCCGACCCAAACCCGCCGCCGTGATGTGGCCGTCACCCGCGTTCGCCCGGGGTATCGCTCCCCAGGGGAAATCACCGGACGACCGACCGCCAACGGGCCATGTAAACTCTGTCACAGTCCAATGGATCAAGCATTATCAGATCACATCGTTAACTGCCAAGTTATTGCCCCCTTCAGACCTCCTGGACTCTTGTTTTCTGCTTTGTGTACCTACTTCATCACACATCTTGTTGTACTCGAAGACATTCTCACCCTTCACCCCAACTTCCTTTCACTGTAATGCTCTGGCACTAGGACAATGACCGGACATTTATGTGTGTGTGTGTGTGTGTGTGTGTGTGTGTGTGTGTGTGTGTGTGTGTGTGTGTGTGTGTGTGTGTGTGTGTGTGAAGCGTGAGAGTTAAAGATGCGGAGTGTGAGATGTAAGTGTGATTCTGGTGAGGTTTAAATGGTACGATTTTCTGCCAAACTGGGTAGGGGCTTCGTTCTCTCACTCCCTCCTTCTGTCTATTTGTCTGTCTGTCTGTCTGTCTGTCTCTCTGTCTGTCTCTCATTTTTTTCTTCCTCTTCTATTTGCATACTTTCTGCTTCCTTCCCACCCCCTCTTCTCTCTCTCTCTCTCTGGCCTTTTTTCGATCCAGAAGTTGCGCATTTTCAAGCCTCCAATTATTAAACGCTCTCTCTCTCTCTCTCTCTCTCTCTCTCTCTCTCTCTCTCTCTCTCTCTCTCTCTCTCTTCATGACAGCAAACATCAAACCACAATTATTGAGTTTCCAACCCCAAATTATCAAGTCCTACCTCACTTCTCAACGACATTTCCAAAAGCAGGGAGTTAGGTGGGTTTGGCTAGGTTAGATCAGGCTAGGCTAGGCTAGGTTAGGTTAGGTTGGGTTGGGTTAGGTTAGGTTAGGTTAGGTTGGGTTGGGTTAGGTTAGGTTATATAAAGGAAGGTTGGGAACGATTGGCTGAGAGGCGTTAGGTGAGGTTAAGTCAAGTCAGGGAAGGTCACGTAAAGGTAAGTTAGATTAGGGTAGGTCAAGGAAGGTTTGGTAAGGTAATTAAAAATGATGGGAAAGGTAAGGTAAAGGCAAGTTAATTAAAAAAAAATGATGAGAAAGGTTAGGTAAAGGTAAGTTATTTAAAATAATATGATGGGAAAGGTTAGGTAAAGGCAAGTTAATTAAAAATGATGGGAAAGGTAAGGTAAAGGTAAGTTAATTAAAAAATGATGGGAAAGGTTAGGTTACTAGAAGGGAAAGCTTGGAAAACGGGACATGATGATGACGAAAATGTTCACCAAAAATATAAACAGATATAGTAGGAGATAAACCTGCAAAAGATATATATTTACCAGATATATGCCGGTATTTAAGAGATATATGGTCAACTGATATATTAAATTCCTCCCAGTAAAAGTCGGACGTGAATTAAAATGCCTGTGACTGGGATGAAAGATACTGTCAGTTAATGAAGGCTGCAGTTCATGAGAGAGTGAGGTGAAAAAGGAAATGAAATTGCCTGTGTGTAATGAGAGAGAGAGAGAGAGAGAGAGAGAGAGAGAGAGAGAGAGAGAGAGAGAGAGAGAGAGAAAGAAATGGGTATCCAATCACTATGTCCTTAACATGTAAACTGGAATTTTGAGTTTAACAAAATCCTTGAAACGTAAACTAAAAAAAAAAGGAGAATGGGAAATCTTATGTTAGGAGTGTGACTGTGATAAAAAAAAGATAAAAGGAATTTTGAATGAGGTAATACAGGAAAGTAGAGGACATAATTAGTATAATCCAAAAGCATAAATGGATGTGGGCAGGTCATGTCTTTGTAGAACAGATAACAGATGGACAACCAGGGTATCTGAGTGGCAGCCCAGAGATGGAGTGAGAGGAAGAGACAGACAGAAGACAAGATGGAGAGATGGAGCGAGAGGAAGAGGCAGACAGGGGACGAGATGAAGAGATGAAGTGAGAGGAAGAGGCAGACAGGGGAAGAGATAAAGTGAGAGGAAGAGGCAGACAGAGAACAAGATGAAGAGATGGAGGGGAAGAGGCAGACAGAGAGCACAATGGAGAGATAGAGTGAGAGGAAGAAGCTGGCAGAGAACAAAATTGAGATTTGAAGTAAGAGGAAGAAGCAGACAGAGAAAAAAATAAGAGATAGAGTGAGAGGAAGAGGCAGACAGAGGACGAGATGGTGAGAGGAAATTCGGATATTTGCTGGGAATGGATGGAACAGGCTAACACACAATAGGTCAGAAAGAAGAAAGGTGGGAGGGACCGTCTTGCAGTACACGGTTTCAGGATGTTGGTGATGATGATGATGAGGAGGATAATGATGTGGGAAATACCGTCCTACAGTAGACGTTTTCAGGTGTTGATGATGAAGACCGATGATAATTATTATTACTATCATTATTATTACCTGTTTAACATTCACATATCCTAAGGTAGGTAACAATGCCGACAAAACAATAATACGAATATCACACAAGATAACATTAACACAGTAACAGGCAAAATAATTAGCCATGGAAGAGATGTCACGACGTCTCCACACCAACACGAATTCTTCTCACTCTTTGGATATGCTAACACTGCTAGTTATATATTCTTAATGGACCTTTTCTCGCTTCTTAGAACAAAAATGGCCAACACTGAAAAGAAGACGAGATCATCTGGGGGAGACCATGTATGAAAGTCCAATGTCATTTCTATTTAAAGGAGAGATGTGTTTGTATCGGCACACACACACACACACACACACACACACACACACACACACACACACACACACACACACATTTAAGCTCCCATTAAACGGCTAGAGCTGGTGGTGAAGGTTTGTGTGGATGGATTCACGTGTGTGTGTGTGTGTGTGTGTGTGTGTGTGTGTGTGTGTGTGTGTGTGTGT
>NC_137069.1:14252873-14270373 GCF_032717465.1 Coenobita brevimanus
GAGGAGGAGGAAAAGGTGAAGGAGAACGACGATGACCATGAAGACGACGACGACGACTTCAAAAAAAAATGATGATGATTACACAGGATTACACAGGAAAGCAAACAGCAACAGACCTTATGGTCCTTTCGAGGCTACTTGTTAGAGAAAACTATGACTACAAGATCCAACTCTACATGTTGAAGGATAAGGATAGTAAAGCAAGAAGGCTCCCCCCACCACCAAACCCTCCAGGAAAAAGTGAGAAAAACCACCATGCAGCATGGAAAAACTGACATGGAAATTTTATAGGAAACACTGGAAGGGAAAAGTCACATTCTATAATACTTTATCTATAAGCTACCCAATAGAGTAACCTGAAAGAGAAAGTAAACAAACAAAATAATAGTTACGGCATGACATTATAAACCGGTTACATTGAGTTAATGGGAAGTCTGTGGACATAACGTGGAAGCTACACACTGCACAGTGTGGATGTTTAGGGGTGGTGCGGCAGCCTTGCCTGGCGCTTTTAAGGTAGGCACCAGTCAATCAGGCCCTATCTCCGTTTGCTCCACTGAGACAAGGAACTCTCCCATGTGGGACAAGTACACAAGTTTCATCCTGAAGCAGTGACCCCTGGTACATTAAAAGAATCCCGATGGTGGTCACTTGACTAACAGGGACCCTCAGTGATCCACAGCCCATCACAGGTCGAAAGTAAGAGTAGTGACAGTTAACTCAGGGTTATCTGTGCAGATCCTAATCTGTGCTTATATTGCTTTCTTTGCATTGGGGAGATTGAAAAGTATATAGGACGGGTGTCTTAGATAAAAGGGGACTGCACAGTGCACAGTGTGGATGTGCAATGCACAGAGTGGATGTTTAGGGGTGGTGCGGCAACCTTCCCTGGCGCTTTTTAGGTAGGCAGCAGTCAATCAGGCAATAGCTCCGTTCACTCCATTGAGACAAGGAACTCTCCCATGTGGGACAGTACACAAGTTTCATCCTGAAGCAGTGACCCCTGGTACATTAAAAAAATCCCAATGGTGGTCACTTGACTAACAGGGACCCTCAGTGATTCACATCCCATCACAGGTCGAAAGTAAAAGTAGTGACCGTTAACTCAGGGTTATCTGTGCAGATCCTAATCTGTGCTTACTGTATATTACCTCATTTGCTTTGGGTAAATCGAAAAACGTATAATGACGTGACGTGACGTGACGCTATGTTAAGTTTACGGGGTGTCCTGTAGAGGGACTGCACAGTGTGGATGTTTAGGGGTGGTGCAGCAGCCTTGCCTGGCGCTTTTAAGGTAGGCAGCAGTCAATCAGGCCCTAGCTCTGTTCACTCCACTGAGACAGGGAACTCTCCCATATGGGACAAGTACACAAGTTTCATCCTGAAGCAGTGACCCCTGGTACATTAAAAAAATCCCGATGGTGGTCACTTGACTAACATGGACCCTCAGTGATCCACAGCCCATCACAGGTCGAAAGTAAGAGTAGTGACCGTTAACTAAGGGTTATCTGTGCAGATCCTAATCTGTGCTTATATTGCTTTGTTTGCACCGAATAAATTGAAAATGTATAATATCGTGACGCAACACTATGTACGGGTACATTTTTACGGGGTGTCTTGTAAACTAAAGGGGCATGAACTTACATGTACCGTAGCTATAAAAGCAAGTTATTCGGACAGAAAAAGAGTCAGCTGAGGATTTTCGTGCAAATACTTGTCTAATTTGTTTTTGAATGTCTCAATTGAGATACTGTTCACGGTATCTGAGGGTAATCTGTTCCAGATATTTACAACTCTGTTAAAGAAGAAGTATTTTGCTTTGTGGGATTGGAATCGTTTTCCCATGATTTTGCAGCCATTACTTCTGGTTTGACTCGACCGGTCTATATCAAAATATTTATTCATGTCTAAGTTGTCATATCCCTTCATGATTTTGAAAACTTCAATAAGGTCCCCTCTTAACCTGCGCTTCGTTAGGCTAAATAATTTAAGTTCTTCAAGACGTTCCTCACATGGTTTGTTTCTAAGTCGTGGTATCATTTTTGTGATTCTTCGCTGAATTTTCTCTAATTTTCCAATGTCCTTTCTGTAGAACGGAGACCAGAATTGCACACAATACTCATGATGGGGGCGCACTAGCGGGTTGTACAAGGCAAGTATGACTTTTTCCGATTTAAAACTCGAAAGTTCTTCCAATAAAACCCACTAGCTTGTTTGCAATTTTAACCGCATCGGTACACTGCTTGCTTGGTTTAGGTCATTTGATATTATCACACCAAGATCCTTTTCACTGTCTGTACTTGATAACTGAATATTGTTCATTTTGTAATTTGCATGGACATTGTTGCTTCCAATATGAAGTACTTTACATTTTTCTGTGTTGAATTTCATTTGCCATTTTTCTGCCCAGCTTGCTAAAGTATTAAGGTCATTTTGTAACTGCTGCCACTGTAATTTTGAAGTGACTTTACTGGTTATTTTAGTATCATCTGCAAATTTGGATACTTTACAATTTAGACCCTCATCAATGTCATTTATATAGATAATAAAAAGTATCGGTCCAAGTAATGAGCCTTGGGGAATGCCGCTGATCACATTACGCCATTTGGATTCCTTTACGTTTATCACAACTCGCTGTTTTCGGTCTGACAGCCAGTCTTGTAACCATTTTTGCGTCTTTCCTTTTATTCCATGTGCTTCTATTTTTCTCATGAGACGCTTGTGAGGGACAGTGTCAAATGCTTTCTGATAGTCGAGGTAAATTATATCTACTGCTCTTGAGTCATCGTATGATTTGTAAACATCATGGAAGAAGTCCAGTAAGTTAGTTAAGCATGAACGATGATGTCTGAATCCATGCTGCGAGTCTTTAATTATATTATTTTCTTCTAGATAATTAACTATTTTATCTCTTATGATTTTTTCCATTAACTTGCACACTACTGATGTTAAGCTGATTGGTCTGTAATTTCCTGGGTGCGACTCATTTCCTTTTTTGAAAATTGGTGTTACATTTGCTAGTTTCCATTCGCGTGGAACTTTCCCAGTACTTAATGATTTATTGAATAAGACAGAGAGTGGCAGCAGTAACTCATGTTTTGCTTCTTTGAGAATTCTCGGTGATATTTTATTGGGGCCAGGGGTTTTGTTTATGTCCGTACTATTTATGGCTGAAAGGATATCGTTATTATGGATAGCATAGTTACTAAGGACTGTGCTATTTGCTTGGTTTGTGGGTAACAGTAGGTTTCTGGTGGTGTTTTCTACTGTAAAAACAGACGCAAAGTAATCGTTAAGAATATTTGCCATTTCGACCTCATTTTCAGTGTGTTTGCCATTGTTTGTTTCTAGAGGACCTATTGATGTAGTCATAACCTTTTTCTTTCTAATGTAACTCTAAAATTCTTTAGGATTTGATTTGCACGTATTAGCAATGTGGATCTCCAGTGCTCTTTGGCTTTGTTTAACAAGTCTTTTCGATGTGCGGCGTAGATTATCGTACTGTAATTTATCATCATTATTTTGTGTAGCTTTATATTTATGGTATGCCCTGTTTTTTGGCTATTAAGTTACTTTTTATTTCACTGGACCACCACTTTGGTTTACTATTTCCAGCTGGACGTCTGTTACGTAGTGGCACACATGACTTTACCACTTCATTAAATTTTTTGGTGAATATTTCCCATGCTTGGTTTATGTCATCGGTTTCAGACATTTGATTCCAATCTGCAGTTGCAAGTAGCACTCTGAGCTTGCTGAAATTAGCTCTACGATAATCTGGGACCTTTTCTTTGCTCTCCGTTTCTTTTACTTTTTCAGTAGTAATATTAAACTGTATAGTTCGATGATCACTGGAACTAAACTCAGGTCCTATTTCAACGTTGTTGACTAGGTTATCATTTGTAGTCAAGATGATGTCTAGGATATTGTTTCCTCTCGTTGGGTATTCTATGTGTTGGGAAAGGGCGCTTTCTTGAAGATTCGTATAAAGCTCTTGTCCTGAGTGTGCCGTCAGTGGTTCACCCCACTTTGTTACCGGTAGATTAAAGTCTCCAAAAATTACGCTATCCTCTTGACAACAAATTTCAGCAATTTGATCATAAAGTTTTTCATCTGTCTCAGTTGACTGTGCTGGAGGACGATAGATGAGACATATATTTATTTTGTGTGAATTAATACTTAGCTGAACATAACTGGCATCTATGTTGGTAATACTGGGTTTGGATAGCACAAGGGGATGGAGACTAGTTTTCACATATAGTAAAACACCGCCACCAGCTCGATGTGGTCGCTCACAACTGAAAATATTGTACCCTGTTAATGAGTATTCCGCTAGAAAGTCACGGTCATATGTGTTAATCCAGGACTCTGTGATGCCAATGATGATGATGATGATTGTTTTCTGAATGTCGAACTTATTTACACACACACACACACACACACACACACACACACACACACACACACACACACACACACATTGAATGGCTGTGGACGTAGTACTCGAACCCATTCTTATATAATCCCAAATCTTACCTACTTAAGGGGATGAATGCAGTCTCTCTCTCTCTCTCTCTCTCTCTCTCTCTCTCTCTCTCCAGCTTTACCCTCCCGTAGCTTTAGGCAGATAAACGCCTCTCTCTATTACACGCACCCCAATGCTGCCTGGCTTTATTGTGGCAGTAAAGAGAGAGAGAGAGAGAGAGAGAGAGAGAGAGAGAGAGAGAGAGAGAGAGAGTATGCTTTACGGCTACGAGGTGGTCCGGCCTTAATACAATTAGAAAGTCTTACTCTGTTTTCTGCAGTAAAAGAAAAGGAAAATACAATGAGAGAGAGAGAGAGAGAGAGAGAGAGAGAGAGAGAGAGAGAGAGAGGCGGTGGCTCAGTCGGTAGAGAGGTGGCCTGCAGTCCCACGGGACCCAGGTTCAAATCCCCTCTGGGGCAGGGAACAGTTTAAGGATTTGAATTTCATGAAAGCAGACTTTACTGATCTACCAGAAGACCCGCCGACATGTCGCAAAAATACCCCCACTAATACCAATACACCAGTCCTGTATGAGACAGCCCTAGCGTGTATTCAATATGGACGGTGGGTGTTAGCGCCGAAGTGGTGGCATGTAGAGGTGTATGGTATGTAGGAGGACTATTGGGCCTTGGGAGCAGGCTTCGAAGCCTTTGCCCAGAGTCGGACACAAAAAAAAAAAAAAAAACGGAAAAAAAAAAAAATAAAGAGCCCGAGGTAAACCCAGTGAAATACAAAGCCAGTGAAATAGAGTGAAAATAAAGCCACTAACTAAAGCCAGTAATAGCAAAATCACTGAGAAAGAGCTAGTGTTTCAATAAAGCCAGTGAGGCATATCTAATGGAAAAATAAATCCACACAGACTAAATAGAAAATGTAGTTAGTAAGACAGTCTGGGTCAATAAAATCAGTGAGTCAATAAAGTCAGTGAGTCAATAATACAGGAAAAATTACTTAAGGGAGCCAATAAATCCAAGAAAATAGATTTAGTTAATAAGACCACACAAATAACTTCAGTGAGTCAATAACACGACGAAAGTGCCTTCAGTGCGCTAATAAAGTCAAATAATATGCCAGTAAAAAAGGTAGTCAATAAAGCCAGTGCGATAAGCCACAAAGGTTACGTCACTGTCAATAAAGCCAGTTAAGACAGTAAAGCCTCCGTAAATATAGTCAGTACGAGGCTTGGTGTGGCTTTACAGAGGGTGTGTGAGTGGTTCCGTAGCGAGTAATGTAATATAGTAATAAAGCAATAAAACAATCATTCAGTACAGTGCCCAGGTAAAGTCAGTGAGATAAAACCACAGTGAAGTCAGAGAGCATAAAGCCACCGTAGATAGAGCATGTGTGTGGCTTGGCAGTGCGTGGCTTTGCAGGGAGTGAGAAAATCATAAGGTTAAGCCAGTTACAGAAAGCCACCTAAACAATAAAGCCAAGAAAAGGACATTAAGGCAGTGGCATAGATAGTAAAGCCAGTGAAATACAGCGATCTATCAAAGCCACCGTCAAAAAAGCCAGCAGGGGTGGCTTTACAGGGATGGTTAGTTAATTGCAAAATGATGCGAGACTAAAAGAGACAGGAAGAGACCAACAAAGCCACCAAAAGTAAAGCCACTACAAATAAAGAAATAGCATAAAGCCAGTCAGACGGAGAAAAGTCAGTAAGATAAAGTAAGATAAAGCCAGTGGTCAAATAACCAACGTGATGAATGTCGAGACAATGTTTAAAGTAAAGTGAGATAAAACCAGTGAAATATACACTCGTTGTCAAATGAAGCCAGTCAATAAGGCCGGAATAAAGCCATAACACAGCCAGTGAGAGGTGGCTTTACTGGGTTGGGTTGGGTGGGTTGGCGTAATAATAATATCAGCCACGTTTTGCCTCGGCCGTGTAAATGTCAGGAAAATGGAATCCACCCAGGATGCTGTTTACCGCAATTAACCACAGCTGTTGTTGTTGTTGTTGTTGTTGTTGTTGTGATGGTGGTGGATGTTGTTCTTGTGGTGGTGGTGGTGGTGGTAGTGGTGGTGGGGTTGTTGTTGTTGTTGTTGTTGTTGCCTATCACAAATATAGTAGGGAAAGAAAAGCATTCGGGAGCCGAATGCTAATGCCCGCCAGAATATGCTGTTGGCCAAGTCCAAGATTTTGGCCATATCTTGATGCCCAGAAGGGTTCATGTTGATAGCTCAAGCCGTTCATGAGATATAATGGGAACACACACACACACACACACACACACACACACACACACACACAGAGGCGGGCAAAAACATTATCTCTGTCTTGCAAAGGCGGGCGATATTAATCACCATCATCATCACCATCATCGCCTCTATCTCACATGTTATCATAAGCATAATCATCATAATCTCATATCTAACAAAAATCATCATCATCAACAACAAGAACAACAACAATAACCCTACTACTACACAGTAATCGCAGCCATTATCATCACACACACACACACACACACACACACACACAAGCATCCTTTTGATCTCTACATTAATTCACAAATCAGTTTAACAAAATAACTCAGAATTTTGTGCATTTGTAATATTAAAGATGTTTAAAAATATATCAATTTTCTATCTTCGTTAATGGAGGAGTTGTCTGTTATAGTTTGGCAGTGTAATGGAAGTTCTGATTATTTTTACCAGTCGCGACAGCGAGACTGGTATTGTTTTCAATTTCTGTCTGTTTCTGTCTGTCTGTGTCTTTTAGCACGATAGCTTCGCAACGGCTCAAGATGTCAGCAAAACAATTTTACAGGTGTGTGGTAGGGATGAAAATCAATCACGAGTTGGAATTTGGTGAAAATAGGTCAAGTCTGTGTGTCTGTTACCACGATAACTTCGCAACCTCTCAAGATATCATCACAAAATTTTACAGGTTTGTAGTAGGGATGAAAATCTCCTACAAGTATTGTTTTCAGTTTGTCTGTCTGTCTGTGTGACTGTTAGCACAATAACTTCGCAATCGCTCATGATATCATCATAAAATTTTACAGGTGTGTGGTAAAGATGAAAATCTACGAGTTTGATATTGGTGAAAGTAGGTTAAGGTCATATTCTGAGCCACGCTAGATAAGTATAGGCTCGCGGCTGGTGTGATTCCCCCCTTGGAGGCCTCTAGATATTATTATTATTATCATATTATTATCATTATCATTATTATTATTATTATTATTATTATTATTATTTCTCGCTGAAGGTGGCCTCTGCACGATGTCAAGTTACTTCCTGCCTTTAGAAATGAGTCATAACTCGAGAAAAGGTGGCCGGATTGGCATGGGAATTGTTTTATTTTTCAGGTCAGAGTGTTTCAATGGTACCTTGCTCCAACAAAAATTTGCGATACATGTGCCGTTTTTGCTGTTGCTGTGCTATGGTAACGACAAATCCACAAACATACAGAAGTCGGATCATTATAATATGGATTAGTAGTAGTGGTGGTAGTAGCAGTAGTAGTATTGCTGCTGTTGGTGGTGGTGTTGTTGCTATTGCTGCTATTATTATTATTAATAATATTATCATTATTATTATGGTTTCCTGTAAGCCAGGAAACCATTTACAACGCTGGGAGGTAACCATCTAACCAAACTATACGTGCTCCCTACGTGTCAACAAGTGGGTTGGTGAAGGGTTAGTGCCCTTCCCCGTAAAACAAATAACTCAAAGTCAAATGGCCACCCCGTACGGGATTATGGCGTCTGGCAATAGATAGATAGATAGATTATTAACCATTATTATCATTGACTATAGAGTCTAAGTACCTGCGTACAGTTCCATAAAAGAGAGGTAAATGTGCAGAAACAAGTGGAAAGTAGAGTGGCACAAGGAATGTGGACGGTGCTATGAAGGTTGATAAGAAGCAGAGGTCTGAGTATGGCAGCTGCAAGAGACCTGTGGGAAGGACATGTAGTGCTGACTATAACATGGAGGTGTGGGACTGTGGCATGACATGAAAAGAAGTCAAGAGTAAGCACAGTGCACATGGGACTGGTGAGGAATGTGGAGAGCGTGGAGAGTGGCTAGGATAAGGAATAATGTGATTCACGAAATTTGTGAAAGATGAAGGTAAGGAAGACTGTGGGCACCAGAGTTGAAGAGGGTGTGCTATGGTGTGGGCAGGTGGAAAGAAAAGATGTGAATAGAGTGGTGAAAAGGGTATACTTCAGCAAATTTGAAGATGGGAGACGTGGTAGGGCTAGAAAAAGGTGGATAGATATAGTAAATGAATGTCTGAAAAAGAGAGATATAGGTGATAACGAGAATAGGGAACTGACAGGCGATCAAGCTGGCTTGTTGAATATTGTGCAAAGGAGTTATCAGGATTTGGCATTATATTTTAACCTGAGGGTCATCGGGTTGACTTTATCAGACAGGTAAGTGTGAAGCTACGTATGGTGTGCCTTTTGACCTATCAGGTTGAGCTAGGATTCCGGGGGCTTGAATGGTGAGTGAATGGGAGTAAGGCTCATTCAGCTAGTCAAATGTTGGTTAGCATCTCATTCAATCGTTTCTCTCTCTCTCTCTCTCTCTCTCATGTAATTTAGCCAGGTAATTTCTCAGGTTTTATGCACTCTTAACTGGCTCATTCTCTCTTCATTTTCTGTCTTTAACTTTGCCTTCCGTGGAAGAAGTTGAGAGACGGAAGAGAGAGTTATATGTAGAAAGAAAGAGAGAGGTGAAAAGATTAGTAAGAGAGAGTAAGAAGAGAGTGGATGAGGAATTTGGAAGGAATTTGAGTGTAAAGTGGAGGGACTGTAAGAAAATGTTCTGGAAAGAGGTGAAAAGAGTAAGACAGGGTGGAAGTGAAGTTAGCAGGAGAGTGAAAGATAAAAATGGTAGATTACTAGTGGAGAAGGGAGAAAAAGTGAGCAGATGGAGAGAACACTTTAAGGAATTGTTGAACGTGGAGGATGGAAGTAATGCGAGTATAAGTGGCTGGGGAATGGCTGGGAGAAGGAGGGAGGTGAGAAGACAGGAAGATATCAGTAGGATAGAAGTTGTGGAAGCAATGAAGAAAGTTAAATCAGGGAAAGCCCCAGGAATTGATGGAGTGTGTGGTGAAATGCTGAAGCATGGGGGAGAGATAGTAGTAGAATGGATGTGGAAGATGTGCAGATTGGCCTGGGAGGAAGGTAGAGTCCCGGAGGATTGGAAGTCAGGTATAATTATTCCCTTGTACAAAGGAAAAGGGGAAAAAGAAGTGTGTGGTAATCATAGGGGCATTTGTCTTCTTAGTATAATAGGAAAAGTGTATGGTAGGATACTTATTGACAGAGTTAGAGAAAGAACAGAGAAATTAGTTGGAGAAGAACAGGGAGGCTTTAGGAAGGGAAGAGGTTGTGTAGATCAGATATTCATTCTCAGATCTTTAGTGGAAAAGTTTCTAGAGAAGGGAAAGAAGTTGTATGCGGCTTTCATGGATTTGGAGAAAGCATATGACAGGGTGGATAGACTAGGATTGTGGAAAGTGTTAAGAATATATGGAGTAGATGGGAAGTTGTTGAATGCTGTGAAGAGTATGTACGATGGTGCGAAGGCTGCAGTGCGTGTGGATGGTGAACTAAGTGAATTTTTCTCTTTGAAAGTTGGGTTGAAACAGGGATGTGTCATGTCCCCATGGTTGTTCAATCTGTACATGGATGGGGTAATAAAAGAGGTACAAGGTAGGGTAGTGGATGTTGGAGTGGCCCTGGTGAGAGAGGATAGTGTTTGGAAACTCCCTGTACTGTTGTTTGCAGATGATACCGTGTTGTTGAGTGAAGACGAAGGGGAGCTGCAAGGCTTGGTGGATGAGTTTGAGAGAGTGTGTAAGAAACGGAATCTAAAGGTGAATGTAGGGAAGAGTAAAGTGATGGTCTTTGAGAGAGGTGAAGTCAGTGAATGTACAGCGAGGTTGGATGGTGAGGAATTGGAAAATGTGAGTACGTTTAAGTACTTGGGTAGTGTGATGAGTAAGGATGGAGGTTTGGAGGGTGAAGTGCTTGAAAGGGTACAGCAGGGAAGAAAGGTTGCTGGTTCTTTGAAAGCAGTGATAAGAAAACAGGGAAGTGAGCATGGAAGTGAAAAAGTTACTACATGACAGTATTGTGATACCAACTTTAACGTACGGAAGTGAAGCTTGGACGTTGTTGGAAGGACACAAGTCAAGAGTGAGAGCCGTGGAAATGAGTTATTTAAGAGGAGCCTGTGGAGTCACATGGAGAGACAGGCTGACGAATGAGGATATAAAGGAGCGTTGTGGTTTTGATGTGGATATGATAGGAAGCGTTATGAGGAACACACTGAGGTGGTTTGGCCATGTGGAGAGGATGGAGGGTGAAAGACTGACGAAGAGAGTGTATGTGAGTGAGGTGGAGGGGGAAAGAGGGAGGGGGAGGCCGAGGATGAGATGGAGAGATGGGGGGGAGAGGTATATGAGAGAGGGGGGTGTGAGTTGGGAGCAGGGGAGTGAAATGGCGGGGGACAGGGCGACTTGGAGGCGATTTGTTTGTGGCCACCCCAAACGGGATTGAGGCGTCTGGCAATAGATAGATAGACAGACTCTCTCCTTCCTTTTCTCTCTCTTCTTCTTTTGCTTCTCTCTCCTCTTCCTCCTGTAGTCTTTCTCCTTGTATCTGCTTCCTCTTTTCCTTCTCTTTCCTTCTGTCATCCCATTACTTTCTTTTCCATCGCCTCTTTTCCTTGATTTTTTTTTCTATTTACATTTCTTCTTTTCACCGCTGATTTCTCTTCCACTGTTTTTTTTTTTTCCTCCCTCTCTCTCTCTCTCTCTCTCTCTCTCTCTGTTGTATATTAACTTTTTATTTTATTTTCACATACTCCTTCGTTTATGCTTTCTCCATATTTCTCTGTCTCTGTCTCTGTCGCTGTCGGTCTGTCTGTCTGTCTCTAACTCCTCCCCTAAATAAATTATTCACTTAATCTGAAAAAATCGCCTGGTGGAAACAAGAATAAAGAATAAAATTAAAGACTGAAAAAACTCTTATTCTGCCACCTATTTTGATGCATAATTTTTGTGGTTTCATTAAAAGTTTCACCAAGGCGCTCCTTCAAGAAACTGGGGATACGCCGTGAGGGAAATCATCATCATCATCATCATCATCATCATCATCATCATCATCATCATCATCATTACTATTGTCATCTAAATTGTTGCTGTTGTTATTGTTATTATTATTATTATTATTATTATTATTATTATTATTATTATCTCTGTCTGTCTGTCTCTCTCTCTCTCTCTCCCTCTCCCTCTCTCTCTCTCTCTCTCTCTCTCTCCTATACACATTTCAAAACATCTACTGTACTTCCTCTGAATATTCCGCACTTCATCATTCGGTAATCATAACGCAGGGACGATTGCTAATATCAGTAATCTCTATGCCGTCATTTAGGAACACTTTGATGATAACAGGCAGGCAGACAGACAAACAGACAGACAAATCGTATCATTTATAAAGGTTCCATTATGTTTGCTTGAGTTGGCTTCGATCATCTAATGGCGGCTTTATACGCTGCTCAATCTCCGGCAGCCTCCCTCTTCAGTCCCATATCCCTGTGGTCACATTCTAGTCTGCCTTCTGCAACCCTATCCCCAACGTTCACTCTAACCTCCCGCACCCAACTGCCACCCTCCATCCTTACCACATGTCGAAACCATCTCAATCTACCCCTTCTCATCTATCTATCTGTCTATCTATAGCCCGACGTCCTAATCCCGCAAAGGGTGGCCGCAGACAAAACGCCTCCAAGTCGCTCTGTCACCCACCATTTGACTACCCTCCCCCCAACTCATCCCCCCCCTCCCTCATATACCTCTCAACTCCATCCCTCCACCTCATCCTCGGTCTACCCCTCCCTCTCCCTCCCTCCACCTCACCTACATACACCCTCTTAGTCAGTCTTTCATTCTCCATTCTCTCCACATGTCCAAACCACCTCAGTGTATTTCTCCTAATCTTCTCAACCACATCCATGTCCACCCCACAACGTTCCTTCACTTCTTCATTCGTCAACCTGTCCCTCCATGTCACTCCACATGCTCCTCTCAAGTAGCTCATTTCCACTGCTCTCACTCTTGACTTGTTCCCCTCTTGCAAGGTCCACGCCTCGCTTCCATACGTCAGGGTAGGGATCACAATACTATCATGCAGTGACTTCTTCCATACGCACCTCCCTATTTCTCATCACTGCTTTCAGTGAACCAACAACATTCCTTCCCTGCTGTACCCTTTCACGCACTTCATCCCCCAAAGTTCCATCCTACTCATCACACTACGCAAGTACTTGAATGCACTCACATTCTCTATATCCTCACCATCCAACCTCACTGTACATTCTGTGACTTCATTCCTCTCAAACACCATAACTTTACTTTTGTTTACATTAATTTTCAGCTTCCTCTTCCTACACACTGTCCCAAATTCATTCACCAAACCCTGCAACTTCCATTCATCTTCACTCAACAGTACTGTATCATCGGCAAACAGCAAAACAGGAATCTTCCAAATCTCACCCTCATTCATTAGAGCCACCCCCACATCCATTGCCCTACCTTGCACCTCCTTTATAACCCCATCCATGTATATATAAAACAGCCATGGAGACATCACACAACCCTGTTTCAGTCCCACATTGAGATCAAAGAACTCACTCAGCTCACCATCCACTAGCACCGTAGCCCTAGCTCAGTACTTACTCTTCACAGCACTCAACAATTTCTCCTCCACTCCATATATTCTTAATACCTTCCACATACTTTGCCTATCTATTCTGTCATAAGCTTTCTCCAAGTCCATGAAGGCAGCATACACTTTCTTTCCCTTCTCTAGGTACTTCTCCACTACACATCTTAGAACAAATATCTGATCTACACACCCTTTTCCCTTCCTAAATCCCCCTTGTTCTTCTCCAACTAGCTCCTCTGTCATATGCCTAACCCTATCAATAAGTATTCTACCATATATTTTACCAGTCACACTAAGAAGGCAAATACCCCTATGGTTACCACATACTTCTCTCTCCCCTTTTCCTTTGTATAAAGGAACAGTTATACCTGATTTCCATTCCTCTGGAACCCTTCCCTCTTCCCAAGCCAATCTACACAACTTCCATATCCACTCCACAACATTCTCACCCCCATACCTCAGCATTTCACCACACACTCCATCAATTCCTGGGGCCATTCCCTAATTGAACTTCTTCATTGTTTCCACTACTTCCGCCCTACTGATCTCTTCCTCCCTCCTCTCATCTCTTCTTCTCCCAGCCATTCCCCAACCATTTATACTCGCACTGCACTCACTCCCTACATTCAACAAATCCTCAAAGTGCTCCTTCCACCTCCTAAATTTTTCTCTCTTCTCCACCAACAATCTATAATTCCTATCTTTCACTCCCCTGCTTCTCATCATAGCACCAATTTCACTCCATTCCTATCCTCCCTCTCAACTCTTCAATCGTAAACCTAGCCCTCCCCCCCCCCCAGGTATCGCCTTCAAGGAAGCACCACACATCCATCCATTCATTGTCCTTTTTGTATGTCTGAACCAGCGAGTATCTTCTTACTTTACAGTCCAGGTCTCACTACCATACAGCATTACACTGCATGACGCATACAAAGATCTATTAGCTCAGATGGAGAGCCCTTTCACATCAGGAGAGGCAACAGCGCCCTGAACCTCTTCCAACCACTCCTTACCTTAGCCACAGAGCTAGCTCCAGCCCCACCTCCAGCACATAATATGTCCCCTAAATACCGGTAACAAAACTCTTCCAAAAACTCATGAGACTCACCAACAACACCAATCTTTTCACACCTGACAATCTCTACATGCTCTCCCTGACAGAGAATGCACGAAATCAGTATTATCTCGCAGCCTACCTCTAATACCACTTATTTTATGCACCTACTTATAACAAATAACGTACAAACTGGAGCTACTTCCCACATCGGTGTGGCAAACTGCACATGGCCACTCTCCCTGTGCTTTGACAGTGCCGCCATCAGACCTAGATATCATCACTTTTGTTTTATCCGCATTTACTGTCAAACCCTTGTGCCCCATTACGCCTCTCCACTTTCCTAAATCCTTCCTCCTCCTCCCTTTCATTCTCTGCAATCAACATCAAGTCATCAGCATACAACAACTCCCACGGGTGTTTATTTCTGGACTCACGTGAGAGAGTTTCAAGTACCAAGACAAAAAGAAACTATTTATCTTCCCGCACTTATGAAAATGAAATTCCCCTTCTCATTCGGGTCTCAGTGCACTTAATATATGTGTAATAAAATAGGTCATAGAGGACAACATTTAACTCTTTTTAAAGGTCATCGCAATATGATTTTTTTTTTCTGTATATCAGTGAAATGACCTGCCCGTATGGGGTTCGTGCACTGGTGTTTGTTTGGTTAGTGAGCTGGTGTGACTGGTTCATGCGCTGGTGTGTGGATCGTGCGCTGGTGTGTGTGTGGTTTGTACGCCGGTGTTTGTTTCGTCCTCAGAGGTGTTTGTGACAGTCAAGGCAAAGGAGTGAAGTTTAACTATCAATCTCCTTATCTATTTATCCCTCAATTGACTGAAATGTTAACGACGGAACAGTGACTATGTAAATCTCCTTTAATTTTCATCATAGGAGACCAACTATTATTTTTCCCGTTTCTTATATATTTTCTTAGGCATTTCCTTGGAGATACGTTCAGTCGCAGGCAAGAATATAGTCCCAATTTTCAGCCGAACATTTATGAAACTCGTACCTAATATTCTGATAACTATGCTGAGTTCCAAAGAATGCATTATCGGGTTTCAGAAGTCACTGCTCGCAGTCTCGTTTTCTATCGTCATGGGGTGTATCGTTATTTATGTCCGCACGTTTACCGAAGTGTATTTACATTGCGGTTTATTCTCTTATACTTACAGCTTCCGTAGTATGGCAGAAGAGGAACTCGACTTACCTGTAAATATAAAAATATGTAATTGTTAACACGAAATGTTATTAGATTTATTAACATTTATGGCAATAATAATAATAATAATAATAATAATAATATAACAATAATAATGATAATGATGATGATGATAATAAACTACACACTCAACCAGAAAAAAGGACTTCTCAAAACCTTCACTTTGAGTCATTATTATTATTACGATTATTATTATTATTATTATTATTATGATGATGATGATGATGATGATGATGATGAATGATTACTGCTACTACTACTACTACTACTATTTTTTGTACATATACCAACAAATACTGCTTTACTAGCACAAGGCACTTTGCTGTAATAACATTTAATAGTAATGTAGGTTATTTACCGTATTATTTTGACAACACTCATAATTTTACATTCCACAACTCTCCATTTTCTGTAGAGTTTTTTGGATCCAGATATTTCGAAAATTTGAGAGTGTGTACGGGATTGTTATTAGTAATAGTAATGACAATAAAGCAGAAGTGCATCTGTGTAATTGGGTATATTAATACTGTATATGTATGAATCTATGTATGTATGTATGTATGTATGTAGGTAGGTAGGTAGGTAGGTGTGTATGTATATATGTATGTACCTCCATCTATCTGTCTACCTATCTATCTAGCCACCTGCTTTTGTTTTTATTTTTCTACGAGTATCTATCTACCTATCCATCCATCCATCTATTTATCTATCAATTCGTCCATCCATCCATACAGGAGTACAAAAGAAAGCAAACAGCACAATACCTGTTGGTCCTTTTGTGGCTGTTTGGTAGAGGGAAGGTTAAAACTAACAAAGCAACTCCAATTAAAGACAAGGATAGAAAAGCAGGAAGGCTCCATCCATCCATTTATCTATCTAACTATCAATCTATTTACTTATCTATGTCTATACTTAAAAATATACACCTCCCATCAATGCTATATAAATTCAGGTCTTATCCTACATCATCAGTCTTCACTACCACACCTTACCGTCCTCATCAATATCATTTGGAGCAGTCTATTACCCCATGCCTAACCACCTCTTATTTACTCTCTCTCTCTCTCTCTCTCTCTCACACACACACACACACACACACACACACACACACACACACACACACACACACACACACACACACACATACACAGTTAATCCAGTCAGGGAATTTTGGCGTCCGTGTCACCGTGTTGTCGACAGGTCAGATTAGGTCTGGTTAGGTAAGGTCAGGTCAGGTCGTCAGTTCAGATCAGGTCAGGTCAGGTAGGGTCAGGTCTAGTCAGGTCAGGTCAGGCCAAATAGGGTCAGGTTAGGCCAGGTACGGTCAGGTCAAACCCAGGTTAAGTCAGGTCAGGTCAGGTCAGGTCACGTGCTCATTATGGCAACCTCTCTCTTGGGCTGGGAGGAGGTGAAATTAGGTCATGGTCCGAAAAAAAAAAATAATAACTTTGCTAACAAGCTTAAACCTTTCTGCCAGAGGACTATTCTTGCTGTTGTTGGTGGGGAGGTGGTCTGCTGTCCTAATATACGTGAGCTCAATTCCTTGCTGGGGCAGGGAACAGTTTAAAAATCTGAATTTCGTTAAAAAACACCGTTTATTATTCCGTCCTATGACCCACGGACTTATAAAAACATCCCCGGTAATACTAATACACCTGGCATGTATTCAATATGGACGGTGGGTGTTAGCGCAGAAGTGGTGACATGTGGAGGTTTGTGTGGTACGTAGGAGAACTGTTGAGCCTTAGGGAACGAGCTGTTAAGTCTATATACAGAGTCGAACCCATCAGAGAGAGAGAGAGAGAAACCCACTGCCCGAGTCGGATGGGGAAAAAACGAAAAGATAAAAACGAAACAAAATCCATCTCGTCCTTTTTTTTTTTTTTTTTTTTTTTAACGCTACACCTACAGTAACCCTTCCAGTTCCAATCGTCTGTCCTGAGCTGAATCAAACCGTCTGGATAAGGGAAGAAAAAATTAATGTTCCTGGGGCTCTA
>NC_137069.1:14280373-14312873 GCF_032717465.1 Coenobita brevimanus
ACCATCGGGATTTTTTTAATGTACCAGGGGTCACTGTTTCAGGAGGTAACTTGTTTGCTGTCCTGCATGGGAAAGTTCCTAGTCTCAGTGGAATGAATGGAGCTGGGGCCTGATTGACTGCTGCCTACCCTAATAGAACCAGGCAAGGCTGCCACACCACCCCTCAATATCCACACTGTGCACTGTGCAATTACCACACTGTGTCCGCAGATGCCCCGTCAACTCAACGAACCCGTACAGAGACATACATTAGTTAATTATTTATTCGATTACTCATTGTACTTTACTACTTTCTCTTTCATGTTATTCATACTGGTAGCTTATAGATAATGTATTATAGAATGTAGTTTTCCTTTTCAGTCTTTCCTATGAAATTTCCATGTCAATTTTTCCATGCTGCATGGTGGTTTTTCTCACTTTTTCTTGCCAGTTTTGGCTGGAGGGTTTGGAGGCGAAGGAGCCTTCTTGCTTTACTATCCTTATCCTTCAGCATGTAGAGTTAGATCTTTTAGTCATAGTCTACTCTGTACCAAACAGCCTCGAAAGGACCATAAGGTCTGTTGCTGTTTGCATTCCTTTGTACTCCTTTGTACCCACCGACTTCCAAACCTCTCTTCCTCAAACACTCATCCACCATATCTCTCCACCTTTTCCTTGGCCTACCTCGCCTCCTCCCTTCTTCAAATTCGCTCAGGTATACCTTTTTCACCACTATTGTTATCTGTTCTTTCCACATGACCATACCATCTCAGGACACTCTCGTCGATTCTGGTGTCCACCGACTTCCTCACTCCACACCTTTCACGAATCACATTATTTCGTATCCTATCCACCCTCTGTACTCCACATACATTCCTCAGCGGTCCCATCTCCACTGCTCTTACTCTTGACTTTTCATTTTCATACCACACCATAATCTCACACCCATATGATAGAGTTGGCACTAACACTCCCTCATGTAAGCCTCATGCAGCTGCAACACTCAAGCCTCTGTATCTTATCAAGGCCTTCATTGCACCAGCTACTTTTCTTCCTTGTGTCACTCTACTTTCAATTTCTTTTGCACATTTTCCTCTCTTTTCTATCAATGTACCCAAGTATTTGAACTCTCACATCCAGTTCCAGTCTCTCTCCATTCACTGTGACATCACACTGGGAGTCACCTTCTCTCTCAATAACCATCACTTTACTCTTCTCTACATTTACTCTCAAGGCACGACGCTCACAAACATCAGCAGAACTCTGCAGTAGAAATTAGGTGGTGGAAATTGAATTCAGAATTTTTTTTCCATTTTAATTTTTTTTTCTTTTTCATTTTTCTGTTTTTCATTTTTTACTTTTTTTTCTCATTTACTCCAGTTTTCTTTTTTTTGTTATGTTTAATCTTTTTCATTTATTCAGTTTTCATTTTTAATAATGATTTTTTGTTTGTTATTTATTCCATTTTTTATTTTTTCAATTATGTTTTTGCTGTTTCATTTATTCCATTTTTTAAAATTCTCTGTTTCCTTTTTCCGGTATTGTTTGTTCCCGTCTTCAATTATTCCATTTTTCGTTTTTTAAAATTATGTATTATCTGTTTTTCATTTATTCAGTTTTCCTTTTCATCACTTTTGCTTTTATGTCTTTTTTTAAATTTCATTATTTACTTTCCTAAAACTATTTCTTACTTTTTCATTTATTCCAATATTCTGTTTTTAACTTTTTTCTATTTCTCCATTTTTTTCCCTCTGTTTTTCATTTACTCCATTTTTCATATTATCAATTATTTTTATTCATGATTAATTTCCAAAGCAAAAACGATTTCTGCCGGATTATTATCCTTTGATTTTATGATTTTTTCTTTTTCTTTCCAGTGGGGACGGCATAACTAAAAATCCTCCTTTATTTCCTTTATTTTTTCTAGTCGGAACCCAAATCTCTTGGATATTTTCGCGGTAGTCGTATTCTCCGCTGCTTTGGGAGGCTCCCTAACACCTCTTCTTGTGCGATTAATTCTATTTGTTTATATTTATCTTTATTTATTTATTCATTCATTCATATACTTATGTCTATATATTCATTTTTATTTACTTATCTGTCTATCTATCTATTTACTTATTTATTTACTTATTCATTCATTTTATGTACTTATATACTCTATTAATTAATTAAATTATTTAATTATTTATTATTTAGATATTCAATCATTTATTCATATCCATTCATTTACTTATTTAGCCATTCATTCATCTTTATTTCATTCATTCACCCATTCATTCATTCATTCATTCTTATCTACCTATCTATCTATTTTTCTGTCCACTAATTTATAACTCCAAGTACAGTATCTCGATTTATCTTTATAGCACCTTAACTCCTTCATCTCACACCCCCTTCACTCCTATAACGTCTTGCAGATACTTATTTCCATCTACCAGGCTTATTTCCAGTATTCAGTATGGACGGTGGGTGTTGGCGCCGAAGTGGTGACATGTGGAGGTGTATAGTACCTGGGAGGACTGCTGGGCCTCAGGGAACGGACTCCAAAACCTATGCCCAGAGTCAGACACATGAAAAAATAAAAATCATCATTAAGCGAGTCCATAATATTCCAAGCCTTATTGTGTAACGAAATCACGGGTCGGGTAGCGTAGAGTGAGTATGAGGTGATAATTTCTGCGTTATGAGAGAGAGAGAGAGAGAGAGAGAGAGAGAGAGAGAGAGAGAGAGAGAGAGAGAGAGAGAGAGTAACGAGGATTTAATGAAGATGAGTAAACACACACACACACACACACACACACACACACACACACACACACACACACACACACACACACACAAAGCTAATTTGCAGAAGCCAAGTGCGCAAATAAAACAACGTGGCAACCTATCGACAACACGTGTAAAAATAGGAGGACAAGACGGGAGCCAAAGGTCAGATCAGCCAGGTCATCTTTTTACTGGAGGGTATCTGGACTGTGTTGCCAGGGTGTGTTGTGTTGTACGAGAGAAAAAGAAATACTGCTCAGTTTGGGGGTTAAGTCTCTTCTCCCTTTTTTTTTCTCTTCTTGTTATTATTGAACGACTTTATTATGTCATCATCACCATCATCATCACAGAACTTTATTTCATCATCATAATCATCGTCATCATCATCAGCAGCAGCATCGTGCAATTTTAGTTATTCATCATCATCATCATCATTCAACTTTACTCCATTCTCATTATTGTCATACAACTTCATCACCATTATCGGCAGCAGCAGCATCGCAAAACCTTAATTACTCATCATCATCATCATACAATTTAATTCCATTATCATTATTATCATTCAACTTCATCATCATTATCAGCAGCAGCAGCATCGCGAAACCATAATTACTCATCATCAGCATCAGCAGCAACATCGTGCAACCTTAATTACTCATTATCATCATCATACAATTAATTCCATTATCATTTTTGTCATTCAACTTAATTACTCATCATCAGCATCAGCAGAACATCGTGCAACCTTAATAACTCATCATCATCACCATCAAAAACTGAAAAATATGAAACGGTAATTTTTTGACGATGATCCGAAAGCGTCTCTCTCTCTCTCTCTCTCTCTCTCTCTCTCTCTCTCTCTCTCTCTCTCTCTCTCACGCAAAGAGTATCGCTGTGTTTGGAGAGTATTATATATATATTTTTTCTTGTGACCAGCAGTGAGAATCATTTAGGTAAGAGGTTAAGGTCTTAGTTCATTATTATTAAGCTTCGCCGTGTAAATGGCGAAGCTTCTTGTTTTCGTCAGTATTATTATTTTTCTTTGTACTTTTTTCTCTTCGATCTTGATGATATTACACATGAAGGTACCCTAGGGTAACCCAAGTCCTTGTGCCAAAAATAAATGACCTTGACCTATTGTTGAAGGTGATATAATCATTTTATGCCAAACGATGCATATTTTGAAACTGAAATAAATCAGAAACTAATTGAGAAACGGCTATTTGGTCGAAAATCCTGTGATAAAAATGTGTGCTGAATAATTCTGGCTTAAAATTTTGCCATTTAGCCTAGTGGAAAGTACCGAATTCAAATCTGCCCAGCTTTTTCTTTGCAACACGTTTTAGAGAAAACTACCAAAGCTTTAAAGCCATAACTTTCCAGATGTATAGCTGTGGTCCCTCTTATGATCTGAAAGTAATATGGTTAGAGTTAAACATACAGTTAGCCAGTTATTGAGACAAATGTACTATTTACACTTGCGTTCTTCGACACCTTTGTCTTCCGATCTTCTAGAAGTTACACAAAAAGTTACCTTAGGGTCTTCAGATCTTGTTTATATTGCACATACCTTATATCCCATACGGCTCGTGGGGAGCAAGTAGCCGACCTAATGCTACAGTCCAACCTCTGTCTTCTGAACGATGGTGGAACGACTCGTGTAAATGATCGTACTGGTAACTTTTCGGCCATTGACTTATCTTTGGCCTCCCCTGGTATACATCAAGATTTCTCATGGGACTCCTATGACGCCTCCTTGGGAAGTGATCATTTACCCATCTGTCTTTCTTATACACGCGACATCGTTTCGGACCCTCCACCTCCAAAATTTAACTATAAGAAAGCAGAATGGGGATCCTTCTCAAGGATCGCCAATTTAGATATATCTGGGGAGACCATAGATATTAAGGTCGAAAATATAACAAAATCCACATTACAAGCAGCTGAAGCTGCTATTCCCAAGACTTCTACAGTTCATGCGAAGCATAGAGCACATTGGTGGACGCCGGATTGCCGACAAGCATTAAGAAAACGCAATAGGAGATACAGGATTTTTGACAGTCAGCCTACAGAGGAAAATTTTATTGCATACAAACAAGCACGGGCTGAGGCAAGGAGAATAATAAGAAGGGCCAAACGTGGCTCCTGGCGGTCCTTTGTGTCCACGGTGACTCGTGCAACACCATTAAGTAAAGCCTGGTCCACTATAAGAATATTAAATAATAAGGGCCCATATTTCCCTGTCACCACCCTGCAGGTGAACAATACCACCTATGATGAGCCCGTGGACGTTGCTAACATCCTCGCCAGGAGTTTTTCTCATGTAAGTAGCTCAGCCAATTATGATCCGCGTTTTCAACATCATAAACGCACGGCTGAGCTACAGTTAATAGACTTTGCCACAGAAGACGTAGACTCCCCGTACAACCAAGAGTTTACGCTCGATGAACTGCTCCTTGCCCTTAAATCCTGTAAAGACACCAGCCCTGAACCAGACACCATCACGTACGATATGATCCAGCATCTTAATCAGGACAACCTGATTAAGATGTTAGCATTGTACAATGAGATTTGGGCGTCTCAAACGCTCCCAAACTCATGGTACTTTGCGCACGTCATACCGATACCCAAAGAGGCTGGTCGTCTTATGAATCCCACTTCATTTCGTCCTATTGTGTTGACTTTTTGTCTATGTAAGGTCATGGAACGAATGGTAAACAATAGGCTTCTTTTTGTTTTAAAGTCGAAGAATTTGTTAAATGATCAACAATGTGGCTTCCGTAAATACAGAAGTTCACTACATCATTTAATGAATTTGGAGCATTGTACTGCAGAGGCATTTGCCAATAAAGAATTCATGATAGGGGTGTTCTTGGACATCCATAAAGCCTATGACATGACATGGCGACACGGTATACTAAGGAAGCTCTATGCTTATGGTTTAAGAGGAAATTTGCCTATTTTTATTTTAAATTTCTTAAGGGACAGGACTTTCCCTGTCAAATTGCCCCGTAACATAACATCGGATATATTTATCCAGGAAAACGGGATGCTGCAGGGAAGTGTGCTTAGTCCTACTTTATTTAGTATTATGATCAATGATATTCTGTCATCAGCTCCCATCCCGAGGAATCTTAAATACTCGCTCTACGCTGACGATTGTGCAATATGGCACTCTTCCCGTAATGCACAATTTTCGGCTGGGCGGATTCAAACAGCCCTTGACTCCGTCCACCAATGGGCCTTGCAGTGGAGATTTAAGTGTTCTGTCTGAAAGTGTGCCGCTGTAGTTTTTACGACTCGTATCGTACCTAATTTGTGCTTAAGTTTGGATAATCAGGCGGTACCTTTTCAAAATTCTATAAAGTTTTTGGGCCTCCATTTTGATCGTCGTTTGAACTTTAAAATTCATGCTAATACTTTGCTTGCTCGTTGCGATAAACCAGTAAATATCCTCAAGTACCTAGCGGGTACTACATGGGGTGCCGACAGAAAATCTTTATTAATGGTGTATAAGTCCCTCATTCGATCAAAGCTAGACTATTGCGCACAGGTGTATGGCTCAGCATCCGATGCCACATTGAAAGGATTGGATGTGCTATAGAATAAATGTTTGCGAATGTGTCTTGGAGCTGTCCGGTGTACCCGTGTAGCTCGTATGGAAGTGGAGGCGAATGTGCCTCCCCTCCGTATTCACCGCGAACATCTGGCCGTGTCCTACGGCATAAGGACATTTAGGAAAAGTAATATAGGCAATGTGGCCTGGACCCCCGTGTCAATACCACCACCTTCTGCGAGGGGTGCGTCGGCCACTTGCCGTTCGCCTCCACATACTGACTCAGGAGCTTGGTGTGGACCCCAGTGACTGTGACAAGTTGGTGTTAAAAAATATAGCGCCTTGGGAGCCACCTAGCTTTACTGTTGATATTACATGGCTCCCAGCACCTAAGACCAAGGCGCCGGAGGCGTAAGTCCACCACTTGTTTCGCAGCATTATCATTCGTCACCTGGGGTCCCACCACTTGTACACCGACAGCTCCAAGTCGAGTGAATGTGTGGGTGCAAGTGTGTGGTCGACTGAATGTGCTCTCAGGTATCGGATGCTGACTCATACATCTGTGTTTACCTCCGAACTTTTTGCTATTGACAAAGCCATAGACTATGCTCTCAGTTCTAGGCATGGCTCATTTGTCATATTTTCGGATTCAAAATCAGCCCTTCAGGCAATTGCATCTTGCACTACGGACTCTCACGAGATCCAGGGCCGCATTGTTAATAAGTTGCATTCATGCAACAAGTCATTCACGCTGATCTGGGTGCCTGGTCATTGTCGTATCTACGGCAATGAGCAGACTGACTTACTTGCAAAGTCGGCTGTAGAGCTCGAGGAGACTTGGGACGTTCCTCGTGATCTACGGTCGAGTCTCTCTCTCGGAAAGAAATCAATAAATCTTCTGTGGCAAGGTCAGTGGACCAGATTAAATATTCCAACATGTAAGCCGTACCTGGGCGACTGGGACACTAACAACCGTCCCAGTCGCCTTGAAGAAAAAGTGTTGGCTCGCTTACGGCTTAATGCCACCATATTAACACATATGAAACCATATATGGAAAAACGATTCCCGCCGCACTGTGACATATGTGATGCAGCGTTATCTATCAGTCATATCATCCTGCAATGTCGGCGATTTATTCGTGAACGTGCTTCACTTATAAATTACTGCGGCGCAGCAGACGTCCCCTTCACCCTTTCCTCCATCCTGGGTGATGGGGACATTGTTATGACTGATAAATTGATGGCTTTCTTGATAGAGACCGGACTGATCAGAGTGATGTGACTTTTTTACTGTGTGGTTATGGTTTTTATCAATGGTACATATGTATATATTAATAAGGGTTGACAGTTGACATTTTTTTTTTTTTTTTTTTATGTGTTCGACTCTGGGCATAGGCTTCACAGCCTGCTATCAAGGCCCAGCAGTCCTCCTACATACCATACACCTCTACATGTCACCACTTCGGCGCTAACACCCACCGTCCATATTGAATACATGCTAGGGCTGTCTCATGCAGGACTGGTGTATTGGTATTAGCGGGGGTATTTTTACGACATGTCGGCGGGTCTTCTGGTAGATCAGTAAAGCCTGATTTAATGAAATTCAAATCCTTACATTGTTCCCTGCCCCAGCCGGGATTCGAACCTGGGTCCGTCAGGACTGCAGGCCACCTCTCTACGGATTGAGCCACCGCCTCCCCCAATCGAAATAGTTCCTCCTCCCACTGATCTATTTCTAATATAGATGTCCTCTACATTAAGCCAAGTTCCTCGCCTGACAGTCACCAGCTGATGAGTGCAAGTGTGCAATATAGGAAGGTATTGGGCACTTGCAGTCAATGGTGATCTGCTGGGCGAGGTTCTTCCCTTTTTGTACAAATTATGTAAATACATTATACCATCTTGCTTAAGTTATTCTAATTAAGGCCGACAGCTGACGTATATGGAAATGTTCCCGACTCGTCTGGTTCCCTTTCATATATTGATGTCCCCTATATTAGGTTGTGCCTCGACTGACAGTCACCAGGTGATGAGTGCAGGTATGTAATGTAGAAAGGCATTTCATATCTGCAGTCGATGGTGTTCTCTTGGTCGAGGCTTTTTTACCATTAGTGTAGGTCTAGTTATTTGTCTCTTAGGATTTAGTATAGGTTAGCGATTTGTCTGTTAGGTGATTAGTTTATGGTCTTTAGGTTAGGTATTTTTGTTTATAAGTAATATAAGGTTAAAAAAATAATATATATATATATATATATATATATATATATATATATATATATATATATACACACACACACACGTGTGCATGAAAGTGTGTACCGGTATGTTCATATGCATGGATGTGTGTATGTATGTATGTATGTATATATATATATGTTAATATATATATATGTATATATGTCAATGTATATACATATATATATTTTTGCCTTAATGACCAGGGGCTCCGGCCCAAATGGTCGATAGGAAAAAAAAAAAAAAAAAGGCGTCGCGACGCTTCCTTATTGTGGGGCACCAAGAGCATAGGTACGGTAACTAGTTATTATTATTGTTATTATTGTTATTATTATTATTATTATTATTACCACTACTACTACTACTTGAAATAAATCACATGATTATTACTTATTTTTATTATATTTTGTTATATTTTCAGGATCATGGGTTATTGTTAAATTTTTAACTTTTTTTTTTCCTCTTTTTTCAAGTTTTAGACTGAGAGTTTTCTGCCCAGAAAAGAGAATATCGCTGAGTTATTGCATTTTCTTCGTTTTCTTCCTACTCCTCCACCTCCTCTTTCTTCTTCTTCGTCTTTTCTTCCTCTTCCTCTTCGTTTTCGTCTTCCTCTTCCACTTCCTCCTCTTCTTCTTCTCAGACAGTTTTATTTAGCAAAGGTCAAGAAAGTCATTAACTTTAATTGTTTAGTTGCTGCTTGTTGGATAAAGTGGATATTGTCGAAACTTTGAATTACAGCTCCCCCCCCCCCTTCTCTCTCTCTCTCTCTCCAGGTCAGTGGTTAAGGTCACAGGTCAAGCTAGTTACATTTTTAATTGTTATGTCAACTGCTTCCCTGGAAAAGAGAAAATAAGAGGCTTTGGGAATATCTATATCTATCTATCTAACTATCTATTTATCTGTATGTCTATCTACCTACAGCCAGAAGCCTCGATCCCGAAAGGGGTGGCCACAAACGAATCGTCTCCATGACACCCTCTCCTTTACCATCAGGCTGTCCTCTCCCCAACTAACACCTACCCCCTCTCTCATGTGCAGCTCCTCACCTCATCCCTTCATCTCATCCTCGGGCTCTCTCTCCCCTCATCTCCACTGCCGTCCAATCACCTAAACCATTTCCATACCTTTCTTTTCCGTTCCCTTTCCTTCCTTTCACTTGTCTTCCCTTCATCCCCTCCCCTCTTCTCTTCCTTTTCCTTCCTTTCCCTTCCCCGTCCTTTCCCTTCCCTTCCCTACCTTTTTCCCAATTATCTCTTTCCTTTCCTTACACTTCCCTTCATTACACTTTTCATTTTCCTATCCTATCTTTCCTTTCCTTTCCTTTCCCTTCTCTTCCTTTCCCTTGTCTTTTCTTCCCTTCCCTTCTCTTCCCTTTCCTTTCTTCGATCTCTTCACACATTCATTCTTCTCCTTTTTCCACTCATTTGTTTTTAATCTCTCTCCTTCTCTTCCATTTTTTTCCATATCTTTTCACAATCTTCTCTTTTCCTTCTGTTCCTCTTTTATTTTCTCTCCTACTCTCTGCTCTTCTTCTTCCACCTTCTCTCTTCTCCTATATTCCCTCCTTTCCTCCCTCTCCTCTCCAATTTTCCCTCCTTCCTCCTCCTCTCCTCTCATAAATTCCCCCTGTCCCTCCTCTCTTCTCCTCTCTTCCATTTCCTCTCCTCTCCTCTCATATTTTCTCTTCTTCTTTCTCTCCTCTCCCATATTCCTTTCTCACACCTCTCCCATATTCCCTCCTCTCCTCTCTCCTCTCCTCTCCTCTCCCTTCCACCTCGTCATTACGGCCCTTCCATTGCCTTCCTACCAGCAAATTCCTTTCAGTCACCCAGTCGGTTCCACTCTCACCCTCACTGTCCCCTCAGACCTCAACCAACCACGCCACTCCTTTTGGCAGGCGTTGTTTATGCACTTTCTGCCTCCGAAGTGTTCTTAATTCACTGTACACAGCTCTGTTATTCATTGTTCACTGCATGTTCATGCACTTACTGGCTGTGGAGTGTTCTTAATTCACTGTACACTCCTCTGTTATTCACTCTTCACTGCTTATTTATTCACTGTTTGGTTCTGGAGGCTTGGTTGTTAGAGTGTGAGTCTGGAAGCTTCTAAATTAGGTGTCCATTTATTTTTTTTCTTCTTCTTCTTTCATCGTGGCGTTATTTCTGTGATTCAAGGATTTATATATATTAACTGTGCATGATTCTTTTATTCACTATGCATGGCCTTCTTATTCACTTTCAGGTTTTGGAGGCTTGTTTATTCATGCCGTGATTCTAGGGGTTTGAATAACTGCATGACTTCCTAACGAGAGACTAACGAGGAGTGTATGTGAGTTAAGTGGAGGGGAGGAGACGGAGGGGGAGGCCAAGGATGGGATGGAGGGATGAAGTGGAGAGGTATATGAGAGAAGGGTGTGTGAGCTGGGAGCAGGGCAGTGAAATGGTGGGGGACAGGGCGACATGGAGGCGATTTGTTTGTGGTCACCCCTTAAGGTATTAAGGCGTCTGGCAATAGATAGATAGAAAGACTTCCTTATTCAGTGTGCATGGGCCTGTTTATTCACTCTTGGATCTGTTATTCACTCTACGGTCTGGGAGGCTTCTAAATACACCGTCCATGCATTCTTTAGGAGTGCTGTGAATACCTCAAACGGTCTTCCGATCTGACTAAGACGTACCGGCAAGATATCCTACTTCACATCTAAGTTCTTCAAAACAGTTGGGGTCACTACCAAGGGTCAAGACGCTGTTGTGTACATACTAACAGGGAAGAGAGAGGAGGGATAGGGAGGAGAGAGGAGGGGATAGGGAAGAGAGGAGGGGATAGGGAGGACGGAGGAGGGGATAGGAAAGAGAGAGGAGGCGGGAAGGAGGTAGGACAAAAGGAGAAGAGGAGGGAAGGAGAGAGGTGAGGAGAGGGAGTCCTTCCTTTCCTTCTTACCAGGTCTGTCCTCCATCATGACCCGGTGCTCCATCGCTGCTGAGGACAGGGGGCTTAGGGCCACACCACCACCACCACCACCACCACCACCACTCAACAGTAACAAACAACAACCACAACCACAACTACACCACCACCACCACCACCACCACCAACGACAACCACAAACAACCACAACTACACCACCACCACCACCACCACCAACGACAACCAAAACAACGCTACACCAAGACCGTCCTCTCTCTCTCTCTCTCTCTCTCTCTCTCTCTCTCTCTCTCTCTCTCTCTCTCAAAACAAACAAATAAATAAATAAACATTAAATCACACAGTAGGCAAAGCAATGGCAGACCTACAGCATCAGTGTGAAAGCATGACCACCTCCTGAAAAAAAAAAAAAAAAAAAATAATAATAATAATAATAACTCCACTAAGCTTATCCCAGCCTGAAAATGAGAGTGAGCGAAGAGTAATGAAATGCTGTCCAGTCTTCCAGTTACGTTCACACATTACCAAAATAATTAATGGCGCCGCGGCAGGGTTTACGATCGCTGCATGATTTCTGGATGACAGCAAAAATAATTACAACAACAGCAAAAAAACTAAAGCAGGTGAGTGGATGGTGTGGCTGGGTGTGGGGAGGTGGGGGACGGGAGGTGTGTGTGTGTGTGTGTGTGTGTGTGTGTGTGTGTGTGTGTGTGTGTGTGTGTGTGTGTGTGTGTGTGTGTGTGTGTGTGTGTGTGTGTGTGTGTGTGTGTGTGTGTGTGTGTTCATACTACTGGGATTCTGGGATATGATTACAACGAAATGAAAAGATCTTGAATTTGGCTATCTTGTTTTTTTCTTGGAGGGAACAATCTTACTGGCATCTGGCCTCTGGTTCCTTCTTCCTTGGATAAAGAGATAGTGATGATGATGATGATGATGATGATGATGATGATGATAGATTTCAACCAATTTTCTTGTCAATTAGTGTTCATCATAGTGAGTGATTATATCATTATTTAGATTAGCGTCCTCTTACCTCTTCCCTTCCCTTCCCCTATCCTCTCCCTCCTCTTCCTCCCTCCCCATTTCCTCTTCCTCTCCTCTTCTTCTCTCTCGTCTCTCTTTTCCCAATCCATCTTCCTATCCACCTCTCATTCCTCCCTTTCCCCCCTCTCCCTATCTCCCTTTTCCCTCCTCCCCCTTACTTCTTTCATTCCCAATCCCTCTACAACTCTCCTTCTTCTTCTCTCTCTCTCCCTCTCACTCTCTCTCTCTCTCATTCACTTCTCTCCCCATTCTAATCACTTTCCTCTCTCTTCTTTCGCCCTCCCTCACCCATTAACTTCCCCTTCCCCTGTCTCCCCTCTTCTCCAATTTCCCTTTCTCCATCCTCACCCCTCTACCACCTATCCCTCTCCCCCATCTCCCCTCATCTCATCCAGGTCTCTCCCCTCCCGTTCCTTCCCCTTCTCGCCTCATCTCATCCAGGTCTCTCCCCTCCCCTTCCTTCCCTCTCCCCTCCTCTCTCTTCCCCTCCTCTTCTCCCATATATTCCCTTCTCTCCTCCTCTTCCTCATTCTTTACCCTCTTCCTCGTCCCTCTCCTTTACTTCTCTTCCTCTTCCCCTCTATCTTCCCTCCCCTCCCTTCCCCAACCCATCTACGTTTCTCTCCTCTTTCCCCTTCTATCCCCGTTCCTCTCCCTCCTTTTCTTCCCTAACCCTTTCCCTCCCCTCCCCACTATTACAACCCCACCTCATCTTAAGACCTCAGAGAAAAATAATTGCCCAAGAGAAGCTTTCATTAAAATTTTACGAAATTTTGAGATGAAGTTTCGAAGGTCAGAGAGAGAGAGAGAGACAGACAGACAGAGAGAGAATGATTGTTAAAAGGATCGAGTCTGAAGGCCAGGGTGTCTGTGTATTGTTTATTTTTTTTTTCTCTCTCTCTAATGGTGCAGGAAATGAGACGCCTTCACGTGGTGGCACCGATTTGACTGAGTGGTGGAGCTGCCCGGGTGTACTTAAGCCTCTCAACCATCTCCTTATCCGCCAAAAGGAGAATGGTGGACTGCAGAAGGGTCAGTTAAGCCTGCAGTCCACTGGGTTCACGTTAAGATGAGCCTACCATTTACCTCTCCTTCCATACCTTGTAATTCTTACTCTCAGGAAACGACCTTTATTTAAATCAGGACTTATTTCTTGTAATTAAGGGACCAATTAAGGCTCTATCTTACCTTTTAATTAAAAAAAACTCAATATCATATCAAGTTAGCATTCAGAAAGGGTATACCTCCACCAACACCATTATAATGAATGATTCCTCCACTTGGACCCAAATCTACCTCAGAATCTGTTCATCTACTCCTAAGCCCTCTTCCTATCTGATAAAAACTATTTTCTTCTTTATTTTTGTGCAAGGAGGAAGGAACCTTGGAGCCTACAAATTTTTCCCTCCAAGAAAAAACAAAAACAAGATAACAGGGAGCCAAATTCTAGATCCGTTCATTTATGAGATCTTGTACACAGACAGACAAACAAAAAGACGTAGGTGAATACGCAACCTCCTCTAACTTTGCTGGCGAGGGTAATTAAATATAAATTACCGGAGTGAAGCCCCTTTACACCTTCAGAATGAGAGTACACACACACACACACACACACACACACACACACACACACACACACACACACACACACACACACACACGCGCGCACGCGCGCGCGCGCGCAGAAGTAACTCATCACTGCTGAGGGTCTGGCATTAAAACACACACACACACACACACACACACTCACACACACACACACACACATTTACACACTTATTTTCCAAGTTCAGATCGAAGGAAATTTACATCTGGCAAAACAACAATAATTCTATCTTCACTAACACGTGTCTCATATGGGTCGGCCTTGCCTCTTACTAGTAAACATTATTATTATTATTATGAAGAGCTGGGCGACGTAAATTATATAACAGGTATTACTGAGATCAGGAAACCAAGTAAGGCTTTCACAGACTTCCTTGACACTTACATATTGTCCTTCTGAGATATATAAGAAAATGAAGAAATAGGATTTATATTAATTAATCGACATGCATCGTTCATAAATAGATTAGGAGTGACGTTGTGAAAATGATGCCACTTTTCCCTCACTTGACATTGGTGACAAAATATGGTACTGAAGTAACACATACTATGTTGTTTCAAATCTCTTCGTCCCATATCTATTAGGTAAGCATAAAATGAACAACAGTACCTTTTCGCTCACAGTACATTTCTGAACTACTTGTACTTGTCTGGAAATAAGTACATCAATGTAACAACGATGAATGTGCTCTTGTACTTACATTTCTACGGTACGGTTGTAGAGGAATGCAACGTACCTGCAAAAGTAATAAATGTAATTAGTACGAGAAAGGTTATTAAGTTAACATACGTTTATGCTAATTAAAAAATTAATCATGGTAATAGTAACTGACACACACACACACACACACACACACACACACACTTCAACGTCCAATTGTCTCGTGATAAAACTTCCACCCACTATAGTCGCGGCGAGCGACTCTGAGGTTGTTATTATCGTGCTCTGGCAACCTTCCATTCAAAAGTGCGTCTGATTTCGTGTATAATATGAGACGCATGTCATTCGTGTATAACATTTTCTAATATAACTGTATTCGTGTACAATATATTCGTGGATAATATTATGATTCGTGTATAATATGATACGAAATCGGACGCACTTTTGAATGGTAGGTTGCCAGGGTACGATAATGACAACCTCAGAATCGTGCGCCGCGACTATAATTGTACTCATTCGCCATTATAACTTATCCTTGACCTGTGACAAGAGGGAGAAATATGAGAAGAGAAGAAAAAAATGTGTGTGTGTGTGTGTGTGTGTGTGTGTGTGTGTGTGTGTGTGTGTGTGTGTGTGTGTGTGGAGAGAGAGAGAGAGAGAGAGAGAGAGAGAGAGAGAGAGAGAGAGAGAGATTGAAATAATAGTCCATGAGAGAGTTAAGGTGTGGGGTACCAAGATTAATAACAGTATAGGTGTTAGGACAGGTGTGGTGGAGAGAAGGCAGGTGTGGGGAGGACAAGGAGTGCTTTGGTGGTGGTGTGGTATTGTGGTAGGGATGTGGTGATGGTGATACAATTGTGGTGGTGGTATGACAGTGGTGATGTGGTGTGGTGTGGCGTGTTTTTTTTTTTTTTCTGTGTGTGTGTGTGTGTGTGTGTGTGTGTAATTCACCGGGTCGGTCAGGATCACTTGATGGTCGTGATTGTCAGCTTTTACCCTCCCGGAAGGGAGCTGAGAGCTCATATAGTCCGATCTAAGGGCAAGGCTGTGACCTTCACACACGCACACACCCGTCCCCTTGCTCAAGGGGGACAGTAACCACCCACTTCGTCAGTGAAACTTTTCGCAACCTGAGCGAGGCGCGAACTCCCGTCCACCAGTTGGCAGGCGAGAGCGTTACCACTGCACACGAATAGTTATATTAGAAAATGTTATACACGAATGACATGCGTCTCATATTATACACGAAATCAGACGCACTTTTGAATGGAAGGTTGCCAGAGCACGATAATAACAACCTCAGAGTCGCTCGCCGCGACTATAGTGGGTGGAAGTTTTATCACGAGACAATTGGACGTTGAAGTGTGTGTGTGTGTGTGTGTGTGTGTGTGTGTGTGTGTGTGTGTGTGTGTGTGTGGTGTGGGAGTGACCAAGACAAGTGTAGTGTTGGACGTGTTAATTAATAAAAAAAAGAAGAAACCCAAGGCTGCCAGACTGAAAAAAAAGCCTCCACGTAATGAAAAGGGATGAAATAGAAATCCAAAATCAGAATTCGTTCATTCCGAAATTGCTTGACGCACATCATTAAAAAAAGTCGAGGTCATAGGCAGTGGGAATGATATACTGAAGAAAACATCTTCTGGGAGAGAGAGAGAGAGAGAGAGAGAGAGAGAGAGAGAGAGAGAGAGAGAGAGAGAGAGAGAGAGAGCACAATGGGGAAAGCAAAACTGAATCCAAAAGGTGTGGGTCAGGTGAGAAAGGTGAAGGGCAGGTATGAGTGAGTGGGTGTGAGAAAGTGAGTGTGAGAAAGTGAGTGAGTGTGAGAAAGAGATAATGTAAGAGAGTGTGCAGAGATGGATGGATAGAATGAAATAATTAAACAAGCAGAGAGATAGTGACATTTAGAGAGACGTAAATAGACAGACAGACAGATAAATAGGCACAGATAGTTACAGCCAGCCAGCCGGCCAAATAAATATAGATAGATAAATAGATAAACAGATAGATAGACAGGTATAGCTAGATATTTTATTGATCATAAAACAGTGAATCGATACCCGCACCCCATAAGAAAAAAAAAAAAAAAACAGGGTTGAAAAGGTAAAATTAATCTAAAAAGGTGGGCCAGGTAGGACAGGTGTGTGACCAGGTGAGGGCGGCCTTCTCACCTGTGGAATGTGGATGGGGTGGGATGGAGCAGGATAGAGTTACGTTTTATTACATCACCTGTCCTCATTCCTACCTCTACGTCTTTCTTCATACTAATATCCACGTTAAATCTTCATCCTTTTATACTTCTTCACAGTGCTTCACATTACGCTCATACTGACTCAAACTATGTTCATACTGCTTCATACTAATTTAAGAATGCTGCACACTACTTCATATTACATCACCTGTCATCACTCCTACCACTACGTCCTTCTTCACACTAATTTCCACCTTAAACTTTCATTCTATCGCATTTCTTCACAGTGCTTCATACTGCACTCATACTGCTTCATACCAATTTCACACTGCTGCATACTACTTCATATTACATTACTATATTTCTTTACATTGCGTCACACTAAGTTCATCCTGCATCATACTACGCTCATACTGCTTCATACTTAACATTACATCACTATATTCTTCACACTGCTTCATTTTACGTTCATACTGTTTCATACTAATTTCATACTGCCTCATACTATTTTTATAATGATGCATACTACTTTTTATTACATCAGTATATTTCTTCAGTGCTTCATATTCCGTTCATACTGCTTCATACTAATTTCGTACTTCCTCATACTACTTCATATTACATTACTATACTTCTCCACAGTGCTTCATATTACACTCATACTGCTTCATACCATTTTCACACTGCTGCATACTACTTCATATTACATTACTATATTTCTTTACAATGCGTCACACTAAGTTCATCCTGCATCATACTACGCTCATACTGCTTCATACTTAACATTACATCACTATCAGAGAAATTACCAATATGCCGGGAATCGAACCCGGGACTCTCAGGTGAGAGCCAGGCAGCATACCACTACACCACGACCAGGTAAAAGTTAACTCACGTTGTCACAATCTTGTAACCTGTGTAAAAAATACAGGTTCTCTCTTCATTCTGACTTGCCGTAAGTGTTTGGGATAGATTAAAAGCATCTACTTGCCCGAGTGCCAGGGGGTTAACTCATCCTCTTGATGCCCACAGTGGGGGCGGAGGGATGTTGGTTACAAGATTGTGACAACGTGTGTTAACTTTTACCTGGTCGAGGTGTAGTGGTATGCTGCCTGGCTCTCACCTGAGAGTCCTGGGTTCGATTCCCGGCATATTGGTAATTTCTCTGATGATTTTTCCTGTGTAAAAAATACAGGTTCTCTCTTCATTACATCACTATATTCTTCACACTGCTTCATTTTACGTTCATACTGCTTCATAATAATTTCATACTGCCTCATCTCAGTTTCACAGAAACTACAAGACCATTCTCTGCATTGTTCTATATCGTTGAAAACTTAGCAATTAAAGCTCATATGTTACTGGGCTTAAGATCCATGAGAACTGAGAACATAACTATACTCCCACAAATGAATGGAATAGACTTTGATAATGAATTCATAGAGGAAATACTTTCAGAGCCCTCACCGATTGGTAGAGGAGAGCCAAAAAGAATTGGTAATATTAAAGGCTTTAACAAACATACACAAACAGATGAGTGTATAGATCCACTTAACACCAGCAACCCCATCCTCCAGAATTAGTGACCCAGATAACAGTACTGATTTATCAATTTTTCCAGCCCATCTCACTAATGATTTGGTTATACCACCTAATTCATACATGAAGGTTACCATAAAGAGCAAATTACGGAATAGTACTGTTCTTGTCTTAGAAGAATTATGTAAAGTAAAGGGATTGTCAGTAGAAAACGCATTATGTCATACGAACGACGAAGGGCTAACTCAGATATTCATTATTAATCACATGAATGGGGAAGTTCAGTTGAAGAAGGGAACTTGCATAGTTAATATTGAAAAATGTTTCGCCCCTGTGAAGGAAATAAATATTGGTGGAGTAACAAGTGAGATCAAATCTACGGATAGAGAAAGAATAAAAGAGAATTTAATTCACTCAGGTGAATTTGACGAAGAAAATGATTTGTTAACCCTGCTGGAAACACACAGGGACACCGTAGCATTGCCCGGAGAACAATTAGGGTGTACTAACTTGATTAATCACATGATTAATGTGCACCCAGAAACACCACCAATTTTCGTACCAGCTTATCGCATACCACACTCCCAACGTACACTTGCAAATCAGTATGTCGATGAAATGTTAAAGCTTGGAATTATTGAGCCTTCAGTTTCTCCGTGGAACGCTCCCCTTTTCTTTGTGCCCAAGAGAAATGGAGAAATGCGTGCGGTAGTAGATTACCGTAAACTAAATAATCACACAATCCCAGACAGATTTCCCATGCCATTGCTAAGTGATGTTCTACAGAATATTGGTCCTGAGAATAATATATTCTCGACCATCGATCTCCTAAACGGATACTATCAGATTCCGGTATCTCAGGAGTCACGTAAATACACTGCCTTTTCAACAAACAGAGGCCATTATCAATATACAAGAATGCCAATGGGACTGAGGACAGCCCCCGGTACGTTCCAGCGTCTTATGAATTACGTATTGTCCGGAATTTTAGGACAAGGAATATTTGTTTATCTTGACGATATTATTATCGCAACGAAGAATATTAAGGATCATCTCAGGAAATTAGACTTACTCTTACAAAAGCTTAGTGATGCTGGATTAAAAATTAAACTTTCTAAATGCAAATTTTGCTTTAAGGAAATAAATTTCTTAGGCCACAAATTAAGTTCTGATGGTATTCACACCACTGATGACAAAATACAGGCAGTGAGAGATTTTCCTGAACCCACTACGACTGACGAAGTTAGACAATTTTTAGGTCTGGCTGGGTACTATAGGTCCTTCGTACCACAGTTCTCTCATATAGCTTTCCCTCTATTCCAACTACTCAAAAAAGATGCTGTATTCCAATGGGAAGAAGAACAAAAAAGGGCATTTAACAATCTAAAATTAAACTAACGAATGCACCTTGTTTAGCATATCCGAATTACACGAAATCATTTCTTATTTGTACAGACGCATCAGTTAAAGGATTAGGGGCTGTACTGATGCAGGAAGATAAAAGAGGAAAGAATCAACCAATTGCATTTGCCAGCAGACAAACAAGAGGTGCGGAGAAAAATTATAGCACTACAGACTTAGAGGCACTTGCAGTGATTTTTGCATTACAAAAGTTTCGAGATTTGGTATATGGTTACGAAATCCACTTATTCACCGACCATAAACCACTGGTGGGTATGTTTAAAGAAAAACTCCTTTCTGGGAGGAGAGCAAGATGGAAATGTACAGTTGAAAACTACAGTGTACAAATACATTATATACAAGGTAAAATGAATATAGTAGCTGACGCATTATCTAGGAACCCGAACACAATTCAGGTTGCGGCGTTAGATCTCAAAGGAAATATCCCAAACCACGAGGATATCGCAAAGGCACAAAGACTTGACCCAGTATGGTCAAAAGTAATATACAAGTTAGAAAGTGGAGATGACATACAATTACCCAAACTGCATGTCCCACTTGAACAATTCACAATGGTCAATAATACATTATACAAAATTAACTCTAAACAACCAAAACTCCAAAGAAATACTAACCAGTTGGTAGTACGTAATGACATGATACCCCAAGTATTACGAATGATACACGACAGCCCACATGCAGGACACCCTGGAAAGGATAAGACATTCAACCAAGCCCAGCTATTATATTACTGGCCTTCATTACGAAGAGATATAAACAATCATATAGACAGATGCGAATCATGTGCAGAACACAAAGGATACCCAATCACACCTGCACCGATGGGTAATTACCCTGTACCACATCAACCATGGGACGTTGTCGCTGTTGATTTACTCAAGATGCCATTATCATACAATAATAACCTATACTTATTCGTAGCAACGGATCATTTTTCCCGTTATGTCATTTTAGCTCCAATTAAAGATAAGACAGCAGAGACAGTAGCAAAGGCAATAACAGATAATGTAATATGTCGCTTTACTACCCCAAAGGTATTAATAAGTGATAATGGAGGAGAATTTAATTCTGAGATCTTACAAGAAATATGTAAACAATACAACATCAAAAAGGTTAACGTTTTGGCCTATCACCCAGCATCGAATGGGTTGGTAGAGAGACAAAATAAAAGGTATTAGATGTGCTACGACACATTCTCAGTGAAAATTATGCAAGCTGGGATGATTGGATTCCCAGAGTAGAGGCCTCCATTAATGGGTCTATAAATAAATCCATTGGTGACACACCACATTTCATTATATATGGCACAGATAAAAAATTACCATATGAGCTCCTAGAAGGTGACAGCATGCCTATATACAATTACGATGATTACTCTAAACTCCGTTTACGTGAATTCCAGGACATTCACAAAAGAGTGCAAAAACAATTAACGATGTCCAAGGAAGAAATGACGGAGGCATTTAACAAGAAGGCAAAAGATTCACCTATCAGCTTAGGAGACATTGTTTACGGAGTCATTCATACGAGAGACAATAAATTATCCCCTAAATTTGAGGGCCCATACAGAGTAATTAACATAAAGGCAAACAAAGTTTTAATTAAGTCACTTTCAAGTGGCGAGGAAAAACAAGTTCATATTGACCATTTAAAACGAGTTTCAAGGGAATTATCACATAATTATTCAGCCTCGGATACAACCGAACAGGTGAACGTACCTCAAGAAACCAAGCAAGAACACAACAATGATTACAAAAAGAAATTAAGGTCATATACCAAACAATCGAACATAGGTGCAACTATTCCAATGAAATCTACAGTACATCATTTACGAGACTTAAATATCGATTTAAACTCCTTCTATAACTGAAATAACAACCAACCGTAACGCACATCATCACTATCATCAACCACAGCTTTATAGGAAATTAATAGATTTTTTTTTTTTTCGGTAGGTTACGATGAAGGGACTTATGCTATGGATTCTCCTATACATAGTAAGAGTATATGCGCACTTAGACCCCAAGCATATAGTACGACAAGGATGCCTCATAGCTCCAACGGCCACGACTACAATCGTCAAGGACGTCATGAGTACTGAAATAGGTCTAGATTACTTGTATGACTTACCTACTTATGTAGAAAGACTTGCGACGCCGATGCGAACTCTGGACTTCAAGATAGGGAATTATGTTTCACAATCACATATCACCAAGGAAGTGGATGAAATGGTGAAGTTAGCGAAATGGAAACTAGAACAGGCGAAGTCAACTATGCTCGTCATGATCCAAGATCTCCCATCTTATGGAACGGAGGTGCTGAGCGACAGGAACAACATCACACGTACTCGCCAAAAGCGCGGTTTGTTCGATCTGGGCGGCGCAATTCTTGGGAACATCTTTGGATTGGCTACAGAGGATGACCTTAAAGAAATAAACAACAAATTTAATAAGATAGCTCAGGTACTAACATACCAGGATAAATTCATCACAGGACAGAACTCGGCAATGAAGACAATTGTGAAAAATCTGAAACAAGCAGAAAACGTAGCTCTCGAGAGTATAGATAAAATAAATGACTTAGAGGGCAACGTTACTCTTTTCCAGCACTTCTCCATCATCACAGAACATATTGACACGATTCTACTACAATTAGAGAACACTAGAGATCATTTCAGGGCACTTATGCAAGGAATTTCGAATGCTGGTGATGGCAAGATCACAAATGACTTACTCCCAGTTCATGAGCTACGTCAGATAGTTAGTCAAGGCATACATAAACATAAATTGAAGCCATTGTTCCGCAGTAGGGAATTTATGCAATATTACCCATACTTAGAAGCAACACTAACACCAACATCAGTGATAGTTCATGTACCATTCATCACGGAAGACCTGTTCACAGTATACCAAATACACCCCTTCCCCTATAGAAACAACAACACTTTGGTCATCATCAACATCAACACAGACACCGAACTCATCATGGTCTCCAAGAGACGAGACACTGTCACTTTCGCAAGTGAGTCAACGATTGAGCGAAAGTGCCGCACATCCTTACATGCTGTTCATCTTTGTCCTGCGTACATTTTCACGTTTCAGCCTACTGATACGGTCCCTTGTGAAATGGCTATCATCAGCAATAACAATATTCATCATCATTGCAACTTCACTTTTGCTCCAGATAAACTTGTACACCATCAACGCATTGGACACTCGCAGTTTTTTTATTTCCCTCATAACACATCAGTTTACATAGTCTGTCCAGATATACCACCATCTCATACATCAGCCTCAGGATTATACATAGCACCAGACTACTGTGCGGTATTTACACCATCCATGTCTACTTTCTCCACCATCAATCACTACGCCATTATCAACCATACACACAAACATTTCCACCAACTGCCTGATATGAACTTAAACATGAGCACAAGTATTAAGCTGACTTCACCTAAGTTTGAAACTATGCAGCTGATCAATGAAACAATGAAGCCCTGGGAAGATTTGAGTTTGAGTATGTTCAACCCATATTATGTGTATAGCCAAGCACCTTCTGTCTTTATAATCATCTGTATTGTAGTTGCAGTATTGCTGTTGGCAATGCACAGAATGCATGCAAGAATTGCTAATTTGGAGTCATTGTTTAGTGGGGGGAGAGTTAACATCACAGTTAACCACCCTGAATGAAGTGTATATATTTTGTATATAGTATTAATTATATATATATATATAAAAAATAATAATAATAATAATAACACAAAGAAGAATGACCCATATATGACAGACCAGTACCATTATCTTTGAATGAAATATTAATAACTCTTACAATAATCTTAATTTTAAACTATTTTTATTCTTGCATGTATGCATTTCACTATAATAACCCAAGTACATACTGTATTACAGTTAAATAATTTACTTTAATGCATTTATTCCAATATGTATTCAACTTATTTAAAATGTAATATTACTGAATAATCACTATTTACTATGAATAATATATGTATACAATATTCATACAATTATGTTACTTTACAATATTATGTATTTCACTTAATTAGCTTATAAGTTCATTATAATGTGTATGTAGTATATATTAATATATTATAACTATTAAATGTCGATGGTACGCCATTTTCGCGCGGCCGAGCAAATATAGGACTACATAATAGATAGATAGATAAATAGATAGATAGAGAGACAGATAGAAGCAGGAAGTCAAATGATGAGAAGGTGTTGTGTCTGCGAGAATCTAGCAGCGCTAAACATGCTTACACGGAGGAAAGCTGACGACAGCGGCCAGTAAGGAGATGATGCAGTTAGCTGTCAGCAGTCCTCTCGTGAGAAAGATCTGTTGCCACACCCCTACTACACCAGATTTTAGAAAAGAGAGTTTAGAAGGAGACAAGCGACCCTAGAGAGAGGTCGAGACGGAGATTAGCCTTAGAACAGAAAGAGAGAGAGATAGCGAGACAGGGAGGTAGCTACCCGGGACTTATACTCTTATACCTGTTTAATATTTCCAAGACAAATAAAAATAGTCCCATACTATTCTTTACCTCTCCCGTCACTACATGACATCTGGTGGGGAAACTACTACAAGATATAAAAGCCGCTCGACCACAAGTCTAAAATATACTTCTCTACAAGTAACTACAAAGTCTTTATGACACCTGGCTCTCACCTGAGAGTCCTGGGTTCGATTCCCGGCATATTGGTAATTTCTCTGATGATTTTTCCTGTGTAAAAAATACAGGTTCTCTCTTCATTACATCACTATATTCTTCACACTGCTTCATTTTACGTTCATACTGCTTCATACTAATTTCATACTGCCTCATACTATTTTCATAATAATGCATACAACTTTTTATCACATCAGTATATTTCTTCAATGCTTCATATTCCGTTCATACTGCTTCATACTAATTTCATACTTCCTCAAACTATTTCATATTACGGTACATTACTATACTTCTCTACAGTGCTTCATATTACACTCATACTCTTGCATACTAATTTCATACTTCCTCATACAACTTCATATTACATTACTATACTTCACAGTACTTCATATTACACTCATACTGCTTCATACTAATTTCATACTTCCTCATACTACTTCATGTTACATTACTTCCCCACATTGCTTCATATTACACTCATACTGCTTCATACTAATTTAGTACTTCCTCATACTACTTCATATTACATTACTATACTTCTCCACAGTGCTTCATATTACACTCATACTGCTTCATACTAATTTCATACTTCCTCATACTACTTCATGTTACATTACTTCCCCACATTGCTTCATATTACACTCATACTGCTTCATACTAATTTCATACTGCTTCATACTAATTTCATACTTCCTCATACTACTTCATACTACATTACTATCCATACTCCCACCCACCCTTACTTTTTTTCTATCAATAAGGTTACGAAATTTCACCTCAAGACTTTATTATTTCACATAGTTTCATATTTTTCATGTCCCTTCATACTGTTCCAATATTACTTCATACTAACATCATACTGCTTTCATATTTCTTCATGCTTTCCAGATTCCCAGACATCTGTTCATACTTATTATATCTGTGGATCTATCTATCTATCTGTCAATCAATCTAGCTATCTATTCATCTATGTCTATCTATATCTATATTTATATCTATATCTATCTATCCATCCATCTATCTATCTATATCTATCTAGCCATCCATCTACCTATCTGTATCTATCTATCCATCCATCTATCTATCTATATCTATCTATCCATCCATCTATCTATCTATATCTAGTCATCAGTTTATCTATCAATATCTCTATATCTATCTATATATTCATATCTATATCTATCTATCAATCAGTCTATGTATCTATATCCATCCATCCATCCATCCATCCATCCATCCATCTATCTATCTGTCCATCTGTATCTGTCTATCTATCTATCAATTATTCCTTAACAGTCTAACGTATTTTCTTCACATCGCTTTCATATCGACTAAGTTTGCATCGATAAGTGGATGATGATGTGTAATTTGCAGAATAAATTCCTTAGGAGAAGGCGTTAAGGAAATCTCAAGTCACTCAGAATATGTCTCCAAGGCCCATAGTCCCCTCGGGTAAGGATGCTGCCTAACATCTGTTCCTTAGCGATTTATTTGTGGATATGGCTGGTTAATAATCTAGCGTACGTTATTTATGCAGAGTATGGTGATATTAAGAGGATACTGTATACTACTGAAAAGGACAGTAAGGTGTAAGAAGCAAAACAAATAGCTTAGGAAAAGGTGTTAGGAAGCTTCCTTATGGGGTCACAGGTTCTTTGTGGCCCCCCCCCCACAGAAAAGGAGTTACTGAAAACACTATCTCACTTCTACAGTTCCATAAGTCCCCTCAGCTCATTAAAGTTGCCTGGTCAACTCTGGAACTGTCTCACTTTGTATTTCCGACTGCCTATGACCAGTCTTTCAAACGCAGTGTGTCCAGGCATCTCGAATTAAACTGATCTTGAATTTGGCTCCCTGTTATTTTATTTTTGTTTTTTCTTGGAGGGAGCAATTTTCGGCGTCCTGGCCTTTGGTTCCTTCTTCCTTTCATTAAAAAAAAAACACTAACAAGCCTATTCACCACGATATCATTTCTCCTCTTCTTAGCTATAGACGATTTATATATTTTAGGAGTGACTGGATAAACAAAAGCTATATACACCCTCAATAACACCCTGTCCAGTGCCAACAGTCTCCTCCAGGCTGAACTACTTCATTTGGAAACATCAGCAGTAAATTATAAAAAGACGACCTCGAGCTGAAGAGGTTAATGGATACAATACGTATCTTCCTTTAGGATTTCTTTAAGCGCACACACGCTCTCTCTCTCTCTCTCTCTCTCTCTCTCTCTCTCTCACACACACACACCCACACACACAAAGCTGCAAGCGCAACAAGTAATGTCTGTCTGTCTGTCTCTCTCATTATATCCATCCAACCCTGCATCTCTACATCCAACCATCTATCCATTCTTTCTCTCTCTCTCTTGAGAAGGAGTGTGATGTAAGTTTGTGGGGAGGGCAGTGAAATGACAAGGGACAGGGTGACATGGAGCCGATTTGTTTGTGGCCACCTTTGGCGAGATTAAGGCGTCTGGCTATAGACAGATAGACCAGACACGATTTTTCATATCGCTCGTCAGGTGTTTCAGAACGTATAGAAGGGAAGTTTAATATTCTTTTTTTATTATGTTTACAAAATAATGAAAACAAGAGTAAAAGACCTATTAGTTTTTCGAGATTCTTTGTAATAAAAAAGACCACAACTAACATAGGTATTGTAAGATATAACGACAAGGACAGGAGGCAAAGCAGGAAGGCTCCCTAGAGAGGAGGGAAAGGGAGAGGGAGAAGGGAAAGAAGGAGAGAGGAGAGGTGAGCGAGGGACGGGAAAACTGTGTGGAGAAGGATGATGATGATGATGATGATGATGATGAGGAGGAGGAGGAGGAGGAGGAGGAGGAGGATAGTCAACACGGTATATAATAATGGAAACAGTAATGATGATGATGATGATGATCATAGTTTTATACTGCTGTGCTTTCTACTTGATGGTGATGATGATGATGATAATGATGATGATGGTGATGATGATGATGATAATGATGATGATGGTGATGGTGATGAGCGTGATGATCACGAGAAAGGAAAATACACTATAGAAAGTGAGGGAGGCTTGAATTTCTCTCTCTGGCTTAGTCTCCCCTTCACACTTGTTCCCTCTCTTTTTTTTTCTCTCAAACGCTGATCTCTCACTCACTCTCTCACACCGGCCTTCTGTACGGTACCTCCCCTTTCTGCATGAGTCTCCCTTGCACATCGGCTGTTTTAACTCTCTCTCTCTCTCTCTCTCTCTCTCTCTCTCTCTCTCTCTCAGGACGGGTAAATAAAACAGATATTACCCACATTTGTGCCCGGAATCGTGCTAAGTCTGTTCTTCGCTCTGCTAAAAACAATTTCATCCGTACAAAATGCTCTCAACTCTCCAACTCGAACTCTCCCCGCTCCTTCTGGCACCTTGCCAAAACCTTTCTAACAACTTTACCTCATCATCCTTCCCTCCTCTTTTCTACTCTGATGGCTTTGTAGCTATTTCTTCTACTGATAAAGCAGATCTCTTCGCTCAGACTTTCTCCTCCAATTCCACCTTAGACGATTCCGATGCTGTTCCTCCATCACTTCCCCCCTCAGACTTCCTCATGGCTAACATTAAAATTTCTTCAGCTGATGTATTTTCTGCCATTGCTGGCCTCAGTACTAATAAGGCATATGGGCCTGATGAAGTCCCTCCTGTTGTTCTCAAGAACTGTGCTTCTGTGCTTACACCCGGCCTAGGCAAACTCTTTCGCCTTTGTCTGTCAACTTGTACCTTTCCTTCTTGCTAGAAGTTTGCTCTCATTCAGCTAGTCCCAAAGAAGGGTGACCATGCCCAACCCTCTAAATATCGCCCAATTGCTTTAACATCCTGTATCTCAAAAGTTCTTGAGTCTATTCTTAATAGAAAAATTTTAAAGCATCTTTCCTATCACAACCTTCTTTCTGATCGTCAGTATGGGTTCCGTCAGGGACGCACCACAGGCGACCTTCTCACGTACCTTTCAGACTCCTGGTCATCCTCCTTTCGGGACTTTGGTGAAAGCTTTGCCATTGCACTTGACATCTCAAAGGTTTTCGATCGAGTCTGGCATAAATCTTTAATTTCCAAACTGCCCTCTTACGGTTTCTATCCTTCTTTCTGTGCCTTCATCTCTAGCTTCCTTTCTGGTCGTTCTATAGCCGCTGTTGTAGACGGCTATCGTTCTTCTCCTAGATCTATTAACAGTGGTGTTCCTCAGGGCTCTGTCCTATCACCAACTCTCTTCCTTTTATTCATCAATGACGTTCTAAGCTGTACATCTAACCCTATCCACTCATACGCTGATGACTCCACCCTTCACCTTTCCATTCGATTCCCACAACGTCCATCTCAGCAGTTACTTCAACAGGCAAGGGATGAGGCTATGGCACACCTAATGTCTGACTTGGCTCGTATCTCTGACTGGGGTAAAAATAATATGGTTGTTTTTAATGCATCAAAGACTCAGTTTTTGCACCTATCAACCCGACAAAATCTTCCACAGGTATACCCACTTATGTTTAATAATACTCAACTTAATCCTGCATCATCCTTGAACATGCTTGGGGTTTCATTTGCTCGTGACTTGTCTTGGAAAGATCATATTACATCTCTTATAAAATCTGCTTCCATGCGATTGGGTATGCTAAGCCGACTCCGTTCCTTCTTTGCCCCTGCACAATTGTTGACTCTATACAGGGGTTTTATCAGCCCCTGTGTGGAGTACAACTCTCATGTGTGGGGAGGCTCCCCACATACAGCTCTTCTCAATAGGGTGGAGTCAAAGGCTTTTCGTCTCATTAACTCTCCCCCTCTTACTGACTCCCTTCAACCTCTGTCTCTTCGCCGCAATGTTGCATCTTTATCTCTTTTCTATCGCTACTTCAATGGTCACTGTTCCTCTGAACTGTCTGCATGCATTCCTCCACTTCTACGACGGGCGTGTAGCACCCGTCTAGCAGCAAACTCTCACCCCTTTTCTGTCCAACTCTCTAATGCAAGAGTTAACCGTTACTCCCAGTCCTTGATTTATGCAACAGGTCAGCTCTGGAACTGTCTCCCTCTGTCTGTATTTCCTGCTTCCTATGATCTCCAGTCTTTCATACGCAGTGTGTCCAGGCATCTCGAAATGAATGGATCTTGAATTTGGCTCTCTCTTGTATTTTGTTTTTCTCTTGGAAGGAACAGTTAAGCGGGCTCATGTCCTTTGGTTCCTTCTTCTTCACATAAAAAAAAAAAAAATCAACAGCATAGTCCCAAAGAGTGAGTCTCGCGCCATTTGCCTAAAGAATAAGTGATTTTGGGCGAGCGATTTAATGGAATCCGATTACACACCAGGTGGAATCAGGTATCAGGGTGTTGGTAGTGTTGGCAGTGTTGTCTGTGGTGTTGGTAATGTCCTATGTGTTAGCCGGAGGGGATTAAACAAGGTAAGGTAGAGGTTGGTAGGTACTGTGACTATGTTTGTTATTGGTGTGTGTGTGTGTGTGTGTGTGTGTGTGTGTGTGTGTGTGTGTGTGTGTGTGTGTGTGTGTGTGTGTGTGTGTGTGTGTGTGTGTGTGTATTTGCGTGTGCGTGCGTTTCATGCATGTGGTGTGAGAGGCTGCACGTTACACTGTTCCTGAAGACACACACACGCAAACACAGCCTCACGTCCTTATTGGCTCCAGGCCTTTGAGCACCTGAGTGTAAGAGGAGGGGAGGGACAGGAAAGAGAGGGGAAAGGGGGAGAGAAAGGGAGGGGAAAGGGAAAGAGGAGAGAGAAAGGAGAAAGGGAGAGAGGAGAAGAAGGGAGGGGAAAAGGAATGAGGAGACAGGAAGGAGGGAGAAAGGGAGGGAGGAGAGGAAGGAGCGAGAAAGAGAGGGGAAAGAGGATGAAGGGAGAGAGAGATAGGGGAAAGGAAGGAGGGAGAAAAGGAGAGGGAGAAAAGGAGAGGGGGAGAGGAAGTAGCGAGAAAGGGAGGAGGGAGAGGAAGGATGGAGAAAGGGGAATGGAAGAGGATGGAGGGACAAACGGGGAAAGGGGAGATTTAGCTTGAGGGAAAGGGAGGGGGAAGGAAGGAGGAAGAAAGGGAGGAGAAGAAAAGAAAGAGAGAGGTAGGGTGAGAGACAGGAGGGGGAAGGGAGGGGGAAGGGAGGGAGAAGGGAAGGTATGAGGAAAGGGGAGGGAGAGAGGAAGAAGGAAAGGGAAAGAGGAGGAGGGAGAAAAGGAGGGAAAGGAGGAGGGGGAGAGAGAAGGGGAGTGGGAGGGGAAGGAGAGGATATAGAATGGAAAGGGAAGGAGAGGTGAGAGAAAAGAGGGGGGATGGGAAGGTGGGAGAAAAGGAGGGAAAGAAGGGAAGAAGAGGAGAGGCGGGAGGGGGATGTGAAGGAGGGAAAGAATGAGGGAAAGAGAGAGGGGAGGGGAGGGAAGAAGAAGAGTTAGGGGGAAGGAAGGAGGAAGATGGAGAGGGAGGAAGGAGGGGAGATTTGTAGAGGAGAAGTGGGGGTGGTGAGGAGGAGGGAGTGGGTTGTGGGAAGAGAAGGAGAGAGGAAGAAAGAGAGGGATGAGTGAGGGGAAGGGGAGAGAGAGAGAAGGGAGGGGAGCGTAGGAAGGAGGGGAATGAAGTAGGAAAGGGGATGGAGGAGGAGGAGGAGGAGGAGGAGGAGGGAGGGGGAGGGGAAGGGTGATGGGGAGGGGAAGAAATGGGAGGATTATTTTTGTAGCTGAGAGAGAGAGAGAGAGAGAGAGAGAGGAAAACCGCGATAGGGCGTGAAAAGCCTCTCAAGCAAGATCGGGTTATCTTCTCGTTCCTCATATATCCTTCCCTCTCCTCTTCTTTCTCACTTCATTTTCTCCTTTCTCTCTCTCTCTCTCTCTCTCTCTCTCTCACTAAAAAAAATAAGCTAAGTAAAAAAAAAAAAACACACACACACACACACACTAACAATAATTATCCCTCTCACTGAGATTCCCAAAAACCGGTCAAGATTTTTCGTGGACTAAAAAAAAAAAAAAGAAAAAAAAGAAAAAAAAAAAAACGAAGAGTCCAATTTCCAACACTAATTCTCGCTTATTAAGATTTTGAAAAACTGATATTTTTCGTGAAGCAAAAAGAACATTAAAGCCAAAATAAAAAAAGAATGAAAGAAAACGAAAAAATGATCAATTTCTAACAATAATTCTCACTTTTATTAAGATTTAATAAGATTTTCATGAACTAAAGAGAAAAATTAAGTGAAAAACAATATACACTGCAATTTCTAATAATAATTTGTCACCTCTACTGAGAAAAAGAAAAAAAATGGCAAAACTAGAATGGCACTCAGTAGAGCACATACCACCGCCATCAACATTTATGCAATATTCACCGAAAAAAATTTACGAAAATGTTGAAAAACTCCCTATCTCGCAATGTTCAATTGGAAAAAAAAAAAATCCTGGATCCGCACCTTTATCCGGATCCGCACCAAAATTTAATGGAGTCTATTCTGCGTCAAGGCCCATTATTCTACCACGTTTCATGGAAATCCATCCAGTAGTTTTTGTGTAATCTTGCTCACAAACCAACAAACCAACAAACAAACAAATGGACAGGGGTGAAAACATAACCACCTTGGCGGAGGTAAAAAAAAAAAAAGAAAAAAGAAAAAAGAAAAATGGTTAATATTTTTCGTGACCGCAGACCCAGATGCCACAACATGGATTCTTGATTACACAACCCGGAGTTATCGAGGGGCCTTCACAACTCCCTAATGGAAGAACTCTCGCCCTAAATCAAGTTCACGTTTCCGAGATATGCGTGACGGCGGCGAACTTTCAGCGCTACGACACTTCTGTTATGTGGGACGATGTAGAACGAAAATTTGTGGGAAAAAATATTCTTAGATTTTCACTTCATTTTAACG
>NC_137069.1:14315373-14317873 GCF_032717465.1 Coenobita brevimanus
CAGACAGAGGGAGACTAGAAGGAAGACAGGGTGAGGCAGAGTGAGTGAGGAGGTAGGCAGACAGGCAGGAAGGCAGAAGAGAGTAAGGTAGCTAGAAAGAGGATGGAAGGAAGGTAGGGTGAGGCAGGGTGGGGGACGCAAGGAGGTAGGCAGGAAAGAGGTGAGGCAGGGAGTGAAGCAGGCGGACGGGGAGGGGGGAGGAAGGGTGGAGCAGCGCCACAGTGCAGGGGGTGGAGTAGGGAGGTAGATTGGATGGCATACAGGTAAGGCAAGAAATGGGGAGATAGGGAGGCAGGCAAGAAGGGTGGCTTAGCCAGGGAGGGAGGCTGAAGCAGGGTGAGGCATGGGGCAGGGTGAGAAAGGGTGGGGCAGGGAGAGGTAGTGACAGGAAAGGACAAGGTAAGGTAGGGGGGAGGAAATAAAGAAGGGAAGGGGGAGTAAGGTAGGATAGGTGAGGCAAAGTTGCTGAGGTAAGGCACAGAGGAAGGTAGGGGGGAGGCAGGAAGAGAGGGATGAGGAATGTTAAGTGAGGCAGGGTTTAGGCAGAGAAAGGAAGTAGAATGAGGAACAGAGGATGGCAGAGAAAAAGCAGGAGAGGGAAATGCAGTGAGAGAGATAGAGGGCAGGCAGGGTGAGGAGAGGCAAGATGGGGCAGGACAAGGCAAGAGGTAGGCAGGATGACGGGGACTTTCGGGAGGCAGGGAAAAGATAGGGCAGATGGAGGAATTAGAATAGTAGAAAGGGTGCGGTAGGTAGGCAGGGTGAGGTGGGTAGGGAGATAGGGTTAGGCAGGGATAGGCAGGCAGCGAGGGTGAGACAAAGGAGGCAGGGGAGGGGTGGGGAAAGAGAAGGTAGACAGAGGACGACAGAAAGGTAGGGTTAGGCAGGGGATAGGCAAGAAGAAAGAGGATGAAAGGCAGACAGGATGAAGTAGGCAGATAACGGAGGCAGGGAAAGTAAGGCAGGTGGGCACGGTAAGTCATGGTGGGTGAGGCAGGGTGAGGCAGGAGATGTGTTGGCGAGTTTCGGCAGATGAACTGACACTAAAAGCTCAGTGGCTGTGGCTGCGACAGAGATGAGGCAGGCAGAGGCAAAGGCAGAGGCAGAGGGAGGTAGGCAGCAGAGTGAGGTAGGATGAGGTAGGCAGGCGGCAGAGTAAGGCAGACAAGAAGACAAACAAGTAGGCAGGGTCAGGCAGAGTGAAGAAGGGTGAGTTAGGCAGACAGAGAGGCAGAGGGAGGTGGGTGGGCGGGGTGAGGCAGGATGAGGTAAGCAGGGGGCAAAGTAAGGCAAACATGAAGACAAGAGAGTAGGCTGGATGAGGCAGGGTGGGTTAGGCAGGAGGTGGACCTAATCAGGGAAGGTAAGTGAAGCAGTCTAGATTAAGATGAGGCAGGCAGTCAGGTAAGGTGAGGCAGGCGATGGGGTGGCAGGGGAGGCAGGGTGAGGGAGGCAAATGAAGGAAGGGATGAAGAAAATTAGGGACTGAGAGGTAGAATGGAGAATGAATGAAGATAGGCAGGCAGAGAGAGTATGCTAAGAATGGTGATGACGAGAGGGAAGGTGAAGTAGATAGGCAGGGTTAAGCAGGCAGGTAAGGTAGGTAGGGTAAGGCAGAAATCGTTTATTAGGCTGAATTAGGTAGGCTGAGTAAGGTTGGTAGGGTAAGATGGGAAGGGTATGGTAGGTAGAGTAAGGCAGCAGGGTAAGGTAGGCAGAGTAAGCAGGAGGGTAAGGCAGGCAGGGTTAGGCAGACAGGGTAAGGTAGCAGGATAAGGGAGGCAAGGTAAGGCAGGCAGGGTAAGGCAGGCTGGGTAAGGTAGGCAAGGTATGGCAGGTGGGGTAAGGCAGGCAGGGTATAAGACTGGGTAGGGGAGGCAGGTATGACTGGGGAGAGGAGGCGGGATATGGTAGGTAGGGTAAGGCAAGCAGGCAGGGTAAGGTAGGAAGGGTAAGACAGGGAGGTAGGTAAGGTGGCAGGGTAAGGCAGGAAGGCAGGTAAGGAGAGGTTGATGATGGACTGACAGGATGAGGCAGGGTAATCAGAGAGGCAGTGGAATGCATGGAGAGACAGAGAGAGGAGTGAGGCAGAGCTAGTGTGAGGCAGAGCTTGGGTGAGGCAGGGGTAGGGTGAGGCGGGGTGGGGTAGAGAAGAGGTAAGGCAAGCACTCAGGCAAGGAAAGGTAGCACAGAATGGGTAAGACAGATGGAGGTACAGAGTGAGGAAAATGGGAAGGCAGGATGATAGGTAGAGGGAGGTAAGATGGGTGAGGCAGGCAGGGAGGCAGGGTTAGGTAGGAGATGGATAGGCAGGGTGAGGCAGGGAGGGTTGTCTGTCACAGGATAGAAAGGCAGGGTGAGATAGACAGGAGACAGAGAGTGGAAGACAGAGAGAACAGATAGACAGCAAGATACAGAAAGCCAGAGGCATTGTAAGAGAAATAGAGAGGCGAGTGTGACAGAGACAAGCAGACAAGCAGAAAGACAGATAGTCAAAACG
>NC_137069.1:14322873-14365373 GCF_032717465.1 Coenobita brevimanus
GATGAAGGGGGGAAGAGAGAAGTAAGAGATATGGAGAGAAGAGTTATGGAAGGAGAGAGGAGAAAAAGGGAGATGGAGAGACGGAGGAAAAAATGCAACTAAAAAGGAAGACAGAGAGGGATCAAAGAAGGATAGAAGGAAGGAAGGATGGAAGGAAGGAAAGAAGGAAGGAAAGAAGGAAGGAAGGAAGGGAAGGAATGAATGAATGAAGGAAGGAGGGAAACATGGAAGCAAGAGATGAAAGGAAGAAATGAAGGGCGACTGAAAATGGCAAGGGAAGGTGGGAGAAGGAGAAAGAAATAAAGAAAAAACAAGAAAATGAAAGAAAAAAGAATGGAAGGAAGGAAGGAAGGCTGAAAGGAAGGAAGGAAGGAGGGAATGAAGGCAGTAAAAAAGGTAATAAAGAAGGAAGAAAGGAAGGAAGAAAAGTCCTATACAAAATCATGATGGGACGAAGCAGGAGGGATCAAGAGAAGGAAAGAGGGAAGAGAAAAGGAAGGAAAGAGGGAAAACGAAGCGAAGGAAAGAGTGAAGAGGAAGCGAAGGAAAGAGGGAAAAGGAAGTGAAGGAAAGAGGGAAACGGAAGCGAAGGAAAGAGAGGAAAGAACTTAAAGAAATTTTGAGAGAATAAAAGAGAGTACGAAGAAATGGCAAAATAGCTTATGGATGGAGAGAAGAAGAATGTAGGGAAGAAAAAGGAGAAAGAGAGGATAAAGGAAGAGAGGGGAGACGGGGGGAAAGAAAAGAGAGAGAGAGAGAGAGAGAGAGAGAGAGAGAGAGAGAGAGAGAGAGAGAGAGAGATTTAGACTGATACATCACTGGCATTATAATGCAGAATATATGGTCCAGGTTTAGTATTGTAATGTGTGTGTGTGTGTGTGTGTGTGTGTGTGTGTGTGTGTGTGTGTGTGTGTGTGTGTGTGTGTGAGGGAGAGAGAGAGAGGAGGGGGAGGGTCTGTCAGTGAGCAATATGTCACCGATGTGAACCGGTGCGGCAAAATATCAAGCTAATGAGACGGAAGGCACACGGAGCCAGGAGAACCACTCATGTGAACCATTGCCAGAAGAAGCAGCTGAGAGATGAGCCACTGAGATGAACCGGTGAGAGATGATTCAATAGAAGATGAGGCACCAGAAAATGAAGCCCTGAGACGAACCAGTGAGAGATGAACTACTGGGAGATGAACCACTGATGTGAATTATTGGGAAATGAAGCACTTAGATAAACCACTGAGATGAGCCACAGAGAGATGAACCATAGAGACGAACCAGAGATGTGTTACTGTGGAATGAAACATAGACGAATGACTGGAAAATGAAGCAAGGAGAAATGAAACAGTGATGAACCCCTGCGAAATGAAGCATGGAAATGAACCCGTGGGAATGAAGCACTGAGAAATGAACCACGCGGAGATGAATTACTAAGACGAATTACTGGGACACGAACCTCTGAGTTGAATTTTGGGAAACGAACAACTGGGAATTGATCCACAGATTAACCACTGGGAGATGAATTACTGGGAAATGAAGCTCATATAAAACCATCCTCCTTCCAGGGGACTGGGAGGGACCTGAGGATGAGTTTCTATAGCCAGGCAGCTCCACCGCCCAGTTATACCGAGACCACCACTGGAAGGCGCCCCTGTTCAGCGCCACCTCTAAATGACCGAAATTAAAGACAGACCAATATGAACCTGAAACGAAGAAAAATGGAACCACTGATAAATGAACGAATGTGAATCGAACCACAAAGAAATAAACCAGTGTGAACCCAACCAATATGAAACTAATCACTATGGACTGTGGCACAAAGAAATGAAAGTGTGAACCGAACCAACAGGAAACTAATCACTTTGGACCCAACCACAAAGAAATGAAGCAGTATGAATCGAACCCAACCAATATGAAACTAACCACTATGAATCCGAACCAGTGAGAAATAAACCGGAGTGAACTGAACTAATATGAAACGAAACAATATGAAACGAAGCATGAAACAGAACGAATGAGAAAGAAAATACTACGAATTGAATCACTCCAACGTGTTGGGAGATGACAAGTGATCAGGAAGAGACGATGTGTGTGTGTGTGTGTGAGAGAGAGAGAGAGAGAGAGAGAGAGAGAGAGAGAGAGAGACGGGAAATGGAGGGAAGAAGGTATAAGCAAAAATGACTGAAGAGAGAGAGAGAGAGAGAGAGAGAGAGAGAGAGAGAGAGAGAGAGAGAGTCAAGTAAAGATAAACAAGGAGGATAGTTACTGAATCGTGATCAGACTTCCCAAACTCATGTTGTGATGGAGTTGTGAGGTGAGGGTGATGACAAAGTTGTGGTGAGGGTGTGGTGAGATGAAGGAGAGTGTGGTGAGAGATGAAGAAGGATGTGATGTGTGGTGAGGATGTGGTGAAAGATGAAGTAGGATGTGATGTGTGGTGTGAGTGTGGCGAGAGATGGAGGATGTGGTGAGGTGTGGTGAGGGTGTGATGAGAGATAAAGGAGGATGTGACGAGGTGTGGTGAGGGTGTGGTGAGAGTTGAAGGGGAATGTGATGTGGTGTGATGAGGGTGTGATGAGAGATGAAGGGGGATGTGATGTGGTGTGGTGTGAGATTGAGAGGGATTGTGATGATATATTAGAGTACCAAGAGAACCGGTAAAATGAGTGTGTGATGAAGACTTATATGATGAAGTAGTAATGAGTGTGATGAGACTACCTAACAGAGGGGTGGTAAAGTGGACAGACCCTGGACTTACCACTTACCCATTTAAATCCACTTCCACCCACTCTACATTTAAATCCACTTCCACCCACTCCACATTAAAACAGACTCTCCACAGTAAGTCCACATGCCCTCATCCTCACTCAAACTCCTCGCATCTATAAAAAAAAAAAAAAAAAAAAAATATATATATACTCTTTTCACCCTAACCTGGCCTAAAATTGTCATCCCTCCATCTTGAATGCCGAGTTGTACTTAGTAACACTAGAATATGGTGCTAGTCACGAAGAAGTGCTATAGGAAAGGATGAAGAACCAGAGCATTGCCTACGTGAAATAAGCTGCAAAAGAACGAAAATCTGAGCCAAGTTAAGGTAAAAGGAGTATAGTATTTTTTTTTTTTTACACATCTCCTAGTTTATTTCTTCTATATTCTTCGTTATCTCAAATCTCACTTGATGTAACTTCAGCATATATCAACCTGTCTATCATCGAATCCTTTATACAAATTGCCCATCAGGAGGGTTAAGGCTAGGGTGGCCAGTCGCTGGTCCCTGAATATCAAGTCTTTACAGACCATGTCCAGCTGAAGCGTCCTAACCCACTAGACCACCAGGCTCCCACACACATATAGAGAACTATATTAATTTTCACCCAAAATTTACAGCCAACAGGAAGACATGGAAAAATATTATTCTCAGTCGTCAGTCATCCTGTCAACACGAACATGTTCCTGTCTGGAGCTCTGAATAAATGAGAAGTGCAGTTCGTGCCACATTTTCGTTACGACATTTTCAGCCCTCGTAATTTTTCACTAAGACCAAGGCCCGTCTTCTTATCGGTTGAAGAAGCTCCCTAACACCTTTTCCTAAGCAATTTAGTTTGTCTATTACACTTAACTCTCCTCTTCTGTGTTAGATAAATCCTTCCAATATCCATATATTCTGCATAAATAACGTAGGATAGGATATTAAATAGCCATATCCAAAAATAAATAGCTAAGGAAAATGTGCTAGGGAGCCTCCCTACCCGATGAGAATATGGGACTAAAGCCTTCAGGATTTAGCCTACAACCTAACCTTTTTTGGGAAGCTTAAATATGATGAAAAATATAAATAGTTTGATTTTTACTACGCTCTCTCTCTCTCTCTCTCTCTCTCTCTCTCTCTCTCTCTCTCTCTCTCTCTCTCTCTCTCTCTCTCTATCTCTCTCTCTAACACGATATTCAGGTGTTTTTGTTTCTCGCTATGATGGTGTTGGAGAGGAACGCCTTCACGTGGTGGCACCGATATGACTGGGCGGTGGAGCTGCCTGGTTATACAAACGTCCCTCACTCCCCTCACTGTCCCTCAACAGGAGGATGGTGGACTGAACACTAAGGGCAGCTCTGGCCTGCAGTCCACTGGGATCACGTTCAGACCATCCAGGGGTTCCTCCTTTTCCTCTCCCTCTTCCTCTGTTACTTCTTACTCCTCCTTCTCCTCCTTCTCCTCTGTTACTTCTTACTCCTCCTCCTCCTCCTCCTACTACTACTACTACTACTACTGCTACTACTACAACTACTACCACTACTACAACTACTACTACTACTACTATGGTGGTACCAATCTTAAGTGGCGGTTTGGGTGGGGCACGAACCTCTGTACAGTGTTGCCACGTGTTCCATACCCGCTATGTGAACGGCTCTGATATATGTAATAGGCATCACAATAAGATAAACACATAAGAATATAATGGTAGTGTGTATTATAATATATGAATGAACAGTAAACTGATTATGCGTAAAATATTTATACGGCAATACAGAAACGTGGCATAATTATTTTACAGTTCTGCTTAAAAAAAAGTAGTTACTTTTATTGGCTGTTATCGTATTTCTGGGGTTGGTAATAATGTCACAATTATGATTATAAGATAATGTGCAGGAATATAAGCAAAAATATGCCAGTTTCTTAGTAAAAAAAATATATACATTAAACCCTCGTGAGCGGCAACACTCACACACACCCAGTCCGACCTGGTCATCTGTGAGGGATAGAGGAATAGGCCTGTTTGGGGACACCTCTTTAAAAAAAACGCGCCAAGACTTTAACCTCCTGGGTGGTGTGGAAATAAAGTCTAATTTACAATATGTACATTATAACGTAAAAGAAAATAACCAAAATGTATCCTAAAATACCACAGACGAGAGAGAGAGGAGGGGGGGAGGCAGACCAGGGTCAGTGTTGAGTGCAGCTGAGTGAGAGATGAAGGGAGGGAGGGAAGGAAGGAGGGAGAGAGTGACTGAATGAAAACAAATCATGGCGCCACAACAACGAGGTCATCTGGCGCCATATGTAAAACAATAATATTTTTAAACATAATTAGATATAATAAAAACAAAATAAAGAAATGAAAGCACAAGTTTATAAGTCACTCATAAAAGAAACAAAATTCCCAAGGGTGAAGCACATCTCCCCCCAGGAGAGAGAGAGAGAGAGAGAGAGAGAGAAGGCAGGCAAGAGGCAGTGTTGAGTGCATTGTCAAGCTGAAGGAAAGATGAAGGGAGGGAAGGAAGGAGGGCGAGAATGATTGAATGAAAAGGCGCCGTAACACCGAGGTCATCTGGTGTCATATGTAAAACAATAATATAATTAAAAACAAAATAAAGAAATGAAAGCACAAGTTTATAAGACATAAAAGAAACATAATTCCCTAAGGTGATACACCTCCCCCCCACGAGAGAGAGAGAGAGAGAGAGAGAGAGAGAGAGAGAGAGAGAGAGAGAGAGAGAGAGAGAGAGAGAGAGAGAGGCATCGTGAGTATGGAAAACGTGGCACCACTGTGCAGAGGTTCGTGCCCCACCCAAACCGCCACTTTAGAATGGTACGACCATAGTACTACCACCATCGCCATCACCACCACCACTACTACTACCGCCACCACTACCACCACCACCACCACCACTGCTACTACTACTACCACCACCACCACCACCACTGCTACTACTACTACCACCACCACCACTACTACTACTACTACTACCACTACCACCACTACTACTACCACTACTACTACTACTACTACTACCACCACTACTACTATTACTACCACCACTACTACTACTACTACTACCACCACTACTACTACTACTACCACCACCATCACTACTACTACTGTTACTCTTTATACCAGAACAAAGTTGCACGTAAGTTCTCTGGCAATGAACAACACCCCAAGGGAACGTCAGCAACTTGTACAAGACAGATATTAAGATTAACAGAGTATGAAAACTTTTGCCTGGCCAGTACTCCCCCCACCACCCCAACCCCTAACACCCCTTCTGCTGCGAATTATTCTGGACATAACACAAAAATTCTCCTGTACGTCTTCCCCCACTACCCCCCCTCACCCCAGCCCCTAACACCTATTCCGTAGCGAATTATTCTGGACATAACAGCACAATATTCTCCAATTTGTCTTTCTCCATCCACCCCATCCCCACACATTCCTACGACCGAGAGTAGTTTTTGTAATTCCCTAACACCTCTTCGGTAGCGAATTATTCTGGACGTAACAACACAATATTCTTCTACCTGTATATGTCAACCTAAAAACTAAATAAAAAGCGTACAAGAAAATGTTAAGGTGTGCCACTACATTTCGTTCACCTTAACTTGGCCCAGATTTTCGTCTTTTTTCAGATTGTTTCACGTTGCTGAGTGACAGAAAAGGATAACGCTCCGAGTCTTTCCGCAGCACTGCAAGGGTGGAGAGAGAGAGAGAGAGAGAGAGAGAGAGAGAGAGAGAGAGAGAGAGAGAGAGAGAGAGAGGAATTCTGGGACAGTGCTCTTCTATACTCCATTCGCACTAACTTGGGCCAGATTTCGTCCTTCCCCTGCCTATTTTACGCAGTTCAGGGGAAGGAAATGATAAGGCTACGACTCTACATCCCTTCCGTGGCACTTCATCGTGACTAGCATCGTAATCTATTGTTAATCTAATCATTCTAATGTTTACAAGCATTCAAGATGTACCTGTAGAGATGGCAATTTCAGGCCAACTTAGAATTATGTCCTGCCTTCCTTATTTCTCCTTCACCAAATGACATAGGCTCGTGTTTTCGTTGTGTAAGGAGGCTCGCTAACACCTATCCCTTAGCAATTTATTTCTGGTTATGGGTGGTTAATATCCTTTTGTACGTTACTTATGGGGGAGAGATAGTAGTAGAATGGATGTGGAAGATGTGCAGATTGGCCTGGGAGGAAGGTAGGAGTCCCAGAGGATTGGAAGTCAGGTATAATTATTCCCTTGTACAATGGAAAAGGGGAAAAAGAAGTGTGTGGTAATCATAGGGGCATTTGTCTTCTTAGTATGATAGGAAAAGTGTATGGTAGGATACTTATTGACAGATTTAGTGAAAGAACAGAGGAATTAGTTGGAGAAGAACAGGAGGCTTTAGGAAGGGAAGAGGTTGTGTAGATCAGATATTCATTCTTAGATCTTTAGTGGAAAAGTTTCTAGAGAAGGGAAAGAAATTGTACCCGGTATGCAGCTTTCATGGCTTTGGAGAAAGCATATGACAGGGTGGATAGACAAGGATTGTGGAAAGTATTAAGAATATATGGAGTAGATGGGAAGTTGTTGAATGCTGTGAAGAGTATGTATGATAGGGCTAAGGCTGCAGTGTGTGTGGATGGTGAACTAAGTGAATTTTTCTCTTTGAGGGTTGGATTGAAACAGAGATTTGTCATGTCTCCATGGTTGTTCAATCTGTACATGGATGGGGTAATAAATGAGGTACAAGGTTGGGTAGTGGATGCTGAAGTGGCCCTGGTGTGAGAGGGCAGTGTTTGGAAACTCCCTGTAGTTGTTTGCAGATGATACTGTGTTGTTGAGTGAAGACGAAGGGGAGCTGGAAGGCTTGGTGGATGAGTTTGGGGGAGTGTGTAAGAAACGGAATCTAAAGGTGAATGTAGGGAAGAGTAAAGTGATGGTCTTTGAGAGAGGTGAAGTCAGTGAATGTACAGCGAGGTTGGATGGTGAGGAATTGGAAAATGTGAGTACGTTTAAGTACTTGGGTAGTGTGATGAGTAAGAATGGAGGTTTGGAGGGTGAAGTGCTTGAAAGGGTACAGCAGGTAAGAAAGGTTGCTGGTTCCTTGATAGCATGGATAAGAAACAGGGAAGTGAGCACTGAAGTGAAAAAGTTACTACATGACAGTACTGTGATACCAACTCTAACGTATGGAAGTGAACCTTGGACGTTGTTGGAAGGGCACATGTCAAGAGTGAGAGCAGTGGAAATGAGTTATTTAAGAGGAGCCTGTGGAGTCACATGGAGAGACAGGCCGACAAATGAGGATATAAAGGAGCGTTGTGGTGTGGATGTGGATGTGATAGGAAGCGTTAGGACGAATACACTGAGGTGGTTTGGCCATGTGGAGAGGATGGAGGGTGAAAGACTGACGAAGAGAGTGTATGTGAGTGAGATGGAGAGGAGGAGAGGGAGGGGGAGGGCGAAGATGAAATGGAGGGATGGGGTGGAGAGGTATATGAGAGAGGGGGGTGAGTTGGGAGCAGGGCAGTGAAATGGCGGGGGACAGGGCGACGTGGAGGCGATTTGTTTGTGGCCACCCCGAACGGGATTGAGGCGTCTGACAATAGATAGATAGACGTTACTTATGCAGAGTGTGTCGATATTGGAAGGATTTATTTAACACACGCGGAAAGTAAGGTGTAATAAACAAAATAAATCGCTTAGGAATAGGTGTTTGGGGGCTTCCTCAGCCGACGGGAAAACGGGCCATAGAGTAAGGTATTTTTCTTTCTCTAACTCATTTTACTTTACACCTGACGAAGTCAGAGGAGGATATTGTTATCACCGGGATGAACAAGATAGATGGTGTAGGGATTTTCGTTTCCGAAACAAATCTCAGAAAGTATTCATTATAGAGTCAAGAAATTTCACGTTGTTATGTGTCTTCCAGTGAACTGGTGCCTTTTGATAGGTAGAGTGCTGTGACTTATTTATTTATTTATTTATTTTTTAACCCCTACACCGCGGGCATGTTTACCGATGTTTTGCATGTGCCGTGGGGTTATTCGGGCTCCCACAGACTCTCAAAAAATATTTGCCAAAAATCAGTTATTAGTCCTAGAATATTAAAATTACATATGCTTATGGCACATACCTTCAGCTTTCTCCTGGAATGTTTGTTGAGCCTTCGTCAGTTACCGTAGGACTTGTGGAGACCTCTGAATTTGGGTAACGAAGTCTCCACTTTACACTTCCCGACAACCCGTAATATGATTACCACAGCCAGATAATAACACTATAAACACTACTCTATGATTTTCAAGTAGTTTGGGATCCATACTCCCAAAAAAAAACCACTGTGAAAGCAAAGAAAATTACGAGCGCGTCTGACCGTCGCACTGGCACTAGTTCGCTCTTGGTACTCTGTCATTTATTATTCATAAAACCCCTCACACTTTATATTTCTATTACTATATAACACTTATATATATCTACAGTCTTTATCCATAAGTTTCCTTCAGTAGTATTAGTTTATTGTCACTGTAGGGATTCAATTTCTTTCAGTAAAATACGTAGCATTCACTTTCTCGTCCTGTATACTAGCATTGAGAGTGAATGTCACTTTCATCTTCACTCTCATAACTCATAGCATTCAGACATGCTAGAGTGAAACTTTCACTTTCATTACTCCTAGGGTATATACTCGTATTCTTATAATACTACTCATTTACATTTCTATTTACGTTCTCTATTTTATTTACGTTATTTACATTTCTATTTTATTTACACTGTGTTATGCACAGTCACTTGAAGTAACTTATAAAACTATTTTCCACTGTTCGCGTATATTTACATTCATTACTTTCACTTGCTGTTTACACATTATTTACAATTCCACTTGCACTGTTTTGCTCAATAGAAAGATCGTAGTCACTCTTTTATCAATTGTCAGCCCTTTACCTCTTTCCACACGAGGTTTAGTAGGGGGTAAAGGTCACAGGGCCCTTTGCATGGGGGTGAAAAAGTCCCTGAAGTCAGCAAGAAGAAACATACGTACCCCTACTTCGGAAGATGAGAGTAAACTGATAACGGAGGGCCGGGGTAGAGGCCTACTTAGGGGATATTCAGTGCTACCAATGTTAGCTCTTGAAACAGCTATGTATAGCACTGAAATGATTGGCAGGAAATCTAGACAATACATTATAAATTAGGCAGTTCCAGGTGAATGTAAATATCACTTAGGCTTCTCCCTTCCCTCCTTACATGTATATTTATTACGAAAATAGATTATACGGCATATTTCAAGGGGGAAAAAACAGCGAAAATTAGCGAACGAGTGCACGTGAGGTGTTGTCAGGTGATAATTAGCCAATTCCAGGTGTATGGCACTCTCACTTACCTTATTTCTTTCTTGTATATATTATTTGGTATAAGAATAGGACATAGGGCTTATTTCAATGGATGAAATCAGTCAAAAATTCCAGGGAAGATTTACTTAGTGTAGCACGGCCGGGCAGGCGAGAGGATAGGGTAATGGAGGGGGGGTAGGGAGGGGAGTCAAGAACGGGGAGAAATGGCTAAATTGTCAACAATGGATGGGAGTACAGATGAGATTAGGAGTGCTGACTAGTGTTGGACATTGGCAGTACTGATAGATGATACAAGCCCCCACTTGGAAGCCCTGGTGAATTCAAAATAACACAGAATCACAAAAGCGACGCCCTGCGGTATGATCCCTTGCTCCCAAGCGTCACGAAAGTGACGCCCCGCGGTTAAGGGGTTAATAAAAAAATTATCAGATTTCAATGCGACCTGCACAAGGAATCTGAAGAGTAATCATAAAAAATGGCTGTTTATTACCATAGATAAACTTATGAAACTTTTTTCAATGTCTGTTATACTGAGGGGGAGAGGGGTGAAGGCCGTTATGCGCTTGGTTAGGTGTGCAGGGAGGTGGGGAGGTATGTGTTTGGTCAGATGGAGGGTTGCAACAGCGTAGCGTTGCCTGCTTTTTTTCTTTTTTTTAGCGTCATACGGTTATCACAAAAAAAAAAAAAAAAATGCGACACCTTCCATTGCCCTTCCATGGCAGAGGTATCTATGAAATTTTGATCACAGCTGGAATCAACCTAGGAATAGACGCATTTTATTTCCGTAAAGTAATAAATAAACAAAAAAATAAATAAATAAAAGATAAAAATAAAAAAATAAATGACGAAATATAGGAATATAAATAAAAACAAATAATAAAATAAAATAAATACCGGTATGTAAATAAATAAATATAAATAATAAGACATTAACAAAAATAGAAAAATGAATATATAAAAATTATTAATAAAATAAAAATGATAAGGTAAAATAATTGAAAATGAAAATAAATAAAAATCATCTATGCAGTATAATAAATTTCAGTCGAGCTCTGAAATCAGGCCTACCATGTACTTCGCCTTGGCGCAAAATTAGGTCTACCATGCACTTCACTTGGGCAAAAACTAGGCCTACCATGCACTTCACCTGGGGAAAAACCAGGACTACCTTGCACTTCACCTGGGGGAAAATCAGGACTACAATGCACTTCATCTGGGCGAAAATTAAGCCAACCATGCACTTCATCTGCGCAAGAATGGCTCTGTAAGAAAGTGTTAATTTGGGGGTAAATGGGGAGTTAACGTAGAGCCTATTTAGTGACCCTGAATTATGACCATTATCTTCACGAAAAAAAAAAAAGTGGATAAAAATGGACAACAAAGCACCAGGAAATAACTTTATCTTTTTTTTCAAGTTTAGTAGCACAAAGAAGATTTTGGTGGTCAATTTTGTCATGTTTCAAAATCATTTGATCCCATAGTTTTCAGACTGAAGAAAAAAGAAAGACAAAAAGCAAAAGCAAGGAGAAGAAAATGCACTGATGTATAAAATATACAAACCATTTAAAGAGCTGACTTTTTATGTATATTTTCTTTAATTAAAAACGCCTGCACACTAGACAAAACATTTGCTTAAATTTCAGAAAGATATTATTGGATTTCTTTCTTAAATTTCAAGCAATATGGAAAAGTTCCAGCTGTGCTCTGCATACAAAATGACAGGTGTATAGGCAGCGCCTTTTTTTTTTTTTTTTTTAATTACACACACAAAGCCTCCGAACCTACAACTGATCAAAAAAGTATTGATGAACACTTCACACTAAATAATTTGATATGACAGACTAAAGCCATTGGATAACCCCAGATAATTCTTACTCCATGTTAATAAACTTAGTTCTTCTGTATGTATGTATTCATATATGTATGTAGGCTATGTATGTATATATGTATGTATGTATGTATATACAGTAGGCTATGTATGTATGTATGTATGTAGGCTATATATGTATGTATGTATGTAGGCTATATATGTATGTATGTACAGTAAGCTATGTATGTATGTACTGTATGTATGTAAAATGCTCCCTTCAAATTTTCTATTGAGTTAGGTACCATTAACACATCCACATTAAGATGAAAACATTAATCACTACTGAACACGGCAACATTATGCCTGACACTTTTTGGATCGGCTGTGCAATGAGGGAACCTAAAGTCGCTTCAGAACCTCCTCCTGCTGACTTCACGGTGCGTCAAATGCCGTATCGGTGGCTGTGTGTGTGTGTGTGTGTGTGTGTGTGTGTGTGTGTGTGTGTGTGTGTGTGTGTGTGTGTGTGTGTGTGTGTGTGTGTGTGTGTGTGTGTGTGTGTCCCTTTTTGTTTGTCTTCTTTTTTGTCTGTCTACCTACCTTTTTGTTTCTCTCTCCCTTCCCCCATCTGTCTCCCTCCCTCCCTCATCACTTCTCTCTCTCTCTCTCTCTCTCTCTCTCTCTTCCAGAGATTGTTGACAGAAGTGCTCAGTTTAGGAGGCCGTAAGAGTGGTGGTGGCCCGCCCACACTAGAAAGAGAGAGAGAGAGAGAGAGAGAGAGAGAGAGAGAGAGAGAGAGGAATAGGGCAAGTCTGTTGAGAGTGTGGATGTTGGAAAAAGGCCATAAGAGCCCACGTGCTACACATATGATCCTGTTTCTGTGTGTCATATTTATTAGAGAAACTATACAGAACACAATCTTTTCTCTCCGATGGTGCATATTCTCTCTCTCTCTCTCTCTCTCTCTCTCTCTCTCTCTCTCTCTCAAGCAGGAGGAGACTACTGAAACTCTAGGGGCCTTTACTAACAATTTCGCCAACATAGGTCCTTCCCAGGCTCAGGAAAGTAGTCTGGAGGGAGAATGACTGAAGAAAATCATCCTTGGGCTGAAGTGGATAAAATTTGTGGAAGTGCATGAGACACAGACATACACACCCCAAAAAATACACACACACACACACACACACACACACACACACACACACACACACACACACACACACAATACCGAAAATGCCTAAAAGTAATATATTTCCAGAGCCTCTCCATTGCCGATACATCCCTGCCTTCCTGTTCAGCTGAGTTGATAACAGGTCTGCATATTTCTGCATCGACTGACTACATTTTTCATCGACAAACCAGTGACTGTCTGACTGTCGCTTTCATGCTGGCTAAATCCTGCACTATTTACATACCCACACCCACACACACATACACACACCCACACACACACACACACACACACACACACACACACACACACACACACATACACAAAGCAAAATTGATCATCAAGGTTATCATCGTCGTCATCATTATCATCATCACCATCACCATCGACATAATCCTCACTCGTGCATACTCAATATACTGTAGTGTTACTGTCTGACTCCAATCCTCTTAAGGTGTCACACTGCACACTTCACACAGCCATACCTCACACTGTCACATCTCACACTGCCACACCTCACACTGCCTCACCTCACAGTCACACCACACACTGCACACCTCACACTGCCACACCTCACATTGCACACTTCACACTGCCACACCTCATACTCCCATATTTCATACTGCCAACCTCACACTGGTGGTAGGTGGTGGCGACCAACATCCACTCACTTGAGATAGTGCCACCAACTTCTTCCTTCATCTTTCTCATTCAGTTTCTGTGTCTACCTTCCTCTCTTCCTACCTCCCCCTTTCTTTCTTGTCATTGTTTTTTCTCTTTTTTCCACTTCAGGTGGCTCTACACTGAATGACAAGTCTAATGGTGTCCCGTAACCCAGAAAACCATTTACAACGCTAGGCAGTAACCATATAACCAGATCAAGGGGTGAAGTTGTGCCTACGATGGTGTCCCTTATCCTCGGTGGAGAAAGGAAAATGCGGCGTCTACCCAGGAACCAAGCCTCCACACTTTTCCCCGCGCCTAGCTGTGACGAGGCGCTGTCAATCGCAAGGGAATATTGGTTGACTGAACAGGATGGCCTTGTAGGGGCGATTGCTTTCTTGTGATTAATGGGTCTGCTCAGACAGAGAGATTGGGAATCATCAACAAGAAAAACAACAGCGACACCTCACACTGTCACACTTCACACTGCCATATCTCACACTACCATACATGACAATGCCACACCACACAATGTCACACCTCACACTACCACACTACACACTTATACCTCATAGCCTACTGTCACACCTCACACTGCCAGACTTCACAGTGCTACACATCACACTTCCACAACTCACTATGCTAAACACACACTGTCACACCTCACTGCCACACATCACACTCCCACACCTCAAACTCCCACACCTCACACTGTCACACTACACACTGTCACACTTCACACTGTCACACCTCACACTGCCACACCACACACTGCCACACCACACACTGCCACACCACACACTGCCACACCACACACTGCCACACCACACACTGCCATATCTCACAGTCACACCTCAAACTTTGCACTGTACGCTTCACACTGCTACATGTCACACTACCACACCTCACAATGGCACACGTCAAACTGGAACACCTTACAATGGCACACCTCACACTGCCACACCTCGCACTGGCACACCTCACACTGCCACACCTGGCAGCCATATCACACACTGCCTTACCACACACTGTTCTATTTCACACACATTACATTACCAAACCATGCACAACACACACACACACACACACACGTGCACATAGAACTACATAACCCTGTGTTTAGTCACACACGGGAGGACATTAAAGCTCCTCCTCTCTCTCTCTCTCTCTCTCTCTCTCTCATTATCACAGTATAGTATGAAGACCAGTTTGCAAGCTTAATATAACTGGATTCTCTCTCTCTCTCTCTCTCTCTCTCTCTCTCTCTCTCTCTCTCATTATCACAGTATAGTATAACGACCAGTTTGCAAGCTTAATATAACTGGATTCTCTCTCTCTCTCTCTCTCTCTCTCTCTCTCTCTCTCATTATCACAGTATAGTATGAAGACCAGTTTGCAAGCTTAATATAACTGGATTCTCTCTCTCTCTCTCTCTCTCTCTCTCTCTCTCTCTCAAACACACACACACACACACACACACACACACACACAGACACACACAGACACACACACACACACACACACACACACACACACACACACACACGACCTCCTGACTTTTACCCGGGTCGTTCCAGAGAGAGAGAGAGAGAGAGTTAGGGGAGCGCTAAGAGTAATCGCAGTAGAATTTAACTATACATATCCATGATGGTGCCAGAATTTAAATGAACGATATACATAACACCTTGCTAGTCTTGAAATTATTATATGTTTTGGAATTTATATATATGTATGATAGAATAAGACAAGGATGGCATTCAGTTCCAATTTACTCCCTATAACTTCAGTACTACTCCCTTTACTCTATCGTAGCCAGAAATTGCCATCCCTCCACACTGCAAAGTTGTGGCAATGAATTAGAATATGATGCTAGTCAAGAAGAAGTGCCGCGGAAAGGATTGGGAGCTGTAGTGCTGTATTTTCTCTGCCAAGCATATGATGCTAATCAAGAAGAAGTGCTGTGGAATGGATGTAGAGCAGCGGTGCTGAATTTTTGGACACTGAACCATGTGAAGCTGCCAAAGGATGAACATCTGGATCAGGTTAGAATAAAAAGAGGATAGGCCAATGTAACATAATACATTAAAGGATGGGTGACCAGTCTATCATCCCTGAGTGGTATAAAATTAAGGAAAAATTATAGACTCTTTTTGAGGACGGAAAATATGTAAGGTGGTAACTGTGAATGGGCGTCCTAACCCACAAACCACCAGGCGTTGATAGTAACACGCTGTTAACGGATGTACTGTGGATCACTTGAATATATGTCTCTATTTGGTTCACTGTAGAGACGGAATTTTTTCCTGGGAGAGAGGTGGCAGCAAGAGACAACCTTTTCCCATGCTGGCGATGCACGAGTGGAGAACATGGACAAGTTGAAGAAGAAGAAAAGAAAAAAGAAAAAAACGAAAAAGAAAGAGGAGGAAAGGGAAGAAGAAAAAGAAAGAGAAAAAGAAGGAACAATAATAATAATAATAATAATAATAATAGGAAGAAAACAGAAGAACAAGAAGAGGAGGAGGAGGAGGAGGAGGAGGAGGAGGAGGAGGAGGAGGAGGAGGAGGAGGAGGAGGAAGAAGAAGAAGAAGAAGAAGAAGAAGGAAGAAGAAGGAAGAAAGAAATATCAAAAGAAAACGTAGTAGTAGTAGTAGTAACGAGAGAGCAAGAGTAGCAACGCAATGTTTATATTCAGCCGAGAAATAAGCGGCCTGACACGACCCAGCCCGGCTCGAGACGACATGGCCCGATAGTGATGGTTTTCCGAGGCTAATGACTTTTGTATTATGTGAGGTAGAGAAGTGATTCTTTAGGCAGGCAGGAGATGCATTTTAAAATGTGTGTGTGTGTGTGTGTGTGTGTGTGTGTGTGTGTGTGTGTGAAAACGTGAGAATGTAAATATTTTAACTTAATTATTCTTTTGTTATTGTTCAACTACTTTACCAGTAATGTTGGAAGTTTACACCAAGATGAAATTATGATGACAAGTGTATTTACAAAAGCTCGCTCGCTCGTCACGCGCCCACAAAGCTCACAATACTGGTATAATTATTATTTTTATTGGTAGTAGTAGTAGTAGTAGTAATCCCAAGCTCATCTGAACGCGAACGGTGGACTGAAGGCTAAAACTGCCCTTCCGAAATCCACAATCTTCCTTTCAAGGGATAGCGAGGAGTTGAGGGACATTTGTATGACCAAGCAGTGAAGCGACCTATTTATATCGATGCCACCACTTGAAGGTGTCCCTCTCTCGTAATTCGCGTGAGAGTCTACGGGATAAGTGGAGTAAGGAAGCTCCCTAACACCATTTCCTAAGCTGTTTGTTTTGCTTCTTACACATTACTGTCCTATTCAGTGTTATATAAATCCTTCTAACATTGCCATACTCTGTATAAATATCATGCAAAAGGATATTAACCAGCCCTATCCAAAAATAAGTTGCTAAGGAGAAGATGTTAGGGATTTCTTGACTTGGGGTATGGGCTTCTTGATACGAATTCCTAGACGTCCTTATCACTACAGGAAGAGAGAGAGAGAGAGAGAGAGAGAGAGAGAGAGAGAACCAGCCCTGAGACAGCACCCATCATTAAAATTTTACGCTAAATGAACACACAAACTCCTAACATAAATACCTACAGAACCAGGAGATATTCTAATTGCAATATATTTTTTTCCCCCATACTTTTTAATATTTTCTGTACCTGTATGAAATGTGGTCACCCTTTTATAACGCCTTGCTTGAGTGTTGCAGTGTTCATGTTGGAGTGTTCATGTTGGAGTGTTCATGTTGGGGTGTTCATGTTGGGGTGTTCATGCTAGAGTGTTCATGTTGGAGTGTTCATGTTGGGGTGTTCATGCTAGAGTGTTCATGTTGGGGTGTTCATGTTGGGGTGTTCATGTTGGAGTGTTCATGTTGGGGTGTTCATGCTAGAGTGTTCATGTTGGGGTGTTCATGTTGGAGTGTTCATGTTGGAGTGTTCATGTTAGAATGTTCATGATGGGGTGTTCACGTTGGGGTGTTCATGTTGGAGTGTTCATGTTTGGGTGTTCATGTTTGGGTGTTCATGTTGGAGTGTTCATGTTCGGGTGTTCATGTAGGGGTGTTCATGTTGGAGTGTTCATGTTAGAGTGTTCATGGTAATTTATAGAGTAAAAGAATTTATAGCAATGATTGGATGTGACCTATGTTTAGTTGGGATGAGGGTCAGGATGAGGGCGATTTGGTTGTGGTGGTGGTGGTGGTGTGGTGGTGGTGGTGGTGGTGAAGATGATGATGATGATGATGATTGGTGGTGGTGGTGGTGATGCTGATCGAAATGATAATGACGAGTGATGGTGGTTGTAATGATTGATGGTAATAGTGGTGGCGGTGATGGTGGTATGATGATGATGATGATGATGATGATGATGATAGGTGCCAACGTGATGAGAGAGATAGAGAGCTAGTCCACATGAAAAAATATTTTAAAGAAATAAAATTTATAACCATACACAGAAGGATATTATGAACGTCAAGTAAACGAGAAAAATGTTTATCTATCTAACTATCTATCTATAGCCCGACGCCCTAATCCCACAAAGGGTGGCCGCAGACAAAACGCCTCCAAGTCGCTCTGTCACCCACCATTTAACTACCCTTCCCCAACTCACCCCCCCCTCCCTCATATACCTCTCAACTCCATCCCTCCACCTCATCCTCGGTCTACCTCTCCCTCTCCTTCCCTCCACCTCACCTACATACACCCTCTTAGTCAGTCTTTCATTCTCCATTCTCTTCACATGTCCAAACCACCTCAGTGTATTTCTCCTAATCTTCTCAACCACATCCACATCCACCTCACAGCGTTCCTTCACTTCTTCATTCGTCAACCTGTCCCTCCATGTCACTCCACATGCTCCTCTCAAGTAACTCATTTCCACTGCTCTCACTCTTGACTTGTTCCCCTCTTGCAAGGTCCATGCCTCGCTTCCATACGTCAGGGTAGGGATCACAATACTATCATGCAGTGACTTCTTAACTTCCATACTCACCTCCCTATTTCTCATCACTGCTTTCAGTGTACTAACAACCTTCCTTCCCTGCTGTACCCTTTCACGCACTTCATCCCCCAAAGTTCCATCCTTACTCATCACACTACCCAAGTACTTGAATGCACTCACATTCTCCATATCCTCACCATCCAACCTCACTGCACACTCTGTGACTTCATTCCTCTCAAACACTATAACTTTACTTTTGTTTACATTAACTTTCAGACTCCTCCTCCTACACACTGTCCCAAAGTCATTCACCAAACCTTGCAACTCTCATTCATCTTCACTCAACAGTACTGTATCATCAGCAAGCGGCAACACCGGAAGCTTCCAAATCTCACCCTCATTCATTAGAGCCACCCCCACATCCACTGCCCTACCCTGCACCTCCTTTACAACCCCATCCATGTATATATTAAACAGCCATGGAGACATCACACAACCCTGTTTCAGTCCCACATTGAGATCAAAGAACTCAGCTCACCATCCACTCGCACCGCAGCCCTAGCTCCCTCGTACATACTCTTCACAGCACTCAACTATTTCCCCTCCACTCCATATATTCTTAATACCTTCCACATACCTTGCCTATCTATTCTGTCATAAGCTTTCTCCGAGTCCATGAAGGCAGCATACACTTTCCTTCCCTTCTCTAGATACTTCTCCACTAAACATCTTAGAACAAATATCTGATCTACACACCCTTTTCCCTTCCTAAATCCCCTTTGTTCTTCTCCAAACAGCTCCTCTGTCATATGCCTAACCCTATCAATGAGTATTCTACCATATAATTTACTAGTCACACTAAGAAGGCAAATACCCCTATGGTTACCACATACTTCTCTCTCCCCTTTTCCTTTGTATAAAGGAACAATTATACCTGATTTCCATTCCTCTGGAACCCTTCCCTCTTCCCAAGCCAATCTACACAACTTCCATATCCACTCCACAACAATCTCACCCCCATACCTAAGCATTTCACCACACACTTCATCAATTCCTGGGGCCTTTCCCAACTTAATCTTCTTCATCGCTTCCACTACTTCCGCCCTACTGATCTCTTCCTCCCTCCTCTCATCTCTTCTTCTCCCAGCCATTCCCCAACCACTTATACTCGCACTGCTCTCACTCTCTACATTCAACAAATCCTCAAAGTGCTCCTTCCATCTCCTCAATTTCTCTCTCTTCTCCACCAACAATCTATTATTCCTATTTTTCACTCCCCTTTTATTTCCCCTTTCACACTGCCTTACTTTCTTTACCTCCTTCCAAAACAATTTCTTACTCTCCCTCCATTTCACACTCAGATTCCTCCCAAACTCTTCATCCACTTTCTTTTTACTCTCCTTCACCAGTCTCTTAACCTCCCTTCTCCTGCTCACATATACCTCTCTCTTCTCTCTCTCATCTTCTCCCCTACCTCTTCTCGCTAACCATTCACTATATGCCTTCTTCTTTTGTTCCACAGCTCGTTTCACCTCATCATTCCACCATGCTGTCCCTTGCACACCCTTGCTTCTCCTCCTCACTCCACAAACCGCCTCACACGCTGCGCCTATCTCTTCCGTGAATATCTTACATACGTCTTCCACCCCTTCCATCTGCTCTAGCTCATACCTTCCCAATCTTTCTTCCACTATGCTCTTATACTCTGTCATTTTCTCACTATCTTCCAATTTTTCCACTCTTCTCACAGGAGTTGCTTCCTCCTGTCTTCCCCTTCGTCTCCTCAACCACTTTCTTTGCAGCTCTACCTTGGCCATCACTAAGTGATGGTCCGAGACTCCATTCCCCACCCTCTCCACACTCTTGCATCCAACACTTGTCTTTCAATCGCTCATCCACACACACGTAGTCTATCATTGCCTTTCGTTCAACAAGTTCACCATCCATCCTCCTCATCACTCTCCATGTGTACCGGTGGATCATCTTATGCCGAGTTTAGGTGTTGGCTATTGCCAACCCCTTTCCAGCACAGATGTCCACCAAAGCACTTCCATTCCCATCTACGTCAGCTGGCACACCCCACTGACCAACCACTCCATCCACTCGTACATTCCCAACTTTGCCATTCATGTCTCCAATCAACAGCACTCTCTCGCTCCTCTCAAACTTGTCCATACACGCTTCTACAACCGCCCAAAACTCATCTTTCACTCTTGCCACTCGATCCTCTGTCGGGGCATACACACATACAATCGCCCACGCTTGTATACCTACTTTCATCCTCACAATGTTTATCAGTATCGTAATTAATATGAGTACATGGATTTACACACACACACACACACACACACACACACACTAACACCCCGCCCCCACACGTACAATATAACTTTCACACATCTGAAACAAAGAACATTAATAAAAAAAAAACTCATGACTCTATATTATGGATACTCTAGTGTAGGTGGAAATACACCTACCTACACTAATGTATACGAGTAATAGATTTATATATACACACAGGTGAGGGCGACACAGGCTGGGAATATTCATAGATAAATTTTTGCCTGGCACTTTACGAGGTGGTGCCAGAGTGTGTGTGTTGGAGGCGAAATTATTATGTTCCATGATAAACAAGAGAGGATGAGTGTGTTGCGTGCGTGTGTTGCGTGTGTGTGTGGGGGGGTGGAGTGTGTGTGTGTGTGTGTGTGTGTGTGTGTGTGTGTGTGTGTGTGTGTGTGTGTGTGTGTGTGTGTGTGTGTGTGTGTGTGTGCGCGCGCGCGGGTATGTAAAGTTAGACAGAAGAGAAGGGAAAGTAAAGTAAAGAAAGAGAAATAAGAAGTAAAGAGATGAGACAAGAGGGGAGGAAAGAAGTATTTTGTAAACATTGTGTGCGTACGTGAGTGAGAGAGGAGAAAAAGATAAAAGAGAGTAAGAGAGAAGACAAGTGAGTAAAAGAGTAGTGAGGAGGGGAGGAGAGGAGAGGAGAGGAGAGAAGAGAGGAGAGTTAGAGAAATGTGATACCTAAAATAAAGCAATCAAGGTCGCAGGTAGGCTATTTGGTTTTAATATTAATAATAAAAATAAAAGTTATGTCACGAATCAATTCGCGACATTTCCTTTTTGTGAGAAACCACGAACTATTAGTGGAAAACTCACTGTGTATCGCTCAGCTAACCGTTTCTCCCTCCATTATCGGAGTATACTTTTCAAATTATTCGTCACCGTTTTCAAAGAGTGACCGATTTTAATGCACGTCACTAAGTGCTGTACTGAGCGATACTATTGTTTTTTTATTGTTCGCCTCTGCTTGCCTCTGACCGTTAGAAAATGCGGCCGAGTGCTCCGCTTTTGTTCCCACGACTTGGTCAGTCTTGTGTTTGTTGTGACGGAGGAAGGTCCTGTGCCGCAGTGTGAGAGGTCAGCTAGTACCCAAACTCCACTTCACAGTTAGTCCAGTCTTCCCACCCATCTGGTGATACGCAGCATTCATCGACTATAGTATTTCTTTTGTGTATTTTCTAGTTATAAGAGTTTAATTAAGGTGTTTTTTTTTTAGACGTAAGTATTTAGCTCGTGTGAGAGTGAGTGAGTGCGTCTCATTGATTTGAAATGTAACGTTAAATTTATTTTTTGTAATTAATAAATTTAACAGTTCCTTTCTCGAGCTTAATGTAAAGTAAAAATCTTGTTTCATTTTTCCATAAGTAAGCTTATTTTCCATATAGCTCCTAGCTTGCATAAACGTTTGCTTTCATAACTGGTACTTAGACCAGTCTTGTTGTTTTAACTTAATATCCGTTGTGCCATCTGGGAGTTAAGCATCGGCAAGAACCTGATGTTAGTATTAGTTATTTATTGTCAGGGGTGATGTAACTTTCTCCAGAGGCTAACAGTACAGTAATTCAGCAATTGTGAGTAATTAGTCTCTGCTGTGTACTGTTGAGAAAGTTTATAAATTCTCGTTCTTGAGAATCTTAGCAAGTCAGCGTAAAGTAATCGTTGCTTGATGTAGCAAGACAATCATTGTCTTTGCTCTTCAATATTATTGAATATTATTATCAAATTAAATAATATTTAACCATTTATTTTAAAATTGCTGTGTTATTATAAAAACCCCGTGACAATTGGCGACCTCATTCCAGGATATTAACTCCTAACCCTAAAGCTATTCACGAGATAGTGCTCACTCATTCATATTTAGGTATTTATCATTAAAGTTTATAGACACAAGTTTACTGGTATTTACCCTTAATTTAGCAAGTGAATTTTGCTTTATTAATCAATAGAGTACTTAACTCGTTTATTCTTGGTAACGCCAGACGATTTTATTCGCTCCTGGGAAGTCGCCGTACCCATTGTGTTTATTATTGACAATAGTCTTCCCAGTCATTTACATTTTTGATTTATTCTTTGCCAGTTAACTGGATAAGACTGGTCACTACTAGCTTGTGTCTGTACTCTTTATTTGTGTTTATTGGCATTCGTTTGCGAAGCAGCAATCAGTACTGAGTCGCTAGTTATTTAGATTGAGTTAGCGACATGGCTACTACCATATTTTTACAGGAAGCCAAAGATATGGGCCTTACAGACCCAACTGAAATCAAAGAATACATACTCTCACGGTTCAATTACGAGCAAGAACGTGAGAAAGATGCTCGTGAAGAGCGTAGAATTCAGCGCGAATACGAGCGAGAACAGCGCGAATACGAGCGAGAACAGCGTGAACACGAGCAAAAACAGCGCGAACTCGACTTAGAACACGTGCGGGAACAACGTGAATATGAACGTGCCGAACGTGAAGCACGCGAGAAACATGAACTTGAAGTGCTGAAGCTCAAGCGAGATTCCTTGGCTTCAGACACATCTGGTGCAGTTGGTTCAAGCTCCACGAGCGCTCTCCCTGCACATGTTATGGCGACCCCACACATCAAGCTTCCCCCATACAAAGATGGCGAGCGAATCGAGCCATACATAGCTCGATTTGAAGACATGGCTCAGCTTTACCAGCTCGATGATGCAGCTAAGCGGCTTCAGTTTCTTAGCCTGTTTGAGGGCCCTGCCCTCGATATTCTCCACAGAATTCGTGGAGACAATCTCACGTATGAAGTGATGAAAGCTGCACTCATTAAGGCGTATGGTCTCACAGTAGACGACGCCAAAGCTCAGTTCATGCGAGCTCGTCTCCAAGACAAGGAGACAGCTGTTCAGTTCCTCGACCGTCTTACTGCTTACCTAGGTGAGTGGATGGAGAAAGATGAAACTCCTTCCACGCGTGAGGGGATAATTGACCTTATGCTGCGTACACAGCTAGAGAGGTCGTGGCCTGCTGAGCTCATAGCACAGCTTAAGATCTGCCAGGTGAAAGATGCCAGCCAAATGGTAGAGAAGGCTGACGCATTCTTTACTGCATACGGGTATCAAGCTCGTAAGCAAAACACCTGGAGCAGAAAAGATACTGCCATGTCTGGGAAGCCGTCTCAGACTGAACCCCAGCAACAAGGCCATTCTCAGAATAATGGCCAAGGTCCAAAACCGCAGTGGAAGGACCAGGGGCAAAACACTCAGAAACCTGAGTGGAAGAGGTACAATAAGTACCCTAACCAGCAGCAGTATCAGCCACGCAACCGACCGTCGGGACAAACTTTTTCACCACCAGCTCAAAAGAGGCAGGAAGCGAATGCAGCCTTCATTCCTCAGCAGCAGCACGGTGGTCACGTCCCTACCAGTGTGGGTACTTCCCCACAGTTCACTAGTCCCACAGTGACAGTGAACCCCCCTCCACAGATGGCCAATGTTCCATCTTCCCAATATAACCCTCAAGGCACAATGTTTGCCACATCAATTCAGCAGCCTCATGAGTGGCTAGCTGCTTCCTCCACAGGCCCTCCCACAGGTGACAGTACCTTCCTTGTACAGCCAGGGTTAGTGGGAGGCATTCCTGTGAAGGTCCTGAGAGACAATGGTTCCTCAGGTTGCTCTGTTAAGCAGAGTTTAGTTCGGCCTGAGCAGTATACAGGTCGACAGATCCATGCAAAGCTTATTGATGGATCAGTGAGATTGTTCCCTGAGGCACGTATCCAGGTGGCGTCTCCATTTTTCACTGGCTTGACACTTGCAGTTGTCATGCCAGAACCTTTATTTGAACTCATCATTGGAAATATTAATGGAGTCAAGGATAGTTGCTCCGATGACGCTACTCAGGCTTCGGCTGCTGCGGTAACACGAGCCATGACTGAGGCTCCAGAAAGTGTCACCCCAGTGATCATTGAATCGCCGCAAGATCTGATGTGTAGCCAACTTGTTGCGCAAGAACAACTTTCTGACCCGACACTTGCTACCGTTCGGAACAAACAAAAGGGTCGAGTGATTAAGTATTCACGGGAGGTCGAGCCAAGTTCCTTCGTAAACAAGGACGGCTCTACTGTGAGTCACGAACACCCGAGGGTGAGGTTCGATTGCAGTTTGTCGTTCCCACCAAGTACCGCCTAGCAGTGTTACAATGGGGTCATTGTTCAGCCTCAGGAGGTCACATGGGCAAAAGGAAGACCCAGGGCCATATCCGAGCTGACTTTTTCTGGCCAGGGATGGGACGAGACATAGATAGTTTTGTCCGTTCCTGCAGTGTGTGTCAAAGTAACACCACTAATCAGGGACATGCCCTTCCTGTGCCGTTTCTAACCACACCTGTAATCTCTGAGTCAGTTGAGAGACAGGATAGTGATAACGTAGGTGCAGACCTGATGTCTCGCCTGCTAACTGCTGACTAATATGGGCAATTGTTGCATGCTGGGTTCCGTAAGATAGGCATCCTAAGCGATTTGAGTAATCCAAGGACCAGCCTGGTTCCCAGTTAAAAGTGTAGACCAGACGTCTCACTCGTTGACCCTACAGGACACAGTATATCCAGGGCTTGTACATACATGTATACCATAAGTTAGGGGGAAGTTTGAGAACCTTGCAGAGACAGTCCGAGGCTGTGTATGAATTACCTTGTGGAATGTCTCGAGCTGTGGGCCTCTCTGAGGATTCCCGGAGAATGCACATTACCCACATGAGTGTTCACACCCACGGTGGGTGTTAAAACGTGACCTGCCCGAGATTGCGTAGCGATTTTCAGCTTCCTGTATTACTCGTAAGTGTAGAGTTAGGTTAACCAGTAAACTGCCCGTTCTAAGCAATTTGTGAATTCAAGAACTGGCACGTTTCCTGGTTAATAATGTTAGGTTAACCAGTAAACTGCCCGTTCTAAGCAATTTGTGAATTCAAGAACTGGCACGTTTCCTGGTTAATAATGAAAGCGTTAACCAGTAAGCTATAAGGGTTCTAAGCAATTTGTGAATTCAAGAATTACGTTTCCTGGTTAATAATGACAAGTACTGATTGCTAGGCAGAGAGAGAGAGACAGAAATAACAGTTTTGATGCTCCACCTTAATTCCTTTCGCAGGTGTAGCTGGTGGGTGCAGCATTGCCGTACAGATCAGCTGGCCGTTCCTGTTGCATGCTGCCGCCCCTTCTCTTCTGCCTCGTCATCATTATTTTACTATAAATTTGTATTACTGTGTCATTTTACACGTAGGTACAGTTACACTACAACTGTCACACCTACACCGTGTATTGCATACACAACACTACATAACAATTAGTTGTTAATGTAAATGTAGCGAACTTTCGCTCAGTTTGACCTGAGTACAGGATTTTCACAGGCGTCACGGAGTTTTTCCCCTCAAGCTTGTTTCTATTTACGTAAATACGAGGATTTTTTCGCTCACTGGCGACTGCGACATACTCCTGTAGCAGGATAGCACACACACCACAGTGTGAATCTTGTGTGACTGAGTTAGGATGTATATGTATGTATATTGAAATCTTTCTTCTGAAGGAAGAAAGATTTAATTTTCAAGGGGCGTAATGTCACGAATCAATTCGCGACATTTCCTTTTTGTGAGAAACCACGAACTATTAGTGGAAAACTCACTGTGTATCGCTCAGCTAACCGTTTCTCCCTCCATTATCGGAGTATACTTTTCAAATTATTCGTCACCGTTTTCAAAGAGTGACCGATTTTAATGCACGTCACTAAGTGCTGTACTGAGCGATACTATTGTTTTTTTATTGTTCGCCTCTGCTTGCCTCTGACCGTTAAAAAATGCGGCCGAGTGCTCCGCTTTCCCACGACTTAGTGAGTCTTGTGTTTGTTGTGACGGAGGAAGGTACTGTGCCGCAGTGTGAGAGGTCAGCTAGTACCCAAACTCCACTTCACAGTTAGTCCAGTCTTCCCACCCATCTGGTGATACGCAGCATTCATCGACTATAGTATTTCTTTTGTGTATTTTCTAGTTATAAGAGTTTAATTAAGGTGTTTTTTTTTTTAGACGTAAGTATTTAGCTCGTGTGAGAGTGAGTGAGTGCGTCTCATTGATTTGAAATGTAACGTTAAATTTATTTTTGTAATTAATAAATTTAACAGTTCCTTTCTCGAGCTTAATGTAAAGTAAAAATCTTGTTTCATTTTTCCATAAGTAAGCTTATTTTCCATATAGCTCCTAGCTTGCATAAACGTTTGCTTTCATAACTGGTACTTAGACCAGTCTTGTTGTTTTAACTTAATATCCGTTGTGCCATCTGGGAGTTAAGCATCGGCAAGAACCTGATGTTAGTATTAGTTATTTATTGTCAGGGGTGATGTAACTTTCTCCAGAGGCTAACAGTACAGTAATTCAGCAATTGTGAGTAATTAGTCTCTGCTGTGTACTGTTGAGAAAGTTTATAAATTCTCGTTCTTGAGAATCTTAGCAAGTCAGCGTAAAGTAATCGTTGCTTGATGTAGCAAGACAATCATTGTCTTTGCTCTTCAATATTATTGAATATTATTATCAAATTAAATAATATTTAACCATTTATTTTAAAATTGCTGTGTTATTATAAAAACCCCGTGACAATTGGCGACCTCATTCCAGGATATTAACTCCTAACCCTAAAGCTATTCACGAGATAGTGCTCACTCATTCATATTTAGGTATTTATCATTAAAGTTTATAGACACAAGTTTACTGGTATTTACCCTTAATTTAGCAAGTGAATTTTGCTTTATTAATCAATAGAGTACTTAACTCGTTTATTCTTGGTAACGCCAGACGATTTTATTCGCTCCTGGGAAGTCGCCGTACCCATTGTGTTTATTATTGACAATAGTCTTCCCAGTCATTTACATTTTTGATTTATTCTTTGCCAGTTAACTGGATAAGACTGGTCACTACTAGCTTGTGTCTGTACTCTTTATTTGTGTTTATTGGCATTCGTTTGCGAAGCAGCAATCAGTACTGAGTCGCTAGTTATTTAGATTGAGTTAGCGACATGGCTACTACCATATTTTTACAGGAAGCCAAAGATATGGGCCTTACAGACCCAACTGAAATCAAAGAATACATACTCTCACGGTTCAATTACGAGCAAGAACGTGAGAAAGATGCTCGTGAAGAGCGTAGAATTCAGCGCGAATACGAGCGAGAACAGCGCGAATACGAGCGAGAACAGCGTGAACACGACTTAGAACACGTGCGGGAACAACGTGAATATGAACGTGCCGAACGTGAAGCACGCGAGAAACATGAACTTGAAGTGCTGAAGCTCAAGCGAGATTCCTTGGCTTCAGACACATCTGGTGCAGTTGGTTCAAGCTCCACGAGCGCTCTCCCTGCACATGTTATGGCGACCCCACACATCAAGCTTCCCCCATACAAAGATGGCGAGCGAATCGAGCCATACATAGCTCGATTTGAAGACATGGCTCAGCTTTACCAGCTCGATGATGCAGCTAAGCGGCTTCAGTTTCTTAGCCTGTTTGAGGGCCCTGCCCTCGATATTCTCCACAGAATTCGTGGAGACAATCTCACGTATGAAGTGATGAAAGCTGCACTCATTAAGGCGTATGGTCTCACAGTAGACGACGCCAAAGCTCAGTTCATGCGAGCTCGTCTCCAAGACAAGGAGACAGCTGTTCAGTTCCTCGACCGTCTTACTGCTTACCTAGGTGAGTGGATGGAGAAAGATGAAACTCCTTCCACGCGTGAGGGATAATTGACCTTATGCTGCGTACACAGCTAGAGAGGTCGTGGCCTGCTGAGCTCATAGCACAGCTTAAGATCTGCCAGGTGAAAGATGCCAGCCAAATGGTAGAGAAGGCTGACGCATTCTTTACTGCATACGGGTATCAAGCTCGTAAGCAAAACACCTGGAGCAGAAAAGATACTGCCATGTCTGGGAAGCCGTCTCAGACTGAACCCCAGCAACAAGGCCATTCTCAGAATAATGGCCAAGGTCCAAAACCGCAGTGGAAGGACCAGGGGCAAAACACTCAGAAACCTGAGTGGAAGAGGTACAATAAGTACCCTAACCAGCAGCAGTATCAGCCACGCAACCGACCGTCGGGACAAACTTTTTCACCACCAGCTCAAAAGAGGCAGGAAGCGAATGCAGCCTTCATTCCTCAGCAGCAGCACGGTGGTCACGTCCCTACCAGTGTGGGTACTTCCCCACAGTTCACTAGTCCCACAGTGACAGTGAACCCCCCTCCACAGATGGCCAATGTTCCATCTTCCCAATATAACCCTCAAGGCACAATGTTTGCCACATCAATTCAGCAGCCTCATGAGTGGCTAGCTGCTTCCTCCACAGGCCCTCCCACAGGTGACAGTACCTTCCTTGTACAGCCAGGGTTAGTGGGAGGCATTCCTGTGAAGGTCCTGAGAGACAATGGTTCCTCAGGTTGCTCTGTTAAGCAGAGTTTAGTTCGGCCTGAGCAGTATACAGGTCGACAGATCCATGCAAAGCTTATTGATGGATCAGTGAGATTGTTCCCTGAGGCACGTATCCAGGTGGCGTCTCCATTTTTCACTGGCTTGACACTTGCAGTTGTCATGCCAGAACCTTTATTTGAACTCATCATTGGAAATATTAATGGAGTCAAGGATAGTTGCTCCGATGACGCTACTCAGGCTTCGGCTGCTGCGGTAACACGAGCCATGACTGAGGCTCCAGAAAGTGTCACCCCAGTGATCATTGAATCGCCGCAAGATCTGATGTGTAGCCAACTTGTTGCGCAAGAACAACTTTCTGACCCGACACTTGCTACCGTTCGGAACAAACAAAAGGGTCGAGTGATTAAGTATTCACGGGGAGGTCGAGCCAAGTTCCTTCGTAAACAAGGACGGCTCTACTGTGAGTCACGAACACCCGAGGGTGAGGTTCGATTGCAGTTTGTCGTTCCCACCAAGTACCGCCTAGCAGTGTTACAATGGGGTCATTGTTCAGCCTCAGGAGGTCACATGGGCAAAAGGAAGACCCAGGGCCATATCCGAGCTGACTTTTTCTGGCCAGGGATGGGACGAGACATAGATAGTTTTGTCCGTTCCTGCAGTGTGTGTCAAAGTAACACCACTAATCAGGGACATGCCCTTCCTGTGCCGTTTCTAACCACACCTGTAATCTCTGAGTCAGTTGAGAGACAGGATAGTGATAACGTAGGTGCAGACCTGATGTCTCGCCTGCTAACTGCTGACTAATATGGGCAATTGTTGCATGCTGGGTTCCGTAAGATAGGCATCCTAAGCGATTTGAGTAATCCAAGGACCAGCCTGGTTCCCAGTTAAAAGTGTAGACCAGACGTCTCACTCGTTGACCCTACAGGACACAGTATATCCAGGGCTTGTACATACATGTATACCATAAGTTAAGGGGGAAGTTTGAGAACCTTGCAGAGACAGTCCGAGGCTGTGTATGAATTACCTTGTGGAATGTCTCGAGCTGTGGGCCTCTCTGAGGATTCCCGGAGAATGCACATTACCCACATGAGTGTTCACACCCACGGTGGGTGTTAAAACGTGACCTGCCCGAGATTGCGTAGCGATTTTCAGCTTCCTGTATTACTCGTAAGTGTAGAGTTAGGTTAACCAGTAAACTGCCCGTTCTAAGCAATTTGTGAATTCAAGAACTGGCACGTTTCCTGGTTAATAATGTTAGGTTAACCAGTAAACTGCCCGTTCTAAGCAATTTGTGAATTCAAGAACTGGCACGTTTCCTGGTTAATAATGAAAGCGTTAACCAGTAAGCTATAAGGGTTCTAAGCAATTTGTGAATTCAAGAATTACGTTTCCTGGTTAATAATGACAAGTACTGATTGCTAGGCAGAGAGAGAGAGACAGAAATAACAGTTTTGATGCTCCACCTTAATTCCTTTCGCAGGTGTAGCTGGTGGGTGCAGCATTGCCGTACAGATCAGCTGGCCGTTCCTGTTGCATGCTGCCGCCCCTTCTCTTCTGCCTCGTCATCATTATTTTACTATAAATTTGTATTACTGTGTCATTTTACACGTAGGTACAGTTACACTACAACTGTCACACCTACACCGTGTATTGCATACACAACACTACATAACAATTAGTTGTTAATGTAAATGTAGCGAACTTTCGCTCAGTTTGACCTGAGTACAGGATTTTCACAGGCGTCACGGAGTTTTTCCCCTCAAGCTTGTTTCTATTTACGTAAATACGAGGTTTTTTTCGCTCACTGGCGACTGCGACATACTCCTGTAGCAGGATAGCACACACACCACAGTGTGAATCTTGTGTGACTGAGTTAGGATGTATATGTATGTATATTGAAATCTTTCTTCTGAAGGAAGAAAGATTTAATTTTCAAGGGGCGTAATGTCACGAATCAATTCGCGACATTTCCTTTTTGTGAGAAACCACGAACTATTAGTGGAAAACTCACTGTGTATCGCTCAGCTAACCGTTTCTCCCTCCATTATCGGAGTATACTTTTCAAATTATTCGTCACCGTTTTCAAAGAGTGACCGATTTTAATGCACGTCACTAAGTGCTGTACTGAGCGATACTATTGTTTTTTTATTGTTCGCCTCTGCTTGCCTCTGACCGTTAAAAAATGCGGCCGAGTGCTCCGCTTTCCCACGACTTAGTGAGTCTTGTGTTTGTTGTGACGGAGGAAGGTACTGTGCCGCAGTGTGAGAGGTCAGCTAGTACCCAAACTCCACTTCACAGTTAGTCCAGTCTTCCCACCCATCTGGTGATACGCAGCATTCATCGACTATAGTATTTCTTTTGTGTATTTTCTAGTTATAAGAGTTTAATTAAGGTGTTTTTTTTTTAGACGTAAGTATTTAGCTCGTGTGAGAGTGAGTGAGTGCGTCTCATTGATTTGAAATGTAACGTTAAATTTATTTTTTGTAATTAATAAATTTAACAGTTCCTTTCTCGAGCTTAATGTAAAGTAAAAATCTTGTTTCATTTTTCCATAAGTAAGCTTATTTTCCATATAGCTCCTAGCTTGCATAAACGTTTGCTTTCATAACTGGTACTTAGACCAGTCTTGTTGTTTTAACTTAATATCCGTTGTGCCATCTGGGAGTTAAGCATCGGCAAGAACCTGATGTTAGTATTAGTTATTTATTGTCAGGGGTGATGTAACTTTCTCCAGAGGCTAACAGTACAGTAATTCAGCAATTGTGAGTAATTAGTCTCTGCTGTGTACTGTTGAGAAAGTTTATAAATTCTCGTTCTTGAGAATCTTAGCAAGTCAGCGTAAAGTAATCGTTGCTTGATGTAGCAAGACAATCATTGTCTTTGCTCTTCAATATTATTGAATATTATTATCAAATTAAATAATATTTAACCATTTATTTCAAAATTACCGTGATATTATAAAAACCCCGTGACAAGGTATTCTCTGGTTACAGAAAGGTTACTAATTGGATGTGTGTGTGTGTGTGTGTGAGAGAGAGAGAGAGAGAGAGAGTGCATTAACAGGGACGGTCTTGAAAGTAACCATAGCTACCTGTGGCTTAATCTTGAATGATCTAGAATAAGAGGTCCATATAACTCCCCCCCCCCTCTCTCTCTCTCTCTCTCTCTCTCTCTCTCTCTCTCTCTCTCGTGTACTTCATTATTTTGCTGTTACTTTCATTTCGCTCTCACTCATCTCTCCTACTTCTTCACTCCCCCCCTTCTCTCTCTCTCTCTCTCTCTCTCTCTCTCTCTCTCTCTCTCGAAGTTCAAATCCCTAGTTAAGCTTGTTCACGCTTCAGTAATATCCTGTTCAAATCCATTTATTTTTACGGATGAAAATAAATGATAGTTTTTCATCATAATCACCTATTTTATCCTTCTATCTATCTGTCTCTGTCTGTCTGTCTATATATCGATCTGTCTTTCTATCTATCTATCTGTGTCTATCTATCTCTCTACCTATCTGTCTGCCTGCTTGTCTATCTATCCATGTCTGTCTGTGTATCTGTCTATCTGTCTTTCTATCTATCTGTCTATTTACCTATCTATCTATGTCTCTGTTTGTCTATCTAGCTATATTATCTATGTATCTATCAATCTATCTATCAGTCAATCTATCCATCTATCTATCTATCTATCTATCTATTGTCTATCTTAAGACGAATACGGCCTTTTTTGCTTTTCTTTATCGACAAATTTCCACTAATATGTTTTCAATAATTCTTTTACCTCGGTACGATAAGCTTTCTTAATTCTATTGCCAGACTCCTTTCTTAATTATTTTTATTAATTATCTCCCTTGATGACACGTGGAGAGGATGGAGAGAGAGAGACTGACGAGGAGAGTGTATGTGAGCGAGCTGGAGGGGGGGAGAGGGAGGAGGAGGCCGAGGATGAGATGGAGGTATGGAGTGCGGAGGTATATGAGAGAGGGGGATGTGAGCTGGGAGCAGGGCAGTGAAATGGCGGTGGACAGGGCTACATGGAGGCGATTTGTTTGTGGCCAACCCGTAAGGGATTAAGGCGTCTGCCAATAGACAGATAGATAGATAGACGACATGTGAAAATATAAAAAATCTATCTACTTATTTATTTATCTATGTATCTATCTATCTACCACCTATTTATCTATCTATATATCTACCTATCTGTCTATCAATATGGACAGATACAGAAAGATAGATAGATAGATAGATTTACTGACTGACTGACTGACTGATAGACTGACAGATAGACAGGTTGACTGAATGATTGATTAACTGATAAACAGACAGACATAGACAGATAGAGACAGACTTATAGAGATAAACAGACAGATAGAGAGATAGAAACAGACTGACTGATAGGTAGATAGATATACAATCGTCTAATTTTGAAAAGAAAATTAAATAGACATTAAGAAGGACCCAGCCAGATAATACTATAGATTACTGATACTTTCCTTATGTATTTCCTTTATCTATTTTCCTTTTCATCAGTATCTATAATGGCTCCTTTAATAATTTACTTTTGCTAGCTACTAACGATTATATCTATTTATTTATTCATTTATTTATTTATTCAGCTAACAAGGTAGTGTTGCCTACTTCTTCCTTCACCTTTATCATTCTTTTTCTGTGTCTGCCCTCCCCTCGTCCTATTTCTCCTATCTTTCCTGTCACTTTTTATAACTCCTCTTTCCTTTTCAGGTGGCTTTACATTGAGTGACAAGCCTAATGGTTTCCTGTAAGCCAGGAAATCATTTACAACGCTGGGTGGTAACCATATAACCAACCCACACGTGTTCCATACGTGTCAACAAGTGGGTTGACGGAGGGATAGTGCCCGTCCCTGTAAAGCACCTAACCAAACGACCACCCCTTACGGAATTACGGCGTTTGGCTATAGATAGATAGATAGATAGATAGATACATACATACATAGACAGACACTTAGGTAAACAGACAGACAGATAGAGTTACACTGATATAGATAAACATGCACTCCCACTGAAAGAGCTTTAAAAATTGTGCATCCAATCTCTCTTTTAAAAATCCCTCCTAAGCTTGGTACAATCGTCTGTATATACCAGGATTATAATGAAAAAAAAAAACCAAATTGCTTGACATGGCTGCAGGAAATCGTCTGAAGGCATCATAAATTAAAAAAAAAAAGCGATAAGAAAAACAGAGCCGGGTCAACTCTGGAACTGTCTCCCTCAGTCGTATTTCCCAATGCCTATGATCTCCAGTCTTTCATACGCAGTGTGTCCAGGCATCTCGAAATGAACTGATCTTGAATTTGGCTCTGTTATCTTGCTATTGTTTTTTCTTGGAAGGAACATTTTTATGGATTTCTGGCCTTTGGTTCCTTCTTCCTTGCACAGAATAAATACTTACGACGGACTCTATTTTCCACACTAAGATCGATGTCTATAAAATTCTTATTTTTTTTTTTTTTACCATCTGGTATTTTCATTAATTTGGGATTTTTCTAATGGATTTATTATAGCCTATATTAACCTCTTAACTACCTCAATTAACCCTTGCAAATGAAAGAATAGTAATCATCTGGAGAAGAAATTATATAAAAAAAAATGCAGCATCCCATTGGTGTATATGAGCTCGTCTTAGGGCCCAGAGAGAGAGAGAGAGAGAGAGAGAGAGAGAGAGAGACTGGAGACTAATTTTTCCCCATCATCAATATTCATATCAGTCCCCCGAGTGTTTATCTATACTGTGTGTGTGTGTGTGTGTGTGTGTGTGTGTGTGTGTGTGTGTGTGTGTGTGTGTGTGTATTTAAATGATGTAGGGACTAAATACTTGTCCTTGCGGTCTCATTTAAGTAACACAGTAGGATCCGTAACACCCCGTTTCAAGCTACTTACTCTACTATACTCTGATATCCTCTTCTATAACATTAATAACGACACTTTTCCTCGGTAAGGTACAAGGGGAAAAACAATGCTATATGTAAAGTAAATCGTCAAGGAAAAGGTGTTACGACGCCTCCAGTGCAACTAAGACTACAACTTTAATTGGATGAAAAGACCAGATTAAGACAAAAGCAGATGATTCCAATATGCTTAGAAGAGCGGCCTTGATGTGAAGGGATTAATGAAGATAATCCAACATCTTCAGTTTGTAGTGTTACTCTTGAGCTGAATAAAATCGTCTGGATACACACACACACACACAGACACAGACACACACACACACACACACACACACACACACACACACACACACACACACACACACACACAAACAAACACACAATTTTCATTTGGTCAAACAAACAACAAATCATTAAAGCATTCTCTCTCTCTCTCTCTCTCTCTCTCTGTCCGTCTGTCTGTCTGTCTGTGTCTGTCTGTCTGTCTCTCTCTCCCTCTTAAATTTCCGCTTTCTCTACCCGGGTCCTTATCTCATATTACCATCTTATCTCCCGAGACTCCCCCTCTCTCTCTCTCTCTCTCTCTCTCTCTCCTTCCTCCACCATACATACGTACTTTCATCACTTTTACCTTCCATTCCGTCACCTCCCTTTCCTTTCCAGTCTCTCCATGTCTCCATCTGTCTCTCCATCTATCTCTCCAATTCTCTCCAAGTCTGTCTCTCCGTAACAAGCTTCTGTTTATAATCATCCCAGCGCAACCTAAACTCTCCTTCCCCACTAAAACCCATAAGATCCAAACTCCCATCTTTAATCCTGGGAGTACTGACCTTACGCCACTCTGCTCCTTAGCCCCTTCTTGTCCCCGCCTCTCATTTCGTTATATCATCCTTAAGGCATAAATTAAGACTACTAAAACACACACACACACACACACACACACACACACACATACACATCGTATGTACCGTATTTGTGTGTGTGTGTGTGTGTGTGTGTGTGTGTGTGTGTGTGTGTGTGTGTGTGTGAGAGAGAGAGAGAGAGAGAGAGAGAGAGAGAGAGAGAGAGGGGTCTCATGAAGGGAAAAATGAGAAGGCACAGGTATTATCCTCTGCAATTTCCTCTTCATATTAAGGGGAAACTGAGAAATATTTTAAAGCCACTCTCTCTCTCTCTCTCTCTCTCTCTCTCTCTCTCTCTCTCTCTCTCTCTCTCTCTCTCTCTCACTCCTACAACTTCTCTTTCTTTTCCCTATCTACTTCCTCCTTTCCTATCTACCTCATTTTCCTCTCCTTCACAATCCCCCCCACCTCCCTCTCACAAACCCCCAGCTCTCACCCACTCCCCCCACCTTCCGTCTCCTCCCCAACCCCTCCCCCGCACTCTCTCTCTCTCTCACTTTTCCCTTCACCTCCTATCTCCTCCAACTTCTCTCTCTCTCTCTCTCTCTCTCTCTCTCTCTCTCTCTCCTGCAATATGCACACGATTTCGCAATTATCACAAACAACACAACGTGGGTCCAAGTTGAACTATGGAGGTTAATTTCCACAGAGTTAAGTTAGGATTAGTTAGGTTGGGTTAATTATTCCCCCTTCTCTGTCTCCGTCTCTGTCTGTCTGTCTGTCTCTCCTGTGTGTGTGTGTGTGTGTGTGTGTGTGTGTGTGTGTGTGTGTGTGTGTGTGTGTGTGTGTGTGTGTGTGTGTGTGTGTGTGTGTGTGTGTGTGTGTGTGTGTGTGTGTGTGTGTGTTTAAACAAAGGAACCACACATAACATTTCTGGCTCTATTTTCGTACACGTTTCATTCACTCTCTAATCACAACAGGTCATTATCGGTTCACAGACAGGATTCAAGGTCACGGGCTGGTCTGGACAGGTCACTTTCACTCACCACAGGTCATCGGTCTCTAGATGGACCTTAAAATTGGGGACAACAAGCGAAATACTATGACAAGAGGCTCAGAATGTGTGTTGCCTCATGGTTCACTGTGGAAAAAATCGACTATACCTTATTAATTCATCTTTATGCCGTATTTTTGTGAGTTTATTTACACCTTTTCACTTACCTGCTACTCCCCCTTACTTAAGGCTCTCCCTGCCCTCCTCTCCCTCCTTCTAACATTATCCTTTAACCTATGTTCTTCCTTTTTCCTTCCTTCATTCCTTCTATTTATTTCCCTCCATCGCTGATATGTTTTTTTTTTTTCTCAGTATCTCAACAACTCACTCTCTCTTTCGTAATACAACCAATCTTTCTCTCTCTCTCTCTCTCTCTCTCTCTCTCTCTCTCTCTCTCTCTTTTCACCTCGGCAACAACTTACCCTATTTCTTCATCTATCCCGTCTCCCTGTCTGTCTGTCTGTCTGTCTGTCTCTCTGTCTCTCATCCTGCTCTTAAAGTGGCCATTAGGACATGACCACCTCTTAAGGATCAATCTCTCTCTCTCTCTCTCTCTCTCTCTCTCTCAAATTCACTCCAATTGCCTCTCCGCTTGCCTACTTTCCTCACTATCTTCATCACCACCTGTCCCTCCCCCTCTCTCTCTCTCACACACACACACACACTCGCCCCCTCCCCGTATTAAGCACTCTTTTTTTTTTTTTTTTAATGTCCTACAGATGCCCCTTCTTTTTTTACTCCCTATTTTATTTTTGTTTTTAATAAAGCAAAATAATACACATTTTTATTGATAACTAGAAAGACACGCTGTACTCATTTCACCTTAACTTGGCTCAGATTTTCATTCTTTGGCATCCTATTTCATGAAGCATAGTGGCAGAATAGGACAATATTTGTGCACTTCTTCATGACTAGTATAATTTTCTGGGGTTTATCTATTTTTAAAACTGGGCAATGAAAATGGAGAGAGGTTAATTTTAGGCCAAGTTAGTATGAAAGAGGTATAGAAGTGAAGATTCAAGACAATATTTCACACATAATTTCAGAATCAAGGTTGTATTAAGACGTCTGGAGATATCTGTTATTAAAAAAAGGTACTTGGACTGAAGGGGTTACATCTTTCAACCATGGAAAGCTTTATTACATTTATTTTCTCTTTATTTCATTCGTTTTTCCTTTCTCTGTTCATCTTCTGTTAAAAAAAAATAATAAAAAATAAATCACTAAAGAAAATACGTTGAGATAAGAAGTGTTTTGGGGCCGGGCTAATTGAAATCTTCGCCACTTCCGTCTACCTTTACCTGATAAGCTCACCTGTAGGAAGTGATAATTAACGTACAGTAAAATAGCTTCTTACGTAGCGGAGGAAGAAGAAAAGGAAGAGTGAAAAAGGAGATGGAAGAGGAGGAAGAGGAAATCACAAGAAGGAAGAAGACACTAAGAGGAAGAAGAACGGGAGAGGGAGGGAGATGAAGCAATGGAGAGATGGAGCAGGAGGAGGAAGAAAATGAAGAGTGAAAAGGAAGATGGAAGAGGAAATCATGAGAAGGAAGATGACACCGAGAGGAAGAGGAGGGGGTGAGGGAGGGAGAGGAAGCAATGGAGAGATGGAGGAGGAGGAGGAAAGGTGGAGGAGACCGGAGGAAAGATCTCTCCTGTCAACACTCAAGGCGGGAGGGAAGAAGACGAGCCTAGAAAGGGTGAAGAGGTGCAGGCTAATGAAGAACGGAGTCAGGCTGGAGGGAGAGAAGGAGGGAAGGAGAAGAGGGAGAGATGAGAGAGGGGGAGGGTGGAGGAAGGAGGGAAAAAGAGGAGAAAGAGAGGGGGAACTGAAAAGAGAGGAGGAGAGGTGGAGAAATAAAAAGGAAGAAAACAAAAGGAAGGAAAGGTATGACAGGTAATAATGTACCTGAGAGAGAGAGAGAGAGAGAGAGAGAGAGAGAGAGAGAAACAAGCTACGCTCTTATCATGGGTTACAAAAAAAAGTGTTAAAATATATATAGTTTGTTTTAAACCTTTGACTGCGGTGTGTGTGTGTGTGTGTGTGTGTGTGTGTGTGTGTGTGTGTGTGTGTGTGTGTTCACTTCAGCAAACAGCAGACGATTTTAAAGTGAGAATGAAAGAAAAATAAAATATTTTTCCATTACCATTTTCGCCAGGGAAGAGGCCAAAAAGCAAAAACAAACAAAAAAACTACCTTAACTCCTTCCATCAGGAGACTCATTTTTCTTTTCATTTTAATCTTGGTGAAAAAAAATAAGACCTTAACCCTTTCAATCAGGCGACTCATTTTTTAAATTTTAATCTTGGTAAAAAAAAAAAAAAAAAGGCCTTAATTCCTTCCATCAGCCGACTCATTTTTTCATTATAATCATGCTAATTACAGACGATTTTATTCTGCTTTGGAGGGATTTGGAACCTGGGGGTGTGGACATAGCCAACAACAACAACAGCAAAAAAATCGTCTGGCAGAATCAAGAATAAATTGTAAGGCACGTGGTAGGTGGTGGCAACCATCATCCACTCATGATGTAGAGCTGCCTAATTCTTCCTTCACCTTTATCATTCTTTTTCTGTGTCAGCCCTTCTCTCTTCCTGTTTCTCACCATCATCCACTCACATGATGTAGTGCTACCTACTTCTTCCTTCGCCTTTATCATTCTTTTTATGCGTCTGCCCTCCTCTCTTCCTATTTCTCCCATGTTTACTGTCACTTTTTATTACTCTCTTTCCTTTTAAAGTGGCTTTACATGCAGTGACAAAATCCTGTAAGCCAGGAAACCATATACAACGCTGGGTGGAAACCATATAACCAACCCATACGTGTTCCCTACGTGCCAACAAGTGGGTTGGTGGAGGGTTAGTGCCCCTCCCCGTAAAACCACCAACTCAAAGACAAATGGCCACCCCTTACAGGATTGTTTTTTCTGGTCATAGATAGACAGACAGATAGATAGATAAATAGATATACAGACGTTATCGGACTGAAGAAGTTTAATCGTTGTCTTACCTCACCCCATTTTCTTTCAGGGGTCACTGTGGTAAAATGGCTCAATCTTGGCTCACTCACCTGTAATAAAGGAGAAGGTGCGTTAATTAAAAACTCAGTTAATAACAGAGCTCTATTAACAATGCATTCCTTATTGCTCCATTAACAGATTATTTACAACTATGTCTGTAATAAAGAAAATGGAGAGTCAGGATTATTAAAAACGAAAGAAAAAAGAAAATGGACCTATTTAGAATTTTTTTGCTATTTTGTGCTTAATTAATTTCCTTTGAAAGTGTGTGTAGATCAAATTTCAGTAATATTTTCAGTAAGGTGACGTCTCTCTCTCTCTCTCTCTCTCTCTCTCTCTCTTACGAAAATCCCTCCTCATTAACAAACCTTAGCTCCTACTTAGCTGAACATAATCTGAAATTGGAGAGAAAAGAAAAGTTGATTTAATAGAAGGCTTACGAACAGAGCCAAAAAAATTCTCCCGGAAGAAATTCGGACCGCGTCTCACTCCCCCACCCCCTAAAGAAAGCACTTCTTCGTGATTGTTGTCGGCCATATACCTCTCACAATTCTGTCTTCTGTATAACTTTTTTTTTTTTTTTTTTTTTTTTCTCCTGAGACGCTGAAAGTCCCTCCCAGGTTACGAAGTTTGGAGATACGAAGAGAGAGAGAGAGAGAGAGAGAGAGAGAGAGAGAGAGAGAGAGAGAGTCTTAGTATTCAAATATAAACGGCCAAGTGGCGCTGTGAATGTGAAAGTGAGCGTTTGAATGAGAGAGAGAGAGAGAGAGAGAGAGAGAGAGAGAGAGAGAGAGAGAGAGAGAGGATAGTAGTGTTTATTATACTAAATTATTCTACAGCATTATGGCAGCCTATACAGTTTTAGGAGTAGGCTATAATGAGGGAGGAAGGAGAGGCGAGAGAGTGATAATACAACAAACACGTCACTCTTCTCTCTTCTGTCATGTTGGTAATTTCAATGACGGACCAAGGACGAATCCATCCCCTCCGCCAAAAGCAAATACTAAATTGGAAGCAAAAGTTTAGAAATGAGTCATAACTCGGGAACCGATGGCCCGATTGGACTGGAAATTGTTTTATTCTTCAAGTTAGAGCATTTTAACGGCACCTTGCTCTAACAAAATTTGCGCTTCGTTTCGCCGTTTCTGCTGTTACAGTAATAAACAAAAATACAGAAATCGGATCACTATAAATTTTTTTCATCTCCCATGAGAGTAATTTTGATTTTTTTTAATGACACGTAATCAATAAATTGAATTTTATTGGTCTGCATTTCATCTTTGTCTTTATTATTTTGCCATACAGAATCATGCTTTTTGTTTTTGGTCTAAAAGTTAAACAGACTTTCTTTAAGGAGAAAAGATTGAGTTTTTATTTCATAAATAAATAAATAAATCGTTCGGAAGTGTTAGGGAGCTTCCTTTAACTTTTTTTATATCATAACGTAAATTAAGTCTTGGCCCATGGCTTTAACAATGAAAATTGTGCAAGATACATAGTTACACAAAAAAAAAGAAATCATTTTTTTCTTTCATTTTTTTTTCAGGAATGGTGTCAGACGCTTGCCTCAGTGACAATAAGGGGGGGTTTGTTAATGAGGAGGGACGTTTGGGGTGTCAGGGAAAAGAGAAGGTTAAACTGAGACAAAATTTCGGGTGATATAAGGCCAAGAAGAAGCAACGAGTCGATTGGGGCGAGTTTTCATCTTTTCTGTTCAAGGGCAGTATGATTTTTTTTTTTTTTTCATATTTTCATGATTTGTAATTTTAATAATATGATGAAAATAGACCATACTCTCGTGGGATCAGGAAAAAAAAATCAGGGAATGATAGACGGCAAAAAAAAAAAAAAAAAAAAAATCAGGAAGCTGTCATTATAAGTAGTTTTTTTTTTTTTTTTTTTCTCTCTCTCTCTCTCTTAATGACTTTTCGTGACGCTTGTAAAATAAGGAGGAGAATTTTCACTGTCAAGGAAACGACAGGGTTAAGTGAAGACAAAATCTCAAGACAAATATAGACAACAAGAATTATGTAGAAGGATTATTGGAGATTTGCTTTATTTTCTTTCTTCACGGATGGAATGGGTATGTCCTTTTTTTTAAAGGATTTTTTGGGGTATGGTGAAAAAAAGATAGTGTTCTCGTGGGATTAGGGGGAAAAATCAGGGAGATATGACGAGCAAGAA
>NC_137069.1:14372873-14390373 GCF_032717465.1 Coenobita brevimanus
AAGTTTGGTAAAAGTGGAAAAAGACCTGATTGTGATTATAAGTTAGGAGATAAAACCCTATACACATCAGAAAGAGAGAAAGACCTAGGTGTGATTATCAATAACAGACTATCTCCGGCTGACCACATCAGCGAGAAGGTACGGAACATGTATACACTGCTTGCAAATATGAGAATAGCATTCACATACATAAATGAAGACATGCTAAGAAGGATAATAACATCATTCATTAGACCAACCCTGGAATATGCATCAGTAGTCTCGAGTCCTCATCTCAAAAAGCATATAGACAAGATTGAAAAAGTTCAAAGGGCCGCTACAAGATGGATACCAAGCTTAAGGGACCTAAGCTACGAAGAAAGACTAAATAAACTGAATCTACCAACACTACAGGAGAGAAGGAAAAGAGGTGACATGATAATGCTATATAAGTGCATATCAGGAAAGGAGAAAATAGACATAAATGATTACTTAACATATGGAGAAGCATCAGCAAGAGGACACTGCAAAAAACAGCATAAGAAGAGAGGTGATAAAGACGTAAGGAAATTCAGTTTCCCAAACACAGCAATTGATCAATGGAATGCACTACCGAATGAAATAGTGTGTGCCAAAACAATTCACAAATTTAAGGATATGTACGATAAATATGGTTTAAGACACGGGACAGTACGAGCTTGACTCATTCCTGTAAAGATACAATTAGGTAAGAACAATTAGGTAAGAACACACACACACACACACACACACACACACACACACACACACACACACACACACACACACAATAAGCCTCTGTAATGATGGGATGGAGTGTGTTTGCCACATCCTGAATCTCTCTCTCTCTCTCTCTCTCTCTCTCTCTCTAACACTTTGTTTTTAAGCTGATCTGATATATTACTTTGTAGTTCTCCCTCAGGTGTTCTACAATCTCTCTCTCTCTCTCTCTCTCTCTCTCTCTCTCTCTAACACTTTGTTTTTAAGCTGATCTGATTTTTTCTTTGTAGTTCTCCCTCAGGTGTTCTACAATCTCTCTCTCTCTCTCTCTCTCTCTTTCCTGACGAGAGATTGTGGGCAACGAAGGAGAAGGAAATGAGCTTTGGGAAGGCCAGACAAAGGATGGCATTTTCGTTCGTCCCGAAGACGAAAGAGGGAGGGAAGGAGGGATAGAAGGAGGGAGAGAAGGAGGGAGAGAAGGAGGGAGGGAAGGAGGGAGAGGAGGAGGAATGAAGGAAGAAGGAAGGAAAGGAAAGAAGGATGAATGGGAAGGTGGAGTGAATGAGGTAAGATACAGTAGGATGACAGGGAGGGAAGAATGAAGAGGAAGGGGGCGAGGTAGGAAGCAGGGAAGGTAGGATGGAGGGAGGGAAGGAGGGATGGAGGGAGGGAAGGTAGGATGGGGGGAAAGAATGAAGATAGGATGGAGGGAAAGAAGGAAGGTAGGATGGAATGGATGAAGGAAAGGTAGGACAGAGTGACGATACAAGGGAAGGAAAGTGGGAAGGATGGAAGGAGAGAATATAGGAAGGAAGGAGTAAGAGGGGAGGGAAGAAGAAGGAAATTGGAAGAAAAAGAATGGGTAGGGGAAAAACTAAGAGACTCTGGAGAGGAAGAAGGAGAAGGAAGATGAGAAGGAAGAAGGGAGGGAAGAACAGGAGGAAAAGGAGGAGGGAAGAAGAGAAGGAAGAGAGAAGAAGGAAGGCGCAAAAGAAGGAGAGAAGGAAGGAGGAGGAAGGAAAGGGGAAGTAAAGGAAGAGGAGAGGTAATGGATTTTGAAAAAGAAGATTCCTAAGAGGATGAGAGAGAGAGAGAGAGAGAGAGAGAGAGAGAGAGAGAGAGAGAGAGAGAGAGAGAGAGAGAGAGACCAGAAGAGGGAAGGAGGGAAGGAAGAAGAAGAGGGAAGGAAGGAGGAGAAGCAGAAAGGAAGGAGGGAAGGAGAAAACGAAAGAGGAAAGGTAAGAAGGAGGGAAGAATAAAAGAAAGGAGGAAAAGAACAGAGGAAGGAGGGAAGGGACGGATGTACGAAATGAAAGGAGGGAGGGGAAAAAGGAAGGAGGAAGGATGGATGGAAGGAACAAAAAAAGTTGGGAGGGGCAAGGAAATGGTAGAGAGGGAGAGAGAAGGAAGGAAAGATGGAGGCAGAGGAAGAAGAAAGGAGGAAATGGAGATTGAAGAGAGACAGAGGGGAATGGTGTCAATGGAGATGGACGAGGGATACAAAGGAGAGAGAGAGAGAGAGAGAGAGAGAAAGGAAGAAGGCTTAGATTTTATGCACCATACCTAAAGTGAGGGAGGCGACGGCAGAATCTGTAGAGAGACGGACTGCAGTCCTAATGGACCCAGGTTCGGATCCTGGCTGGGGCAAGGAACAGTTTATGGATTTAAATTTCATAAAAAGGACTTTTCTGATCTACCAAATCTCTCACCCCCCCCCCCCGACATGTCATAAAAGTACCCCCGCTAATACCAGTACACCAGTCCTGTATGAGACAGCCCTAGCATGTATTCAATATGGACGGTGGGTGTTAGCGCCGAAGTGGTGACATGTGGAGGTGTAGGAGGACTACTGGGCCCCAAGGAGGACTATTGGGACTTGGAGATAGACCCCGAAGCCTTAACCCAGAGTTGGACACGCAAAAAGAAAAAAAAATAGTACGGTAATTACGACAGATAAGATTTTTTTCTTAGTCCACCTCTTCCACTAGAACACGACCCTTTATTGCACTGCTGAAGGAACAGGGGTAAAGGGATGGAGAAAACAAACTGCGCCTAACAGTCTGACCGGCGCTAGAATCTAACCTGCTTTCATATAGTACACATATAACTTTGTAATGAGCAATGCTTCCACATGCGCATTTTCCTTGGCTCCCTAACACCTTTCTCCTACAGATTTATTTGTGAAAATGGGTGGTTAATATACTTTTGTATGTTATTTGTGCAGAGTACGATGATATAAGAAGGATTCATGTAACGCAGAAGAGGACAGCAAGGTGTAATAAGCAAAATAAATCGCTTAGGAAAAGATGTTAGGGAGTTTTCTTAATCGACAATACGGGCACTCGTCTTCAGTTCATTAATTTTTCGCCTTGAGTTCTTTAGTTACTATACTCTGTTCCTTTTACCATGGCCTAAAATATGATGCTAGTCACGAAGAAGTGCTATGGCAATGGATGTAGTCATAGTATTGTCCTTTCCTGGCACTGACCTACATGACATAGGCTGCAAAAGGACGAAAATCTGGGCCAAGTTACGGTGAAAGAACTATAGTCACTTGGTATACATGTCCAAAGAAGAAAGAAGGATAAAAATAAGTCGCCAAGAAGAAAAGGTTGAGGGATGAAAAGGGTATTATTTCATTAGTTTCGAATCCCTGGAGTGTAAAGGGTTTATTGACCGCGACTGTGTGTGTGTGTGTGTGTGTGTGTGTGTGTGTGTGTGTGTGTGTGTGTGTGTGTGTGTGTGTGTGTGTGTGTGTGTGTGTGTGTGTGTGTGTGTGTGTGTGTGTGTGTGTGTCAGAGAGAGAGAGAGAGAGAGAGACTTGAATGTGTAGTAACAGGTCACTGCTTAGGGAGAAGGCGAAAAAAATGAGAAAAGCAAAATACAATGAGAGAGAGAGAGAGAGAGAGAGAGAGAGAGAGAGAGAGAGAGAGAGAGAGAGAGAGAGAGAGAGAGAGAGAGAGAGAGAGAGAGAGAGAGAGAGAGCAGAAATTGGTAAGATGGAAGAGGGAGGGCGAAGTGAGAGTGGGATACAGAGATCAAAGGAACCTTGAAAGCGCAATGGAAAAGCAGGTAACAGGAGAGAGAGAGAGAGAGAGAAGGACGAAGGGAGAATGGAAGAAAGGAAAGACGAGGGGAGAGAGGAAGAGAGAAAGGACGAGGGGAAGAGGAAAGGGTGAGGGGAAGACAGAAGAGATTGGGAAAGAGAGAATAGTAAGAGAGGAAATTAGAGAAGGGATGACAGGAAAAGACGTCTAGATATGGACTCATATCCCTAAGTCCGATACTACTACTACTACTACTACTACTACTACCACCACCACCACCAACACCACCACCACCACTGCTACAAGAATATTAACATTTTATACTTTCAGTTCAAACCACCTCGAAAAGGGACATTTTTCATTATTGTTATCTCTAGGTCAAAAAGTAAGATATAGACATTATTTCTATGCAAAGGGGGTTTACTGTGATGAGTAAGGATAGAAGTTTGGAGGATGAAGTGCTTGGGATACTTTTTTTTTTATTTTTTTATTATTTTTTTTTTTTTAAGGAGTGATATGATATAGGGAAGTGAGCATGGAAGTAATGAAGTTGCTGCATGATAATATTATGATACCAACTCTAACGTATGAAAGTGAAGCCTGGACCTTGCTGGAAGGACACAAGTCAAGTGTGAGTACAGTGGAAATGAGTTATTTGAGAGGAGCATGTGGAGTTACATGAAGAGACAGACTGACATATGAGGAAGTGAAGGAACGTTGTGGTGTGGATGTGGATGTGATAGGATGCGTTAGGAGAAATACAAGGAGGTGGTTTGGCCATTTGGAGAGGATGGAGAACGAGAGACTAACGAGGAGAACGCATGAGTGAGGTGGAGGGGGGGGAGAAGAAGAGGGAGGCCAAGGATGAGATGGAGGGATGGAGTGGAAAGGTATATGAGAGAGGGGGATGTGAGCTGGGTGAAGGGAAGTGAAATGGCGGGGGACAGGGCGACATGGAGGCGATTTGTTTGTGGCCACCTATTACGGGATTAAGGACTTTGGCAATAATTAGACAGACAGGTGGTTTATAAAATAGATAAAACCAGGTGGTACCTAGCAGAAAGTACAAATATATTAATGATACACACACACGAGAGAGAGAGAGAGAGAGAGAGAGAGAGAGAGAGAGAGAGAGAGAGAGAGAGAGAGAGAGAGAGAGAGAGAGAGAGAGAGAGACAGACAGACAGACAGACAGACAGACGGACAGACAGAGAGAAATACGACCGTAATATCAGACAACAAAACACTTTATACAATATACAGGATGTCTAGTAATTCTCTCTCCCCACAAGCTCCATTCTCAGAGCAGTTTAAAGCAATTCCACTTAGTACCGAACTGAATGCAAAGTGGCTTCAGTTACGTCGCCTTAGTAGTGGTACCGTATTATTATTATTACTATTATTATTATTATTATTATTATTATTATTATTATTAGTAGTAGTAGTAGTAGTAGTAGTAGTAGTAGTACTAGTAGAAGTAGTAGCAGTAATAATGGTAGTAGCTCCAACCCCATGCTCATCTGACTGTCAACCCGGTGGACTGCAGGCCGAATCTACCCTTACTTCGTGGTCCACCATCCTCCTTTTGGGGGACAGGGAGGGGATTGGGAGATGTTTGTATAACCGTGCAGCTCCATCTACTATAGTCCTTTCACTTTAACTTGGCCCAGATGATCGTCCTTTTGATATTTCGCATACTTCATTGGCAGAAAAAGACAATACTACGGCTCTACATCCTGTCCAGAGCACTTCTTCATGACTAGCATTACATTCTTGTTTTGATCAATTGTTACATCTTAGTATTGAAGATGGAGAGACGGTAGCCCAAGTTAGAGTAAAGGGAGTATAGTTATTTTTGTGCCACCAATTCCGGACATTAATTACGATTCACTTCATTACGATAAATAATGAGACACTGAACGATAAATTATGAAACCCTGTGACATGTTCTTCCCAGCTTAATGTTGTTTTCAGAATATTATGTAACAGCTTCAATAATGTTCGATCAATATGGGAATCCATATTATTGTTAGCAAATAACCCATGTTTCTTCTTTTCTTCTTCCTGGCTTTCTTTTTCCTTTTTCTTTTCCTCTCTCTCTCTCTCTCTCTTTCTTAATTAGCAGGTACCTTTTTTCACTATGCTTAACGTTCTGGTTCTCTTCAAGTTTGTATCATAGGTGTTCATCTCTCTCTCTCTCTCCAATACACCTCAGAGACAGCAACACACCCTGCAACAAACCCCAAAGATTGCAACACACCCGAGACTGCAAAACCCTGCAACACACGCCAGAGATTGCAACACACCCTGCAACACACGCCAGAGATTGCAACACACCCTGCAACACACGCCAGAGATTGCAACACACATTACAACATCCCAAAGATTGCATAACACCCTGCAACACACTTGATATTGTAACACACCCCGCAACACACCCCAGAGACAGTAACATACCCTGCTGTACATCCCCAGAGACAACAACACACCCTGCAGCACCCCAGAGATTGCAACAGCAACACACCCCAGGCACAACAGAATATCTCAGAGGCTCCAACACACATCCCAGAGATTGCAACACACCTTCCAACACACCCCAGAGACAGCAACACACCCCAGAGATTCCAAAGTATCCCAGAGACAGCAACAGACCTGAGATTGCAACACACCAAGCAACGCACCCCAGAAACAGCAGCACACCCCAGAGATTGCAACATGCCCTGGAACACACCTCAGAGACAGCAACACATCCTGCAACACATCCCCGAGATTGCAACATACCCTGAAACACACCCGAAACAGCAACACATCCTGCAACACACCCGAAACAGCAACACATCCTGCAACACACACCAGAGATTGCAACACACCCCAGAGACATCAAAACGTTTCGTAGGCTATAACACACCCTGCAACACATCCCAGAGACTGCAACACATCCTGCAACACACCCCAGAGATTGCAACACACCCCAGAGAGTGCAACACACCCTGCAACACACCCCAGCAACACACCCTCAGTCACAAAAACATCTTGTAGGCTGCAACACACTCTAACACACTCCAAAGATTGCAACACACCCTGCAACACTCCCCAGAAAGGCTTGTCACATAATAGTTTCTAACAACATTTCTCCGCTCGCACCGTCCATGTTGATGATTGTTGACAGCTGTTGGTGCACATGAACGCCCACATACGTACACAGGGACTTACACACATGGATATATGAACATACTTATACACATGCACCCACATCCATACACAGGGACATACACACATGCATATACAGTACGTACATACTTCCACACATACATACACATTACTTGTTCATACTTTGGCATGGTTAAACACACACACACACACACACACACACACACACACACACACACACACACACACACACACACACACACACACCGTAAAAAAATGCATTTATGTACGGTACTTATTCAGTTATTCAGTCTTTCTCTCTCTCTCTCTCTCTCTCTCTCTCTCCCTTTCTCTCTCTCTCTCTCTCTCTCTCTCTCTCTCTCTCTCTCTCTCTCTCTCTCTCTCTCTCCTGTAGGCGTCAACATGCAATAAGGTGGACTTTTGTACAATAACCAATGTCACTTTCACCCTTAAGCAAACTCTCCTCTTTGTATTTATTTTTACTTTTACCCAATGTGACAGTGAGCACGAATATTTGTTATGAGTAGTTTTATCTATCTATCCATCCATCCATCTATATGTCTATCTGTCTATGTGTCTGTTCATCCATCCATCCATCCATCCATCTACCTATTATTAATCTGTCTATCCATCTGTCTATTCATCCATCTATTCATCTACGTATTATCAATCTGTCTATCCATCTGTCTATTCATCCATCCCTCCATTTATCTGTCTATCTATCTATAAGCAGATGATACATAAAACAGTCACATACTGTACTGAAAGACAATATGTGTTTATGTATCACACTTCTGTCTGCGTGTATATATGTATGTACGAGAATGTATGTACGTATGTATGTATTATGTGTATGTATGTATGTATATACGTATGTGTGTATGTATCTCTTACGAATATGTTTCATGTCTCTCTGCCAGTCTGTATTGGATGTGTCTGTGTCTGTCTGTCTGTCTCTCTGCCGATCTGTATGTATGTATGTATATGTGTATATATGCACGTATGTATGTATGTATGTATGTATTATATGTATGTATGTACAGTCAGGGAAAGTTCCGCATTACCCACTGTTCGGAGCATTGGTGGTCCACGGATAGTCACGAAGCAGCAGCCAGACCCACTTGTCTGGTAACTGAGTGGAAGGGAGAGTGACAGGAGATGGGAGAGTTTGGAGAGTTGCTCATGTCACAGTATCAGTACATGTTTAATGTCAAAGGTGTGCTTCTATGCCTTCGTATTGCAATGGTCGATAGGAATGACAGTTAGAGAATGATCTTATAAATAGGACTTCTCATGTCATTGTCTAAAAGAAAACGAAAAACCTATTAATCGCTCATATAGATTATTATTATTATTATTATTATTATTACACACTACCTTAAACTCTAAGTTCGAGATTAATAATTACCAGAATAACACTAGAAATGTTTGCGGATGTTCACAGTGGGATGGCAAAGGATAAATAAATAAATAAATTTATAAGAATTTACGCACAGATAGATAGACAGATCGATAGATAATATAGAGGTTTTGTTTTCGTGTCAACACATAATATAAATATATGTTATATCGTTCCGAATATATCCTGGGGAAACGTCTGATGTTAAAGTCGAAAGGAAATGAAAGCATTCAAACCTCTGTCCGAACCCAGCAAACTTCCATAACTTTCCTGACAACACTAACTCTACAGACATTTACGAAATTTTTCTTATAAAATGTTAGCATCATATTGTCATTTATCCTTACTAAAGTAATGGTAACTCAAACACCGTCCAAGTCATACACTGCAGACTTACAGGTGACTCCCAGTCTATCATTAAACCCTCCTCTGCCCCCAGTCCCCCGCCTCCCCCTCCTTCACACTCACAGTTACCAGACATATGAGGTCTGGCTGCCGCTTCAGATTCACCTGTCTCACACCAGTGCTTCGGGAGGTGGGTAATGCGGAACTTTCCCCGACTGTACATCGTCTCGTACATCCCTTTGCCAAGCAAGCCAGCTATCAGACACGTTAACCTCTTACAAATTCTGTGTGTGTGTGTGTGTGTGTGTGTGTGTGTGTGTGTGTGTGTGTGTGTGTGTGTGTGTGTGTGTGTGTGTGTGTGTGAGTGAGTGAGTGTGTGTGACTGATTTGTCTAGTAGTAGTAAATTTCCACGAAGAGTATCAAATTATAAACAAATCCTGTGTGTGGGTGTGGGTGGGGGGGGGGGCGAGGGCAACACAAAATGCCAATATTCAAGTTATCCCACAATTTCCAAAGCGAGCCACAGCCACTGCTTCGCTTTGGTTCGCCCGAGACAAAGTGAACCACCGAATCACAACAAAGACAGCCTAATGGACAAGCTGTGTGTGTGTGTGTGTGTGTGTGTGTGTGTGTGTGTGTGTGTGTGTGTGTGTGCTGTAACTTATGTACGGAGATGAATTTTTCGAACGATATCACTCCCCTCCCCCTTCTCTCTCTCTCTCTCTCTCTCTCTCTCTCTCTCTCTCTCTCTCTCTCACACACACACACACACACAAACACACACACACAGCTTGTTCCATTAGGCTGTCTTTGTTGTGATTCGGTGGTTCACTTTGTCTCGGGCGAACCAAAGCGAAGCAGTGGCTGTGGCTCGCTTTGGAAATTGTGGGATAACTTGAATATTGGCATTTTGTGTTGATCAAACACACACACACACACGAGAGAGAGAGAGAGAGAGAGAGAGAGAGAGAGAGAGAGAGAGAGAGAGAGAGAGAGAGAGAGTACAAAGTGGGTGATGAGAGGGGAGAGTAAAGGAGAAAGAGAGAGGTTTAAAGAAAAATAAAGATCCAATGCTACACGAACGAGGGGAAGTGAAGAGGGAAAGGACAAGGGCAGCAGTCATAAAAGCATCCTAACACCTTTTCCTAAGTGATTTATTGTATCTATTACATCTAACTGTCCTCTTCTGTGTTACATAAATCCTTCCAATTTCGCCATACTCTGCATAAATATCATACAAAAGGATTTTAACCACTGAAGATTAAACAGCTCAGGAGGTGTTAGCGAACCTTAAACCGAAGTAAAGGGGTTAATGATACGGTATAAACACTCTTAGGTCAATATTGATCACTCATCTACAGTATCTCTCTCTCTCTCTCTCTCTCTCTCTCTCTCTCTCTCTCTCTCTCTCTCTACTGTATATTTATATAAATACACAGTACATAAAAGAGTTGCATTGTTTGTTTGTCCTTCAATCACGCCCAAACCAAGGGCCACAGACCCCTAGACCCATATATATTCTGAATCAGGGAGACCCAGGGATGGTTTTAGAGAGGTTAATATTCATATCTGGGTCATTTGAGGTCACCGGTAGTGTTAGCCTTTTTTGGTCCAGGCAACGCCGGGTTCCCCTGCAGCCCAATTTTTAGCATGGAGACTCACATGACCTCCAGTTCGGACACAGTCTATGTGAGGTTGACCTCCAGTTCGGACACAGTCTATGTGAGGTTGACCTCCGAGGTCATTTGTGGTCACTGGTTGGTCATTTGAGGTCACCGGTAATACACGCTTGAACGACTGGACCCAGCAGCCCAATTCTTGGCATGGAGACTCACATGACGTCCAGTTCGGACATAGGATGTGTGTGGTTGATCTCCGAGGTCATTTGAGGTCACCGGTAATAGTAAACAAGTGCGCACAAATACTGTGCGTCAGTCTGCGAAAACTGAAATAGAAAGTTTCTGGACCTCTTATAATTCATTTACAAAGGCATAAGAGATACATGGTCTTTCTGGGGTAGAAAGAAAGATTGAACTACAGCAAACAGGATTAGACTGTTCGCCTTTTTGGGCTGGCAAAACCGTGTACCCCTGCTAGTAGATAAATATAACACGTGGTTTTAATTGGAATAGGTTAGCAGAGTTACCCCTACCGTGAGAGGGTGAATGGGGTCATTAATAAGACATTGAGGCTCCTATGACTCACTCTAAGTAGCAGGTAAATAGGATCGTCTGGGGATACCTGGATTAAGGATGTCACACAGGTAAATAGGATCGTCTGGAGTTACCTGGATTAAGGATGTAACACAGGTAAATAGGATCGTCTGGAGTTACCTGGATTAAGGATGTAACACAGGTAAATAGGATCGTCTGGAGTTACCTGGATTAAGGATGTAACACAGGTAAATAGAATCGTCTGGAGTTACCTGGATTAAGGATGTAACACAGGTAAATAGAATCGTCTGGAGTTACCTGGATTAAGGATGTAACACAGGTAAATAGGATCGACTAGAGTTACCTGGATTGAGGATGTAACACAGGTAAATAGGATCGACTAGAGTTACCTGGATTGAGGATGTAACACAGGTAAATAAGATCGACTAGGGTTACCCGGTACCTGTATTAAGGATGTCACACAGGTACATAGGATCGTCTGGGGTTACCTGGATTTAAGGATGACCAATATGTCTTAATGTCCGGTTGCCATGGTTACGCAAATCTCACCTTTACCAGGAAAAGAAAAAAGATCTTTATAATTATCTATAAAAATAACTTTTTAAATTTTGGATTAAAAGAAAAATATCCACAACTTAAAGAAAAAGAAATCCCTTTTGTTTACCTTTAAAAACAACTTCGAGAAAATAAAAAAAAATCTCTTATACTTTACCTTTAAAAACAACTTCAGGAAATAAAAAAATCCCAAAAGTTAACCCTTAAAAACAACTTCAGGAAGCAAAAGAAAAATTCCTTTGATAAAATTAAAATAGAACTCCACAAAATTAAAGAAAACAAATCCCTTTAATTTACCTTTAAAAACAACTTCAGGAATTTAAAATAATCCCTACAATTTACTGATAAAATTCAGGAATTAACAGAAAAAAATCCCTATAATTTACCTTTAAAAAGGCTCAGAAATTAATAGAAAAAAGTCCCTATAATTTACCTTTAAAAAATTCTGGAATCTACGGAAAGAAAATCCCTACAGGTTACCAAAAAAGTCAGGAATTATTTTTTCATATGGAAGTAACTGCCTCTCTTTTTACCAAATCTTCTTTTACCACAGATTTTTGCATCCACGTATTTATTGAACAAATAAATCAGCAAATATTTACTGTACCTTGCGTCCCACCTGTCAGGTGGAATAAATCTGTAATCACTATGTATATGGGTATGGTAGTGTTAAAATTATTATTGTTTACCAGGTAGAAGGATTGCAGTGAAAGGGGAACAGTGATAATGATGATGATGATGATGATGATGATGACGACGATGCCGAAGACGAAGACGATGATGGTGATGATAATGGATATGATAATGATGACGAAGATATAGATAATGATGAGGATGATGAACTTAAAGAAAATGATGATGATGCCGAAGACGAAGACGATGATGGATATGATAATGATGATGAAGAAGATAATGATGATGACTGACGATGAAGACGACGACGATGGTGAAGATGATTTTAATGATGATGGTTACACATCTAATAACAAATTACATTAACTATTTCACTCTCATCCCTCTGTCTATCAAATATCAATCTATTTTTTTGCATCAAACTTCCTATCTAAACCTTAACACTTAGTAATAATATCGGAAACTAATATGAATTTTAAGGTGTGCATGGTCTGTGTATCTATATAACCAGGGGCGTAACTCTCTCTCTCTCTCTCTCTCTCTCTCTCTCTCTCTCTCTTCCTAAACAATGGCCGCGTTTTCTCGACTGCAAGATGGGGTAGGCAAAGGCACTGATATATTCCTAAGATAGTTTGCGGCCGCGTTCACTTTCTTGTGCCTTTGAGAGGAGCGTTGCGGATTCTTGTGTTCTGATTCTGAAAGGGAAGAGTTGTGAGAAAGCTGGATGAATTTCTGTCTGTCAGTCTGTCTGGACCTGGCTCTCTGTCTGTCTGTATGTTTCTTTGTCTGTCTGTCTGTATCTATGTTTCTTTCTCTGTCTGTCTGTATCTATGTTTCTTTCTCTGTCTGTGTATCTGTATGTTTCTTTGTCTGTCTGTATCTGTATGTTTCTTTGTATGTGTCTGTCTGTCTGTCTGTCTGTCTGTCTGTCTGTCTCTCTCTCTCTCTCTCTCTCTCTCTCTCTCTCTCTCTCTCTCTCTCTCTCGGCTGCACATATCTACGTCTCGACTTCTACATGGTCGTGAACTGTCTTGTGGAGAAAAATTGGTCCCATATTTTGCATTAAGTTTGAGATGCAAGATTCCAAACCTACTTGAATGATCTTTAGGTATAAGCAGATAGACAGACAGACAGACAGATAGATGAACAGATAGACAGATGGACAGAGTGATAGATATTGATAGATATGGAATGAAAAATAGGTATGTAGAAGTGATGAGATCAATACATTGGCAGATTAAAGAAGAGAGAGAGAGAGAGAGAGAGAGAGAGAGCTAGGCAGGGTGTGGGTGTGAGTGTGAGTGAAGGGTAACAATGCAGTGTGCGAGAAGTTCCAAAAGCCGTATGAATTTTTTAGTGGCTGGCCTGCGTCTCGACCTGGGGGGGCTGCGTCAGGGGATGGGGGGGGGGGCTGCGTTGAGGGAGGAGGAGACTGCGTCAGGGGAGGGGAGGGGGCTGTGTCAGGGGAGGGGAGGGGGCTGGGTCTGGGTAGGGTACGCTCGAGGGGCTGGGCACCTCACCAACAGTGCTCTCTTGATGACCTGTTGCTGGTAATATGGTAAGATGATTTTAACTGTGTGTGTGTGTGTGTGTGTGTGTGTGTGTGTGTGTGTGTGTGTGAGAGACGATTTTAACTATTGTGTGTGTGTGTGTGTGTGTGTGTGTGTGTGTGTGTGTGTGTGTGTGTGTGTGTGTGTGTGTGTGTGTGTTACCTAATTATCTTGTGTGTGATACCTATCCTTTAACCATCGCCACAGTCCAAAAACAACATGCAAGAATATACGGATGTGTTTCTTAAGCAAGAGAATATTTACGATACCTAGACACATCCTGTATAAGTGTAAGAGTCAGTACGAGGTCCACTGCAAGACTGTACTTACTCCTCGAAGGAAGGGAGAGCAATAGCTAGAATTAACCCTCCCACATGCCGGCCAAGTACGAATGGGAAAGCAGTTTGTGGTGAGCGAGATGCATGTGAGAATCGAAGTGTTGTATTGGCTATGTTTCTGTTTAATAATTTGTGTGTGTAATTAATATGAACTGGCAGCGTGGGAACATTTATAAGCATATGAAAGGACATTCTACCAGCGTCCGCTTTACATGTTCCCGGCTGCTTAGGATTTCAGTTCTACCAACCCTGCTTAGTACAATATTTCAGTTGGCTTTTCATCATCATCAGCCGATTTTCTTTATCACAGATGGGGTTAGTAGGAGCCAGAACCATTATCCAGAAACCTAAAAATAGACAACATACAAGTAAAGGTACCGTAGTCAGAACTAAATCAAAGTGCCGTACTGAAAGTGGTACATTAAATTGGACGGGAAGATGTGTTACGTAAGTCTGCACAGTTACGGCACTTAAAATATGAGCCGGAGTGCAGGAAACCATCACAGTTTTCACATCATAAACTACCACACTTCATACTACTATATCTTAAATTGTCACACTACACACTACTGTGGCTCACACTGCTACAACACACTAGCACACTACATACGTCCATACTGCACCCCATACTAGCAGTCTTCACACCACCAATACCTCACAGTCACGCCACAAAATGCCACACCACACTGCTATATTTCACACTACATTACTATACCACACAGTACCACATCTCTACCGCAACTGAAACACTAGCACATCTCTTTATTATGTCTCTCAGCCTAATCACATCACACACTGCCACATCTCATTGGTGGATCACAAGCTAACATACCTCACACTACCAAGCCCCATATTAGCACACCTCACACTACCAACACTTCACACTACCACATCTCATACTCCAACATTTCACTCTACCATATATCCCATTAACATCTCATACTACTTGAATAACATACCTCACACTAGTATTGCTGCACAGTACCATACTTCACACTAGCACACTGCATAGTCACACTACACAGCCACATCTCATAATCAAACTTTGCCATACCACACACTTCCACATTATACTCTGCCACATAAAACCACACAACACCATACCACACACTGCCACACCATACCACCACACCACATGCCACACATTGCCACATACCACCACACCACAGACTGCCACATACCACACCACACACTGCCACATACCACCACAACACACACTGCCACATACGACCACACCACACATAGCAACACCACACCACCACATCACACACTGCTACACCACACGAACAGTCACACCACACCATACACTGACACACACACACACACACACACACACACACACACACACTACCATACCACATCAACACACACACACACACACACTGCCACACCACACCCACACACACACATACCCGGTACTGCCACACCACCACACCACACTGTTCCACCACACCACACCGCATCACACCTCCCACGTCCTGCATCTCATTATCACAGATACTTGTCCTAAAACTCTATATAAAGAGGTATTAACAGGATGCCAGTTAAATGGGTCACACTTCCTCCCTCTCTGCAATCAACACATCTATTTTTCTGTGTTGATTAGGGGATTGCAATATCAAGTCCATATGATCATTGAGAGCTTTGCAATACTAGTGTTTTTTGGGGAGGTGACGAAAATGAAAAAAAAAAAAAACACCCTAAGATACATATTTTTTAGTTGACTGTGATGATGATGATGATGATGATGATGGAGGTGGTGTGCTATGAAGATAATAATAATGATGATTGTTGTGGTGATGGTGATGATAACGAAAACAGCGATAGTAATGATGATGATGACGATAATAATAATAATGATCATGGTATGGGATCTAAATATTCATGAAAATAATCCCGTAATCCTTTCACTCCTTCAGCACGATACCTTATTAATACTATACAGCATCATTGGTGCTGTATAATTACTGTATTTAGCTGAGGAGGCTAATTACAACTATCATTAACCTTTTTACTACACCACGTCCGCCTTTGCCTTAAACACACACACACACACACACACACACACACACACACACACACACACACACACACACACACACTGTCCACCTTTCAACAGACCTAATCAAAATTAGTTGGCAACACATATATATGGCTAGCAATACACTGCATACAGTTCGCAACACAACAATTATATAGTTTATAGTTCATAATATACAGTTTGCAACACACTTTACAATACACTTTATATAGTTTGCAAAATGTCTAATATCTCACAACACACCTTGTTCAGTTGGCAATACACCTTATAGCCTACACAATGTGCAGAATGTAATACACCTTATATACAGTTTGCAGTACACCTTATAAAGTTCGCATTACACAATAAACAGTTCGCAACACACCATATACAGTTCGCAACACACCATATGGTTCGCAACACACATTATAAACTTTATACACTATGCAACACCTTATACAGTTCGCAATACACCTTATACGATTCGCAACACATTATATACAGTTCGTAACACACCCTGCACTGTTCGAAACACCTTATACAGTTCTAAACACACCTTTTACAGTTCGCAACACGCTGTATACAGTTCATAATACATCTTATACAGTTCGCAGCACATATACCGTTCGCAACACACCTTATACAGTTCGCAACACACCTTACACGGTTTGCAACACATTATAGTTCGCAACCCACTTTATATAGTTAGCAACACACCATTTACAGTTCGCAACACATTTTACACTTCGCAATACCTTATACACCACCACCACTACTACACAGAACTGCGGTCTGTTTGTTTTCATCTAACAGAACTGAGCCACTTCCACAACCTGCATCCAAAGTCGTGGAAGCTCCCTAACACCTCTTCCTTAGTGATTAGTTTCTGGATATGACTAGTTTATATCCTTTTGTACATTGTTTACGCAGAGTATGGGAACACTGGAAGAATTTACGTAATACAGAAGAGGAGAGTACGATGTAACAAAGTAAATCGCTTAGGAAAAGGTGTTAGGCAAATCGAAAAATGGGATGCTGACTCCAAAATTTTGACAATAATTTTTGAAGTACTTGACAATGATGGAACGTATCAGGCCTTCCTATATGGCTGCTGACTGCATTATGTAATATGGGACGCAGGCTAACCATATGTAATAACCAGAGACGTTCCATAAATGACCGTCAAATGTAAAAAATTTTCACCCCCTATATCCCATTCACTTCAACCCGGCTGAAATTATCGTCCTTTTGCAGAATAAGACAACACAAAGGCCCTACATCCTTCCTACAATACTTCTTCGTAACTAGCAACGACGTCTAGTGTTACTCTTCTTTACAGCTCAGCATTCAAGAGGGAGGGATGGTAATATTATGCCAAGTTAAAGTGAACAGCGTATAGCCAAATCGACCCTCCAGTCTGATTACACTTGGCTACCAAATAAGCTAAAAGGGACGAGGGATCATTGTCAGGTTAGAACAAACGCACAATAGGAACAACACATACCCCGACACCTGTTTAACTTGCAACACTACACAACACGCAACACATC
>NC_137069.1:14392873-14452873 GCF_032717465.1 Coenobita brevimanus
ACACTAACAAGCAAAACCTGACATATAACCACACGCACCTTTACCAAAACCACGTCCCCAACCTAACTTTAATATTTATTTGTTCGAAATTACACTCAAACACACACATTACACACATACACACACAAAACCGAACACTCAAATACACACGCTTCCACCAAACAGCGTTCCTAACCTAGCCCTGTAATTTTCCCAACAGGAACGAGGAACGAAACGGCAACCGATCGAAGCCTCACAACACACCCTCGACTCAACAAGACAACAACACATTTAACCAGACCAGTCTTCCTCCTCCTCTTTCTTACCTTCAGTCTAAGTCCTGAACATCTCGTAGAAGCTCAGGTATCCAAGGTTAAGCAAGTAATCCTTAGGGTGGGTTTGGCCACCATGAGAAAGAGCGACGGAACTTAGCACACGTGACCAAAACAAAGCGACCCACGGGAGCTTCGACACAGGCACCCTCACCCCACCGCAGCCTAAGCTCGACTGACTTGCTTCTCTCACTCTCACAGCTGACTCTCCCACCCCACAGGACTTAGGACGTGTTGGCTTCGGAGGCTCACGATTACCTCTTTACTCCTGGTTTTAGGAAAAGGAACGCTGACTTTCTTGTTGATTTAGAGGCTGTGTTACGTCTCTATTTGCAGCAACGTTAATCCATTCGTTGTCTTAGAAGGTGGACTGCTACCACTTCTTTACCAGTTTTTTGCTGTATACGGAAGGTTAATATTGTCTATCTATCCTCTACTATATACCTATATCTAGCCAGACGTCTTAATCCCGCAAGATGTGGCCACAAACAAATCGTCTCCATGTTGCCCTGTCCTGACATTTGGTATCCCTCCCTCTGAATCACATCTTCCTCTCTCGTATATCCTTCCAACCATTCCCTCCATCTCACCTTTGGTGTCCCCCTCCACCCCACCTGCATACACTCTTCTAGTCAGTCTCTCATTCTTCCATCCTCTCCGCACGGTCAAACCATATCAAGAGTTTTTCCTTACGCTTTCAATGACATCCACATCAGTACCACAACGCTCCCTAGCTTCCTTATTTGTCTGTCTGCCTCTCCACGTAACTCCACATGTTCCTCTCAAATAACTCACTTCCAGTACTCTCACTCTTGACGTGTGTCCTTCCAGCAGGGCCCTGAACGGTATCTTATTACTGAATCAGAGGGAAATATTCTCCTTGCCATAAGTGTTTTATCGGCACCTCTTCCTTACCATAGTGTGTCTGAATATCACGTAAATATTCTCCAAGGTTTACTAGACTTACAAGTCTTCCAAACCATGTTCTTAGAGCAACACTTTAATATTCTCTTGTATGTAAGTAATGAATCAAAGGACCGTATAATTACCTGGGAGCCTCACTAACATCTCTCCCATATCACCTTGTTCCTACCTATGTTGGTAATGTTTTTAAGGACTGAACGGATCGAATATTCTTTGGCACAGGAAGCTTAACAGCACCCCTTATACAGTATATTTCTGGACCTGACACAGTAATATTCACTTGTATTTTATTTAGGCTACATTTCATCCTCATATTGACTACATGCGCTGGAGAGGGACGCCTTCATGTGGTGACACTGATATGACTGGGCGGTGGAGTTGCCTAGATAGACGTCCCTAAACTCCCCCCTATCCCTCGAAAGGTGGATGGCAGACGACAGAGAAAGGATTTCTTTTGCTTGCAGTCCACCGGGTCCACGTTCAGATGATTCTGGGATTGCAACAATGACAGCTGCTATTATTATTATTATTATTATTATAATTATTATTATTATTACCATCATCATCATCCACAGTATTAGATAGTTCACCTCATAACGAAGGCCTTATCTTTCTCCACTCAGCCTATTGCCTGTTAGCCTGTTCCATCCAGTCCTAGCAAATCTGTGAACTGCATCTCCCCATCTCGGTCTCTTTCTGACTCTTCCTCTCACTCCATCTCTCCATCTTGTTCTCTCACTGCCTCTTCCTCTCACTCCATCTCTCCATCTTGTTCTCTCACTGCCTCTTCCTCTCACTCCATCTCTGGGCTGCCACTTAGTTACCCTGGTTGTCCATCTATTATTATCTATTCTACGAAAGACGTGACCTACCCACATCCATTTATATTTACAAAACGCACACACACACACACACACACACACACACACACACACACACACAAGCGAGTATTAAGCTCTTCAGTGCAGAATAAATCGCTCAGGAAGAGGCGCTACACAGTCTACCAAGCCCACGAGAGAATATGGCGAAAGTCAATGGTCCGGCGTCCACTAAATTCTGAAACTTATACATAACCCAAGTTTTATGGAAAAGTTTGAGTGTAAAAAGTGATGAAGGTTTTGCAGGTAAAGAGAGAGAGTGAGTGGGACTTGTGGCCTCTTGTCGCTGGTGTTTGAGAGAGAGAGAGAGAGAGAGAGAGAGAGAGAGAGAGAGAGAAGGGGAGAATTACCAGCTGGTTCATCGTTCTTTTTTGTTCTTTTCTTTGTTCCCTTTCCTTGTTGACGCTGACTAATCCCCTGCCGTGCGCGTCGCCTCGTCCGTGCTTCTTGTACGTGCCACAACATTTTCATTCGTGTTGCAACATTCTTATAAGTACTGCAACATTTTATATCGCGCTGCAACATTATTATTCATGCTGCAACGTTTGAAAATTCGTGCTGCAACATTTTAATTCGTGTTGCAACATTCTTATAAGTCCTGCAACATTTTATATCGTGCTGCAACATTTTTATTCCTGCTGCAACATTTTTATTCCTGCAGCAACATTTTTTTCAGTCGTGCTGCAACATTCTTATTAGTACTGCAACAATTTTATTTTTTGTGCTGCAACATTCATATTTCGTGCTGAAACCAATTTAATTTATTTCTGGCTTCATTAACCCTTAACGCTTTCTATTCCGTGGTTTATTATATCATTAACCTCCTCGATTTAATAAAGGTATAAAATTATTTTACCCACATTACCTGAAGACGAATTGGCGCAGCTGAAAGTGAGGAAGAAGAAGAAAGAAAAGAAGAAGAAAAAAAACAATAGAAGATGAAGAAGAAGAAGAAAAACAATAGTAGTAGTAGTAGTAGTAGTAGTAGTAGGAGGAGGAGGAGGAGGAGGAGGAGGAGGAGGAGGAGGAGAAGAAGAAGAAGAAGAAGAAGAGGAGGAGGAGGAGGAGGAGGAGGAGGAAGAGGAGGAGGAGAAGAAGAAGAAGAAGAGGACGAAGAAGGTGAAGACGAATACCAGGACGAAGAAGAAGGCGAAGATGAAGGCAGAGACGAAGAAACCTGGACGAAGCATTGTGATATATGGAGCGTGCTGTGACTGTAAGTGCAAATATTATCCTTGATCATTATTAAGACTCGAAATGGCACAAATAAAGTTTACATTCTGGGTGCTGTGTTTTTTAAGGCACTGGGTTAACAGATTCAGGTGTGTCTGTAGAATTCGCTCATTTTCACCTCCATCGTAGCCCAGGTGTGCCATACTTCTTTGGCTGATTGTACAGTGAGCGCCAATAGTCGTGTCGCGGTTCTGTCCGAAGATTAAATGTAACTCGTGAAACATTACGAAAGCCCTACCAGACGACGGAATATATCAGACGTTTAGCTCGACGGTTTATGTTTTCGCTAAATTTCACGACACGACTATTGGCGCTGACTGTACAGTACAAGGAAAGGTAGATGACATGAATTATGAGAGATGGAAGACAGGCCTGTAGGTGACTATGAAGAAGAAAGTTAACATTATTTTCACTCCCAGCTCGTAGCACCCGTCCAGCAACAAACTCTCATTCCTTTTCTGTCCATCTCTCCAATACAAGAATTAACCGTAACTCCCAGTCCTTCATGTATGCAACCGGATAACTCTGGAACTGTCTTCCTCTGTCTATTTCCTACTGCCTATGACCTCCAGTCTTTCAAAAGCAGTGTGTCCAGGCATATCGAAATGAAAGGATCTTGAATTTGACTCAGCGTTTTTTTTTTTTTTTTTTTCCTTGGAGGGAACGATTTGCGGCCTTCTGTCCCTTGGTTCCTTCTTCCTAAAAAAAAAAAAAAAAAAGGAGATGAAGAACTATGCCCTTTTCACACTAACCTGGCCTAAAATTGCCATCTCTTCACCTTGCTTGCTGAGTTTTAACACGAGGTTATTACTAGAATGCGATATCAGTCACGAAGAAGTGCATGAAAAAGATGAACAGCAACAGTATTGTCATATTCTGCTACTGAGCTACGTAAAATAAGATGCAAGAGGACAAAAATCTGGGCCAAGTTACAGTGAAAGGATCATAGTGTGTACTGAAGAATAAATATTACGTTGGCAGGCGTTCAGACAGCTCATTATAATGAAATCAAGAGAAGAATAGGAATGGGATGGAAATATTATGGTAAAGAAAGCAACATCGTGAAGGATACACTGCTTGCATATGTAGAGAGAGAGAGAGAGAGAGAGAGAGAGAGAGAAAGAGAGAGAGAGAGAGAGAGAGTAGAAAAGAAATAAGACTGATATATAGTCCGATCAGTGTCTTGCATACTTTAATCTGTGAATCTGAAATCTTGCGTCTTACACTCTTCTTGGGGGGTAAGCTTAAGATTTCTGAGATGGGAATGCAAGGTATTATAAACAGAGGGTATAAGTGGCTCCTTATCACCTCTTCCTTAGCGATTTATTTTGCGCATTGCACCGTAACACTCTCCTATATAATACTGTATCTATATCTATCTAATATCGATAAAGTTACCATCAATAAAACACAAGAAGATGCTGAAGTGTAACAAGCAGAATGAATCCCTAGAGAAAAGGTGTTACGTAATCTCCATTTCGACTACGAGCCCCCAGAGCCAAGGAGAATTCGAGCCAAATGTGTTTCTCGGCTACAGTCATTTTTCTTCTTCGCGTGATCTCCAGACGATGCGCCCCTGATGCGGACGGGAAGGGAGCAGTCTTTTTTCCTTCTGTGTGTGTGTGTGTGTGTGTGTGTGTGTGTGTGTGTGTGTGTGTGTGTGTGTGTGTGTGTGTGTGTGTGTGTGTGTGTGTGTTTCTTTTCAAGATATATCCCCAATTTTCATTTAAACACACACGTTCCTCTGCTTTTCCCGTAATTTTCCAACCTACCGCTTTCTCTGTGTCCCTTTTCTATGCCCACTACCCTCTTTTTCATCTGATTTTTCACACGCGCACACACACACACACACACACACACACACACACACACACACACACACACACAATTTTCCTTCCTACACTTTTTTCACAGATTTTTTTCCCTCTTGACTTTTCCATTTTCTGCCTATGCACACTCCGTTTTCTTTGCTTTTCCAAAAAATTTTATATATTTATTTTCGAGGTTGCACTAACAATAGATAGAAAAATGAGAATATTGCCAAGGGAATGAGCATGATGAAGGAGAGAATACGGGAGTGCATTCTGAGCACCCCTCACTTGATGCAGCATCCGGCTAGGGATTGATGGGTGTATAGATGGATGGAAAGATAGACAGTTGGGTGGATGGATGGATGATTCTAGAGACGGGCTTACACAGACGGATGGATGGATGGTTGGAGCATCGATAGATGGATGGATGGACCGATAGATGATAAGATAGACAGACAGAGAGAAAGACTTGGATGGATGGATAGTTGGATGGACGGATGGATGGATGGATGAATCGATAAATAAACAGATAATTAGAATAGGACGGATGGACAGTTGGATGGTTGATAAGTGGGTTGATGGATGGGTGGATGCATGCATGCACGAATGGACGGGTGGGTAGGTAGACAAACATAGATAAATACATGGATAGACATGTAGGTAGATAGACAGACAGATATACAGATAGGTAGATAGGGTGATAGATATATGGATAGATAGATAGGTAAGTAAATATATATATAAAGACAAATGGATAGATAGACTGAAAACTAAATGATCAAATATACTTTTATATATATATTGATATAAATATATAAACCGGTATACATAGAAAGATAGATAGGTACGTAAATAGTTATGGATGTATATAGACATACAGACAGACATAAAAGGATAGACAGATAGATCTATAGATGAATACAGGCACAGAGATAGATAAAAAAACAGATAGCTTGACACAGAGATATATAGACAGAATTGCAGAAACACCTTCCTTCCCCACCCATTCTCCCCCATTTACTCCCCATAACTCTCCTCCCCTCGTCCGTTTCCTCTCTATCACCCCCTCTCTTCCTCTCCTTTCCCTCTTTCTTCACCCCTTTCTCCTCCCCTAACTCTCCCCCTTTTCCTCTCCTCTTCCTCCCCCCCTTTTCCTCCCCCTCTTCCTCTCTCTTCCTTTCCTTCGTCTTTTCTTTCTTCCTCTCCTGCCTTCCCTTCCTCCCTTTTCCCTTTTTCTCCAGTCTCTTCCTCTTTCTCTCCGTTTTCTCCCCTCCCTTCTCCTCTTCCTTTTCTTACTTCCATCCCTCCCTCTCCCCCTCTCCCTCTCCTACTCATCTATCCATCCCCTCTCTCTCAGTTTTATCTGCCTCTTTCCCTTCCTTTCCTCTCCTTCCTGTATTATCTCCCTCTCTTCCGTTTTCCACTTTCTCTATCCCTCTTCCTTCCCTCTCACTCTCTTACTCTCTCCCCTTCCCTTCCATTCCAAAGCTACCATTTCTATTTTTTTTTTTTCTCTCTCTCTCTCTCTCTCGCGGTCAACAACACAACACATGACCAGGAAATTCCAAGAGGGTAGTATTTTGCGTCCTCAACCCTGTGTTTACACACACACACACACACACACACACACACACACACACACACACACACACACCGTGGCGGCGAGCGGACGTGTTTACGCGACCTTCCGCCCCTGGTGTGACTTGGCGCTTCGTAGCAGCCTGGGTTCAGCCTGTTGACCCTGTCCCCTACCCTGCACGTAAGGTTCATGACTGAGGTGAATGTGCAGTGGCAGAATGTGCGCTCTTCCAATCTACCGGTACCGACCCAGTGAACTTTACAAATTGAAGCAGGGATGCGGCTATCCACCGAGTTCAGTGATTCAGTGCTTGAAAGACCTGGAACTTTTTCGCAATCGTGGTGAACGAGGTGGTAGACGGATTGTGCGCACAGTGCCTGTGATTACGAGCGAAAAGAAAACAAAAAATGTTGTACCAAGACCTCGCAACCTTTGTGAAGTGCCACGTGTATGTCATAACCTTCCTACCCTCCTCCTATCCAACGTAACCTCACTGACCAACAAGATGGAAGAAGTGATCGAAGCAGTGCGCACTACAGGCTGTGACATGATGGCAATTACAGAGGCGTGGCAGATTACCCCTGAATTGTGTAACATTCAAAACTTTGTGTTATTTCACCATCTCAGGGTTAACCCCAGGGGTGGAGGGGTAGCGTTGTTTTGTCACGCTAACCTGAATCCCTCACACCTCAGTGTTGAGATTCCCGAGGGAGTTGAGGCCTTGTGGGTTAGGCTAAACCCCCGTCTCCGCCCCCGTCACACTGCATCTGTCATCGTGTGTGTGGTGTATCACCCTCCACGTGCCCCCACCGCCCACCTCCTCACCAATCACATCACTGAGACTGCCGACGCCCTACGAGTGAGATTTCCTGCTGCAAAGCTGGTTGTATGTGGGGACTTCACTCGCCTGGACATCAGTGAAATTTTACACCAGCTTAATCTTACTCAGGTCGTGAATTTCCCCACCCACGAGCAAACAACCCTCGATCTTATCATCACTGGTATGGCCCAGCAGTACTCCCCTCCCCGACCTCTCCCCCCTCTAGGCCGGAGCACCCATATCACCATTCTATGGACGCCGGCACTTAACACCTCCATGCCAAGGCAAAGGGTCACCCGATACCACCGTCCTATGCCGGACTCTGCCATGAGGGAGTTTGGAAGGTGGGTAATTCAACACCAGTGGAGGGAAGTTTTGGACGCTGAAGGATGTAGATACCAAGTGGAGGAACTACACCACAACTACGACTGAAGCCTTTCACCACTTCTTCCCTGTCAAAGATTTCTCTGTGGATACATCCGATGCCCCATGGATGACACCACGCCTCAAGCGACTCATCAAACAATGCAACAGGACTTATTACACCGACCGCGTCCTGTTCAGGTCCCTGAGGAACAGGGTCATCAGGGAGATCAGGGCAGCCAAGTCATCCTACTACCCAAATAAACTACATCACCTCAAACAGCAAGACAGCAGTGGGTGGTTCAGTAGAGTCAAAGCTCTTTGTGACTTACAAAAGCAAACTTCTATTCTTCCCTGTACCTCTGACTTATCACCTGACCTAGCAGCTCGAGAGATTAACAGTCACTTTGCCTCTATCTGTCAGAGTCTGCCCCCTCTTGACCCTTCTCTCCTACCTGCCTCCCTCCCTTCCCCCTCACCATCCCCCCTCTGTCCAGGTGGCCAACGTAGCTACAAAATTGAAGAAACTGAGGCATAACAGATCTACTACACCTTCTGACCTGCCAATCCAAATTTACAACGAATTTGCCCCAGAACTTGCTCTCTCGCTGTCCTCCATAGTTAATGCCTCATTATCTCAAAACTCCTGCCCCAGTGACTGGAAAATTTCCTACGTAACACCCATCCCCTAAATCCATAGCCCACAGTCACTGAGTGACCTCAGACCAATTGCCATTATCCCTATCCCGAGCCTTATTTGCGAGGATTTTGTTTTCGACTTGGCATATGATAAAATTAAAAACTCAATAGATATACAACAATTTGGTAACATGAAGTCCTCCTCCACTACTCATTGTCAGTTTTCTTGACTTCCTACACAGCCACCTGGACAAACGCAACACCTCTCTGGCTGTCGCTTTTGTTGACTTTGGAAAGGCATTTGACCTTGTTGACCACACTGTTGTCATCAACAAGGCCATACGACTGGGACTCCATCCACAGCTGACAGCGTGGCTGGCTGACTTTCTCACTGGGTGACATCAGGCCGTCAGGTATCAGGGGTCGATCTCCTCCCTCCTCCCCCTGATCTGTGGGGTTCCCCAGGGTACGAAGATGGGTCCACTGTGCTTCCTCATCCTCATCAACGATGCCCTCACGGACATCCCGCATCAATGGAAGTATGTTGATAACAGTACCGTTGGCATTCCCATCAGCACCAGGCAGCCGGACTACTCGCCACTCCAGTCCACCCTGGACAGACTCAAGAAGTGGACTGAGGAGAACAAAGTGACAATCAACCACACCAAGACCGTGGTGATGCACTTCTGTACCTCCTCACAGGCCATGGCTCGTCCCCAGCTGTCAGTGGGCGCCCATCCCCTCCAATTGGTCCAGTCCACTAGACTGCTCGGTGTAACGGTGGATGACAGGCTGAGCTGGAAGCAACATGTCATCAACATAGTGAGGACAGCCTCATATAAACTGTACATGCTGCATAGACTCAAGTCACTGGGAACGCCAGCGAAGGAGCTACGTGGAGTTTATACCATCTTCATATTCCCTACCCTCATGTACGCCTCCCCAGCATGATCCTCCTCGCTCACCCTCACACAACAACAGCAGCTGGAGAGGACACAGAAAAGGGTGTGCAAGATCATCCTGGGCCCTGCCTATGACGGCTACGACAACGCCCTGACTACCCTGAGTCTGCCAAGGCTTTCCGAGAGGCATCGGGAGGCACTGGGGAAGTTTGGGAGGGGGCTATTATGTCACCCTTGTCACCGACACTTCCTCCCACCTGACGCTCCCCCACCACGCTGCGCTACAAGGCACATTAACAAGCTTGTGCTGATCAGAGCGCCGAGGACTGACTGGTACAAGAACAGCGCCATTCCATCCATTGTGCACATGATTAACTCAGTCTAGTCCTAGATTCAGCATAAACTATGTTAAGTGAACCCCATGTACACTGTCAGTGTATCACTGCTAACCCAATAAACCAATTATTAATATTAATATTATTATTATTATTATTATTATTATTATTATTACACACACACACACACACACACACACACAATTTGTGTGTGTGTGTGTGTGTGTGTGTAGGGGGTTGGTGGTTAGCACGTCCAATTCGCAGGTGGAAGAAACCGAGAACAAAGGTAGCTAGAGATTAATGAGGGAAGATTATGTGGAGAGAGAGAGAGAGAGAGGGTGGGGTGTGTAGGGGATGGTGGAGATGCGGACAGCTGACTGGAAGGACGCGAGATCAATTCCAGGTTGGGGCAGAGAACAGTTTGGGGGGGGGGGTTGAATTTTGTTAACTCTTTCACTACCATGGCGAACCTTATATTTTGATAATAATAATAATAATAATAATATTAATAACAAAAACAACAACAAAAACAACCATCATCATCATCATCATCATCGTCATCATCATCAACATCATCATCATCATCACGATCAAAACTTCACCGATGAGAAATCAAATGAAATACAGAAACGAAATTTAGAAGGAAGGATACTCTGTTACGCTCGGGGAGGACTGGGAAATATTCGTAGGTAATTTTCTGGCATGGGATGGTCTGTGATAGTAAATAGTACATATGAAATTTCCTAACATTATTCTTTTCCTCAAGTTTCAAATCATTGTCCCTGTTTAAGTGCAGGTACCATTTGCTTTCATTAACCCCTTAACCGCAGGGCGTCACTTTCGTGACGCTTGGGAGCAAGGGATCATACCGCGGGGCGTCGCTTTTGTGATTCTGTGTTATTTTGAATTCACCTGGGCTTCCAAGTGGGGGCTTGTATCATCTATCAGTACTGTCAATGTCCAACACTAGTCAGCACTCCTAATCTCATCTGTACTCCCAGCCATTGTTGACAATTTAGCCATTTCTCCCCGTTCTTGACTACCCTTCCTACCCCCCCTCCATTACCCTATCCTCTCGCCTGCCCAGCCGTGCTACAGCTAAGTAAATCTTCCCTGGAATTTTTCACTGATTTCATCCATTGAAATAAGCCCTATGTCCTATTCTTATACCAAATAATATATACAAGAAAGAAATAAGGTAAGTGAGAGTGCCATACACCTGGAATTGGCTAATTATCACCTGACAACACCTCACGTGCACTCGTTCGCTAATTTTCGCTGTTTTTTTCCCCTTGAAATATGCTGTATAATCTATTTTCGTAATAAATATACATGTAAGGAGGGAAGGGAGAAGCCTAAGTGATATTTACATTCACCTGGAACTACCTAATTTATAATGTATTGTCTAGATTTCCTGCCAATCATTTGTGCTATACATAGCTGTTTCAAGAGCTAACATTGGTAGCACTGAATATCCCCTAAGTAGGCCTCTACCACGGCCCTCCCTTATCAGTTTACTCTCATCTTCCGAAGTAGAGGTACGTCTGTTTCTTCTTGCTGACTTCAGGGACTTTTTCGCCCCCATGCAATGGGCCCTGTGACCTTTACCCCCTACTAAACCTCGTGTGGAAAGAGGTAAAGGGCTGACAATTGATAAAAGAGTGACTACGATCTTTCTATTGAGTAAAACAGTGCAAGTGGAATTGTAAATAATGTGTAAATAATGTGTAAACAGCAAGTGAAAGTAATGAATGTAAATATACGTGAACAATGGAAAATAGTTTTATAAGTTACTTCAAGTGACAGTGCATAACACAGTGTAAATAAAATGGAAATGTAAATAACGTAAATAAAATAGAGAACGTAAATAGAAATGTAAATGAGTAGTATTATAAGAATACGAGTATATACCCTAGGAGTAATGAAAGTGAAAGTTTCACTCTAGCATGTCTGAATACTATGAGTTATGAGAGTGAAGATGAAAGTGACATTCACTCTCAATGCTAGTATACAGGACGAGAAAGTGAATGCTACGTATTTTACTGAAAGAAATTGAATCCCTACAGTGACAATAAACTAATACTACTGAAGGAAACTTATGGATAAAGACTGTAGATATATATAAGTGTTATATAGTAACAGAAATATAAAGTGTGAGGGGTTTTATGAATAATAAATGACAGAGTACCAAGAGCGAAATAGTGCCAGTGCGACGGTCAGACGCGCTCGTAATTTTCATTGCTTTCACAGTGGGTTTTTTTTTGGAGTATGGATCCCAAACTACTTGAAAATCATAGAGTAGTGTTTATAGTGTTAATATCTGGCTGTGGTAATCATATTACGGGTTGTCGGGAAGTGTAAAGTGGAGACTTCGTTACCCAACTTCAGAGGTCTCCACAAGTCCTACGGTAACTGACGAAGGCTCAACAAACATTCCAAGAGAAAGCTGAAAGTATGTGCCATAAGCATATATAATTTTAATATTCTAGGACTAATAACTGATTTTTGACAAATATTTTTTGAGAGTCTGTCGGAGCCCGAATAACCCCGCGGCACACGCAAAACATAGGTAAACATGCCCGCGGTGTAGGGGTTAAAAACTATACTCATTTCACCATAACTTGGCCCTGACTTTCGTCCTTTTGCAGCTTATTTCACATAGCTCAGTGGCAGAAAAAGTTAATGCTACGGCAATACATCCCTTCCATAGCACTTCTTTGTGGCTGGCATCAAAGTCTTGTATTAATCTTCTGTTACAACTCAGCATTAAAGATGGGAAGACGGCAATTTTAGGTCGTTAGAGTGAAAGAAGTACAGTCTCCTATCCACGCTTTCCGATTTCTGAACTTATTCCCACTTCTTATTGTTGGACACACGACACGGGCACTTTCCGGAAGGGAGTGTTCTTCAGAGCCATCTCCCAAGGTGAAGATGCAAGTGGTCAGCCAGTCAGTCACCCACACACTGAGTTAGGGAATCAGTAACTCAGTAACCCAGTATCGAGGTCCAGGAAATATAAGCCTCGCATCTCTCCATCTTGTTCTCTGCCCGCCTCTTCCTCTCACTCCATCTCTCCATCTTGTTGTCTGTTTGCCTCTTCCTCTCACTCCATCTCTCCATCTTGTTCTCTGCCCGCCTCTTCCTCTCACTCCATCTCTCCATCTTGTTGTCTGTTTGCCTCTTCCTCTCACTCCATCTCTCCATCTTGTTCTCTGTTTGCCTCTTCCTCTCACTCCATCTCTCCATCTTGTTCTCTGCCCGCCTCTTCCTCTCACTCCATCTCTCCATCTTGTTCTCTGCCCGCCTCTTCCTCTCACTCCATCTCTCCATCTTGTTCTCTGTTTGCCTCTTCCTCTCACTCCATCTCTCCATCTTGTTGTCTGTTTGCCTCTTCCTCTCACTCCATCTCTCCATCTTGTTCTCTGTTTGCCTCTTCCTCTCACTCCAACTCTCCATCTTGTTCTCTGTTTGCCTCTTCCTCTCACTCTATCTCTCTCTCTTGTTCTCTGTTTGCCTCTTCCTCTCACTCCATCTCTCCATCTTGTTCTCTGTTTGCCTCTTCCTCTCACTCCATCTCTCCATCTTGTTGTCTGTTTGCCTCTTCCTCTCACTCCATCTCTCCATCTTGTTCTCTGTTTGCCTCTTCCTCTCACTCCATCTCTCTTGTTCTATGTCTGCCTCCATCTCTGGGCTGCCACTCAGTTACCCTGCTTGTCCATGTGTTATCTGCTCTACGAAGGACGTGACCTGACAGCTCTAACCTAACCCTCTCAAGGTGGGAACAACTTTAGTATTCTCAGCTAAAGCCAGACGATTTTAATAAGCTGAAAGTGAGTCATAGGAGCCTGAGAATGACAACCAAGAGAGAGAGTGAAAGAATTTATAATGGAAAGGACGCTGATAATTCCACTCTGACAAATTCCTTTTTCCTTCTCTCTCTCTCTCTCTCTCTCTCTCTCTCTCTCTCGCTCTCTCTCTCTCTCTCTCTCTCTCTCTCTCTCTCTCTCTCTCTCTCTCTCTCTCTCTCTCTCTCTCTCTCTCTCTCTCACGGTTAAGCAGGTATCTTTTTTTCAATTAACATTCTCCTGCTCTTCAAGTCTGTATCATAGGTTTTCCTCTCTCTCTCTCTCTCTCTCTCTCTCTCTCTCTCTCTCTCTCTCTCTCTCTCTCTCGTGCGTTCTATGACTGTTGTATCAACTACTGTATGTCAGAACAAGGAAGAGAAAGAAAACCCGACGGATTTCCTCATTCCAACTAAATCTAACAAACGAAGCCGGCAGGAAAAAGTGAGAAGGCTTACCGTGCAATACTGAGCAACTCGTGGATATTGCAGAGGAGGGAGAAAGTTGCAACAATATTTTCCTTCTCTGTCATATTGTGCAGTAAAGAAAATGGTGGCTTGATAAAATAAAGATCCAGTACAAAATCAGCAAGTATGTAATGTGAAACGAACACATAAGGTCGGTTTAGTACACCTAATCTTTGTTAACCGGATTTCTTTTTTTTTTTTTCAGAAGATAAATGCCGAGAAGTGACACCGACGATACTGAGAGAAGACAAAAGACTGGGGTGATGATGGTGGTGGTGGTGGTGGTGGTGGTGGTGGTGGTGGTGGTGATGATGATGATGATGATGATGATGATGATGATGATGATGTTGATATGATGATGATGATGATGATTTTGGTGGTATTGGTGATGGAGACGTAGGTGGTGGTGGTGGTGGGTGATGGAGATGATGATGAAATATGTGGCGTATGTATCACTGCCACCTACTTCACTAAACACGTGAGTGAGAGAGAGAGTAATAATAATAATAATGTTTATTTCCACCAACAGTGCTATTCTTGTTACATAATATAGACACAAAGTATTTACAATATATGACTGAAGAATGACAGCCTAATTTTTTCTAAGACTGCAACCATATTTGGGTACATGTCCAGTAGCATTATATTTATACAATGTGTTGTTACATGTTTCATTGTACCATTATTTACATTGCAGTTTTAGACGGGGAATCTTCATATATTTATTACAGAAGTAATGAAGAACTCCAGTAGAATATACATATGGGTTACTTCATAGGTTCTTCCTTATCATTATACACAGTTGGTGCCTAAAGGTTAGTTCATTTATTGTACATTAAATAGATTTACAGATAAGATGATTGTTAATGTTACTGTCAGAGATAGGTGAGTTGCTTATGATAATAATAATAGTAGTAGCAGTAGTAGTAGTAGTAACAGTAGCAGTACTAGTAGTAGTAGTAGTAGTGGTAATATTAATAATAACTGATAACAATAATAATAATGTGAAAATAGTGACGACAGTGATAATAATAACAATAATAACTATAATAATAATAGTAGTAATAGTAGTAGTAGTAGTAGTAATAATATTAATAATAACTGATAACAATAATAATAACTAAGTGAAAATAGTGACGACAGTGATAATAATAATAATAACTATAATAATAATAATAGTAATAATAATAATAATAATAATAATAGTAGTAGTAGTAGTAGTAGTAGTTGTAGTAGTAGTAGTAGTAGTAGCAATATTAATAATAATTGATAACAATAATAACAACAATAAGTGAAAATAGTGACGACAGTGATAATAATAACAATAATAACTATAATAATAATAATAATAGTAGTAGTAGTAGCAGCAGTAGTAGTAGTAGTAGTAGTAGTAGTAGTAATAGTGAATAATAGATATAATAATATTGATAGTAACAGTAACAGTAGTTGATATAGGTACTAGTAAGGATTTGTAAAGGTCAGTACTATAATGGTGTGCTGAGGGGTTAAGGGCACTGCGGTAGTGTGGGGGTGGGGGAGTGTTTACTGAGGGATGGCTACGGGGATGGTGTGGGGCAGTGGGGCAGGGGGTGGGAGGCGAGGTTTAGCGCAGGAGAGAGAGAGAGAGAGAGAGAGAGAGAGAGAGAGAGAGAGAGAGAGAGAGAGAGAGAGCATCTTCCCAATTTAATCGAAATAATTTGAAACAATCACTATAATTTTTTTTTTAATCGAGGCGATGATGCACTTGACAGGTGGGTGATGATTTGCTGAATGCAGCATGTCCGAATAACACTGTTGTTATTTCAAATACAGTACCAGGTTATATGAATCGAAAATTATTTACTAACTCAAATTTCTCCCTCAGATATATGTTGCATTCAGCCAACCATCACCAACCTGTCAAATGCATCTTCGCCTCCACGAAAAAAAAAAAAAAAAAAAAAAAAAAAACTGAGTATAGTAAGACATGGAGTTTTCACAACATTTCGCCCATCTTAAAGTTTCTTAAGACACCCTATCAAAAAACTATCTTTAATCTACTGTCTTTAATTTTTGATATAGTGAACGAATCTTTTAAAAATATATCCATGCTGAGTACGAACCTATTGATCACCTGAGTGAAGACAAGTTTATTTTAACGATGTACAGGTGGCAGCACATGCATCTGCTACAGCATCAGCGTGAGCACACACACACACACACACACACACACACACACACACTGACCAGTGTTGTAAGCAAGGTATTACAAAAACTTATAAGAAAAGCTTGGGTGAATCATCTAGAAGAACACAGTATGATAACAGAAAGACAGTTTGGTTTCAGAAAAGGAAAATCATATGTTACTAATCTGTTGAGCTACTATGACAGAGTAACAAACACAATACACGAAAGGGAAGGATGGGTGGACAGTATCTATTTAGATTTCAAGAAAGCTTTTGACACAGTACCACACCAAAGACTTTTATGGAAACTTTACCATCAAGGAGGAACTCGAGGCAAACTGTTTTGTTGGATGCAAGACTTTCTCATACAAAGAGAAATGATGACAGTACTAAGAGGAAACTACTCATCATGGAAAGAAGTGACTAGTGGAGTACCACAGGGTTCAGTGCTGGCACCAATCATGTTTTTAGTGTATATAAATGATATAAACAGTAACACTGGAAATGAGAGCTATCTGAATATGTTTGCAGATGATGCAAAAATACAAAGGAGAATTACTAACACAGACTCTTGTAAAGAGCTACAAGAAGAATTAAATAAACTTCATGGATGGAGTAGTACATGGCAAATGGAATTCAATGTGGACAAGTGTCATGTAATCAAGTTTGGTAAAAGTGGAAAAAGACCTGATTGGGATTATGAGTTAGGAAATAAAACCCTATACACATCAGAAAGAGAGAAAGGCCTAGGTGTGATTATCAATAACAGACTATCTCCGGCTGACCACATCAGCGAGAAGGTACGGAACATGTATACACTGCTTGCAAATATGAGAATAGCATTCACATACATAAATGAAGACATGCTAAGAAGGATAATAACATCATTCATTAGACCAACCCTGGAATATGCATCAGTAGTCTGGAGTCCTCATCTCAAAAAGCACATAGACAAGATTGAAAAAGTTCAAAGGGCCGCTACAAGATGGATACCAAGCTTCAAGGACCTAAGCTATGAAGAACGACTAAATAAACTGAATCTACCAACACTACAGGAGAGAAGGAAAAGAGGTGACATGATAATGCTATATAAGTGCATATCAGGGAAGGAGAAAATAGACATAAATGATTACTTAACATATGGAGAAGCATCAGCAAGAGGACACTGCAAAAAACTGCATAAGAAGAGAGGTTATAAAAACGTAAGGAAATTCAGTTTCCCAAACAGAGCAATTGATCAATGGAATGCACTACCGAATGAAATAGTGTGTACCAAAACAATTCACAAATTTAAGGATATGTACGATAAATATGGTTTAAGACACGGGACAGTACGAGCTTGACTCATTCCTGTAAAGATACAATTAGGTAAGAACACACACACACACACACACACACACACACACACACACACACACACACATAATCAGACTAACTGGGAAAAAAAAATACTATATGAATCCAGTATACACACAGTAAAAGATACTGTAGATAGACAGATAGATAGACAGAAAAACATAAATAAAAAATACATAAACCCGCCATATTGTTGTCCTTTATCAGTTGTTTTTCTTGATTAATATTTTCGCCGCGTTCGAAGGCTCGCTGTGGCCTTGACTTTGGATTCCATTCTTTAGCCATTTCACTCTCAGAGCGTCTACCTGAATCTGTCTATTTGTCTATCAATCAATCTATCTATATAACTAGTAAGAAAATTGTTTGGATTTGTCCCGAGAGCTCAAAATTTTACACGTATCTAGGCCACCTGATAAACTTTGTAAGGCCCCGTTTTTAAATTAATCTTTGCAGATAACTATATATAATAATTTGGGGACAGTCTTACCGTCAAACATATATCGTAACCCTTATAATAAAAACAAATACAATAAGCCGGTAATACTGAATGCACACAGACGACCAATCACCTCCAAGTTTTCAACAGGGTGGTTCGTCTCTTCTCAGATGAAATCGAATAGGCTACATGGCAGTTGACGCCTGGCCTTTGGTTCCTTCTTTCTTGCATAAAAGAAAAGCCTGAACAGCATCCAAACACTTCACGATGCCTAAGTCAGAAGTCGCCAATCCACAGACTTAGAAGACAGGGATTGGGATGAGGCGGAGGCACGCGGCGCCTGAGGGGGGTATCTTGAATTACACAGGATGCATCTTGACTGAAGGCGAGTATACACATTTTATATTTATTTCTGACAGAGAGAGAGAGAGAGAGAGAGAGAGAGAGAGAGAGAGAGAGAGAGAGAGAGAATTTCTGTCTCAATAATTTTCTTACGACATACAAACTTGGTCAAGGAAAGAGTAAGAAAATCAAGAAAAAATGAAGACATCTTAAGAAAATCGTTAAGAATGTTCAATATTGCGGTAACTGGAGACAGTGAGAGAATGTATAGTGTGTGTGTGTGTGTGTGTGTGTGTGTGTGTGTGTGTGTGTGTGTGTGTGTGTGTGTGTGTGTGTGTGTGTGTGTGTGTGTGTGTGTTTACTGATTGGATAGTCGTGATGAGAAAGGTTGGGGGAGGAAAATGAAAGGGAAAAAGAGAGGCTGGAGAGAAGAGAGGGGAGAGAGGGAAGGGGGAAGAAGAGGTGAAGAGAAGAGAGGGGTGAGGGAGGGGAGGGAGGGCGGGAAATGAAAGTGAGGGAGAAGAGGGGGATAGAGGAGATGAGGAGAAGAGGGAGAGAAGGGTGAGGGGAGGAGAAGGTAAGGTAGAGAGGGAGAGTGAGAGGGAGGGAGAATGAGAGGGAGGAGAGTATACAGGGGGAGGTAAAGTAAAAAGGGAGGGGAGTGACAGGGAGGGGAGTGACAGGGAGGTGAGTGAAGAGAGGAGAGATGGAGAGGGAGATATGGAAATGGAAGGAGAGGAGAAGGAATGAAATTGGGCGATAAAGAATGAGAAGAAAACGAGAAGAAGAAAATCAGAGAACACTGGTCAACCAAAAAAAAAAATACTTCATGGTTCTGAATTGAAATGGTCTGATTCCAGGGTACTCGACGGTGCTGACCTCGACTATGGCTTCAGTAAGGACGTATCAGGTCCGGTTCTTGAAAACCAGTACATCGGTGTATCTTGCTCACAGGATGTGACTAATACATTTGGTTGTTTAGTTCCATCGATTAAATTTGTATTTTTGTGGCAGGTTACATATATTGTTTCCACTTCTATTCTTGCAGAAATTCTCAATCACTTTGACAGTAGTGAAAGATGGAACGTCGCAAATGTGTAAACGATCCTGACCGTTTTTGTTACATTTGTGGAGTGTTTGCCCCGGAAAGCCTCAAGAAAAACACGAAGGCTGTTCGAGTGAACTACAAAGCTACTTCAAATGTCCGTTGGCCAAGACAAGAAATGGGCGCCTCACATAGCATGTAGGTCCTGTGTCAATCATCTGAGTGAATGGATGCACGGAAAACGAAGTTCGGATTTGCCATTCACTGTACCAATGGTGTAGCGAGAGCCCAAAGACCACAGCATCGACTGCTACTTGTCTCACAAACATCAAAGGAATAACTGTCAAGACACGAGCCACCGTACAGTACTCCAGTATCGCTTCTGCAATCCGATCAGTGCCACACAGTGCAGAACTACCGGTTCCAAACCCACCTGCTGAACACGAGCTAAGCAGCGAATCTGATTCCAGTCATAGCCCCATTGATGATGACTACCAGGACGACTCAGGAAACAGTGGGCCCAAACCATTCAACCAGGGAGCCCTTCATGATCTCATAAGGGACCTTGATCTGTCTAAAGAAAAGGCAGAGCTACTGGGATCACGACTGAAGCAGCATAACCTGCTGGAAGATGGGATGCACATCACTACGGCATGTCATCGGCATAGAGAACTGTCTGCGTTCTTCAAAATGGCAAACAATTTTTACTATTGTGATGATGCAGTGTCTCATGCAACAACTGTGCAAGTCTGATCCATACAAGCCGGATGATTGGAGGCTGTTTACAGAGTCAGAAAAAGACACTCTGAAAGCAGTCCTCCTATAAAACGGGAATTGGCTTCCATCCGTGCCAATAGCACAAGCAGAGAAGATGACCGAGAGCTATGAAACTATGAAGGTTGTGCTTTCCGCTGTCGAGTATGAGAAGCATCAGTGGAATATATGCGTGGACCTCAAAGTGATCAGTCTACTTCTAGGCCTTCAGAACGGTTACACAAAGCACGAGCTTTCTCTGCTTGTGGAACAGTCGAGCTAATGCCGAGCACTTTGTAAAAAAAGAACAGCCGGCAAGACCAAAATATGCACCCGGAAGGTTCAACTGTCTTTACAAACCCCTTGTGGATCCAGAAAACATATTCTTGCCTCCAGTGTAGCTCAAGCTGGGCTTGGCGAAAAATTTCGTAAAAGCCATGGATCAAACGGGTACTGGGTTTAAATACTTGTCGATGAAGTTCGGTGACGTGGTATCCGAAGCCAAGTTGAAAGCAGGGGTCTTGAATGGTCCTCAGATCCGCATGCTGGTTAATGATGACTTCATCAAGGTATTAAACCCGCTGGAGAGAGACGCATGGGAATCATTCGTAAATGACTCACAGAACTACCTTGAAAACCATCGTGTGGACAACTACGAGGAAATTGTGGCAGGCATGTTACGGAGTTATCGAGCTCTGGGCTCATGAATGTCCTTGAAGATTCATTTCTTTCACTCCCACCTCGATTTCTTCCCAGATAACCTCAGAGCCATCAGTGACGAGCACGGTGAAAGGTTTCACCAAGACATTGCTATAATGGAGAGCAGGTATCAAGGCCAATTCAGTCCCAACATGATGGGCGACTACTGCTGGATGCTACAACGTGAATAGAGTCAGCTGAACAAGCAGAAAAGCAAAGTGCAGAAGTATTTTTAAAACTTCATTGCATGCTAATAAAATGTGCATTGGATTTCCGTATTTTTGTACTATTAATCATCACAATATTATCTGTGTGTGCCTCAATATATGTTACAAGGTTGAGACGAGTTATGCCACACTGAATATGTTTTCAGTCTGATATTCAAGAAACCTGGTCCGATTTGAAATCAGTGCTATCAAATTAGTCAGGGACACATACTCACGTATGAGAACCATTTTGGCTGTTGACAAGTGGAACAGAAGGAAAGGAGGGAAGGGTGCGAGAGGGGAAAGGAAGGGAGGGGGAGCGGAGAGGGGAAGAAGAGGGATAGAAATTAGAGAGAAACGCAAGGGGAGAGGGAAGTAAAATGACGGGAAAAAAGAGGGAGGAGAGAGAGAGGAAAAAGATATCAATAAGAGGGGAGGGAATTGGAAAGGGGGAAGGGGGAGGAGGAGAGAGGGAGGATGAAAGGAGAAGGGGGAAGAGATGAGTGAGAAGGAGAGGGGTGGAAATGGCTGAAGGGAGTTGAATTAGGTGGAATGAAAGGAGAGGGGAAGGGGAAGTGAAAAGAAAAAGAGGGGAAAGTGAGGGAGGAGGGAGGGGGAGGGAAATGGAGTGGAGAGGGGTGGAGGAAAATGGATAGGAAGAGGAGGTGGAAGGGAGAAGGAAGGTAGGAGGAGAGAGGTGTGACGAGGTGGCTAAAAACAAGAAATTAGAGAGAGAGAGAGAGAGAGAGAGAGAGAGAGAGAGACGCCAGTTTACTCCTGCATTAGATAACTACACTCATACAAGCAACAATGCTAGGACAGGATGGAACAGGCTAAACCAACAGACCGTACCGAAAGACGGAGACACCATTATATCCTGCAGTGGACTTTTTTATGTTGATGCTGATGATGATAAATATTTTACCCCAGCTTTTAGCACAAAGAGGCTGCGTTTATTTACTGGGCACCTTATCTAAGACGCGGCCAGCTTTCTTAAGAAGGGGTATCTGAATTCTGAAGACGTTTATTTAAAGGAAATTATTTTATCTTGACTTTTACAGGGGAAGTTTCTGTTTGCGAGTCCTGGTTCTTTATTGAGAGAGAGAGAGAGAGAGAGAGAGAGAGAGAGAGAGAGAGAGAGAGAGAGAGAGAATGTAGGGGAGAGAGGGGGAGAGGAGGGGAGGGAAAGGGGAGGAGAGGGGAAACAAGAAAAGATATAGGAAAGAGGGGAGAGGAAAGGGGAAGAGGGGAAAAAGATGAAGTAGAAAGCTCGAACAACGATATCGAATAAGAAGAGAGGGGACGAGGTGCAGAGAGAGAGAGAGAGAGAGAGAGAGAGAGAGAGAGAGAGAGAGAGAGAGAGAGAATATGAGAATGAGATAATGAGAAAAAGAAAATGAGAGGCAAAGAGAAAATAAGAGATAAAAACGAGCAAAGAATAAAAAACAAAGAAAAAAATGAGAGAAAAAAGATAGTAGAGAAAATGGGAGATAAAAAAGTGAAATATTAAGAACATAAAGAGAGAAAATTTGAGAAAGTGGGAAAGGGAGAAAAAGAAGTAGACGTGAGTGTGTGCTATAGGAGTGAGTGAGTGAGTGTGAGCAAGGGGAGTGAGTGAGCGAGAGAGAGGGGAGTGCTTTGAGGTGAGAGAGGGAGGGGAAGAGAGAGGGAGAGAGAGAGGGAGAGGAAGGGAGGAAAGGAACGAGAGGTGTTTATACTACATAAGAGTGAGGGGAGAGAGAGAGAGAAAGAGGGTCTGAAGGGAAGTGCAGTGGGGAGCTATCAGAGGGGAGATAGGAGGAGGTGAGAGAGAGAGAGAGAGAGAGAGAGAGAGAGAGAAACAAGCCAAGTGTTATTATAGCCATTACCAAACTCTGCATCTAGTGAGTGGTAACCTGGGGTAAAACATGAAATAAATAAAAATTAGTATCTTCAAGCAATTTCCGTCCCTACTAAGTAAGGACCCTTCTTCCCGCTCCATCCCAACCACTGAACGAATCAACACCAGCAGTTAAAACCAAGTGCAGAATTGTAATTTGGGAGGGGAGGGGAATCGCTACGAACCCAGGCAAACTGATTATAAGTGAGACACCCACCTGTACACAGAGACAAACACTCGCGCGTGCTGGCACACACGCAGACACACAGGCACTCATGCGTGCTGGCACACACGCAGACACACAGGCACTCATGCGTGCTGGCACACACGCAGACACACAGACACTCATGCGTGCTGGCACACACGCAGACACACAGGCACTCATGCGTGCTGGCACACACGCAGACACACAGGCACTCATGCGTGCTGGCACACACGCAGACACACAGACACTCGTGCGTGCTGGCACACACGCAGACACACAGACACTCGTGCGTGCTGGCACACACGCAGACACACAGACACTCGCACGTGCTGGCACACACGCAGACACACAGACACTCGTGCGTGCTGGCACACACGCAGACACACAGGCACTCATGCGTGCTCGCACACACGCAGACATACAGACACGCGCGCGTGCTCGCCCACAGGCAAATACATAGGCACTCAAGCGTGCTTGCACACACGCAGACACAAATACTGGCGAGCGCGCACAAGCAAACACACAGACACTTGCCAGCGCGCACGAGCACGTGCGCGCGGGCACACACACACACACACACACACACACACACACACACACACACACATAAATATATATACACGAGAGAGAGAGAGAGAGAGAGCACTTAAATACAGGACATGTGAGGGCCTGAACGCCATCTGTTGGTGATAGGGAGCAGTGCTGGGCCTTAGGCAACGGGTCGATTAGCCTACACCCACGGGGATAATACATTAACATTCTCGTAAATGGGGAAAAAACGTACTAAAACACACACACACACACAAACATCTTTCTAATCGACGAAAATGGACCTCAGGGAAAGGGTTGAGTAGTTGATGCTCAGGGCAGGATGCACTAAAATACGCATCCTTCGATAAACAACCCACTTCTTGAACGGGGTTAGGGACTTTATTATGAGTTCCCGCTGTGAAAGACTAAGCTCGTATTCTCGCCAGTTAAGGAAGCTCCCTAACACCTTTTCCTAAGCAATTTATTTTATTTATTACACCTTACTCTCCTTTTCTGTGTTACATACATCCTTCCAGTACCACCATACTCTGCTACTATTACTACTACTACTACTACTACCACCACCACTACTACTACTATTACTACCCCTACAACACTACTACTACTACTACTAAAGATGTGTAGAAGTATTTACCTTTAGAAATATTGTACCAAGTTTGAAAGGATTTGACGAAGAATCTTTTCTACCTTCCTTTCTTCTGAACATCTTTAAGTCTGTCACGGAATGACAAACGTCAAGATGTTCAGAAGAAAGGAAGGAAGAAGGAAGCGGAAGAAAATACAGTGGGGTCTTGTGCTGTTTGGAAGCTCACTAACACATCTTCCTTAGCGATTTGTTTCTAGTTATGCTTCCTTGCTATATTCTTGTTGTTCATGCAATCTATCGACATTTTAGAGTTAAGAAGCAAAAAAGGGTAGTAATGGGTAATTTAGAATAAATCGCTAAGGAAGAGGTGCTAGGAAGTAGAAATCTAAATATTTGGAAGCATAGAAGAGGCTAAATTGATACAGTTCACTCACTTTAAGTTGGCCCAAACTTTCATCCTTTTGCGACTTATTTCACGTAGTTCAGTGGCAGAAAAAAGACAATAGGCTGCTATGGCTCTACATACAGCCTGTAGCACTTCATGACTGGCATTCAATTCCAATGTTAAATCTCCTGTTACAACTCAGCATTCAACATGGAGGGATGGCAATTTTAGGCCTATTTGGAGTGAAAAGAGCATAGTGTGTATCTGCATATAGTTACGGTGTGGTGTATATGTTGACTATGGAGACAGACAGACAGACATATAGATAGATAGATAGATAAGTTGACAGATAGATAGATAGATAGACTGACAGACACAGACAGACAGATAGATAGATATAGATAACTAGAGAAAGAGAGAGAGAGAGAGAGAGAGAGAGAGAGAGAGAAACACTGATATACATAGATGGACAGATAAATAGACAGCCAGCGAGACAGACGGACAGACAGATAGACAGATCGAGACACACAGACTGATTAATAGACAGATAAACAGGTGCATAAATAGATAGATTAGATTAGAGAGATAGATAGATAGATAGATAGACAGGTAGACAGACTGACAAATAAACAGAGATAGATTGATTAACATACATACATACAGACAGACAGACAGCTAGCTAGCAAGCTAGCTAGATCAATAGATATATAGACAGATAGGAATCTTGAATTAGTACCTAAAATAGACATGGGTCATCAAGCAAAAAAATAATAATAATAATAATTCTAAGTCCAAATCTTCCCCTAAAATATGACCTGCAACCATTGATGTGATATCCTGGTCCCTAATTGTACAGCTGGGTGAATAGGGGAAAAAAAAGGAAAACAAACTTTGTCCTAGAGTCTGACCAGCACAAGAATCTAACACAAGGTCCTCAGTGGCAAAGGTCAAAGGGGTCGAGAGGGGTGAGACTGGAGGGTGGGGTGGGGTGGGGTGGGGTGGGGTGGGGGGCAGGGGGTAGAGGGATAGGGGGGACAAGGGTGAAAAGGTGAGGGAGAGGGAGGTGAAGGACCTGGTGTGTGGGTTGGGGTTAGGGTAAAGGGGAGGTAAAAGGACAGCAGGGGGTGAGGGTGAAAGAAAGGTGGGGAGAAACACAGACGGTGAGGGGGGGGGGGAGGTGAGGGGAAAAGAGATGAGCAGTGTACGATGGAGGAAAGGGTGACATAGAGGAAAGAATAAGGTAAAGGAAATAGGAAGGGGAGGGAATGGGGATGGAGGAAAGAGTAAGGAGGAGGAAAAATTAAAGTGGAGGGAAGAAAGATATTGGGGAAAGAGGAAGGGAAGAAAAGGAAGATGGAGGGAAGTATAAGGGAGAGGAGAGAGAGAGAAAGTGTAGAGGAGTGAAGTGTGATATAGATCATGGGTGAATGATGCATGAGGTGGAAGGGGGGGGTGAGGGGGAAGGCAGGGGTGTGAGGGGAGGGAAGAGTGAGGGAGGGGAGGGAAGGGGGAAGGGGTGAGAAGACACAATGAAAAGCCGTAAGACTAAGACCACAACACCTCAGTCTTACCTTACTTAATGGGTAAAGTTTTTGTTTGGCCTCGAATTCCTCCACTAAACACACACACACACACACACACACACACACACACACACACACACACACACACAGACGACCTCTTACTTTCCTACCAGCAACCCTAACAAAGAAGAAACAAAATATAGCAAGTAAATAAGTACGATATAATGAAAGCGACTTAGTGACTATATCGGTTGGTAAACGTTTCTCGAAAATGATAACAAAAATAACTTGAAAACGGAAATTGCCATTAGCAATTTCAGTAGTTGACCACATGACAAGTTCATCCAATTTCTTCCTCAGTTCGACAGCAGAGACAGATTTATTGTGTCCTAACATTGTAGCAATCGCTGGACCTGGTAATTTCAACACCCTTCATATAGCGAGCACGTCGAAGTGAAGAGTAGTAGGGTAGCCAAAGAATAGTGTCAAACACATTGAGAGAAGGTGAAAGCAACAAAATACTCGCAGAGCAAAAATGGCAGAGCCAAAACAACTTTCCATTGACCCCTGGGAGATCTCAGAAACTACTGGCCCAATTGGGCCCATAGTCATTTTAGACCTGCTCCCCGACCTTGGCTATGTCCCACAAAAATTTCAAGTCTGTACCTTTAGCGATTTGTGAGAATCCGTGAATAGACTATTTTTATAGGTTTTTGGTAGGCCGAGGGAAACCTGGTTGAGGACAATGAAAAGAGAAGCAGGAGAGGAGTGTTGGTGGGACCTGAAGGAGATGGCAAGAGACAAATATTGGTTGAGAAAGTTCATTGAGGCCCTATGCATCCCGTGGGGTACCACAGGAAATGATTGATTGATTGATTGATTTGGATGTACTTGGAAAACTATTACTGGGAACTCGATGATACTGGGTAACATGAAGCCGCCAGCTGGGGGACTCAGATGGCTAAGTATGATGGCTGTAGACTTGAATCTGAGCGAATACGAACAAATCACTTCTTTGTAGGAAAGAATAATAGTAATAAGAAGAAGAAATTGAAAATGGAAACTGCCATTAGCAGTTTCAATAATTCATCATATGACGTCATCCATCTTGTGCATGTGACCTCAGTACATAGATAATAAGCAAATTTTGGACTTTGAGCTTGGCTGTGACCTTGAATTTTGAGTTAAGGCCATTCATACTTGGTAACCATGCATGACATATCAAGTTCTTCAGATGTACCACGTTTTTTGGCTGTAGCTCAATTATATTATTATTATTATTATTATTATTATTATTATTATTATTTTACAACTGTGCACTCAATGACCCCAAACTACTTTCCATTGACCCGTGGGCGATCTCAGAAACTACTGACGCAAATGAGACCATAGTCATTTCAGACCTGCTCCTCGACTTTGGCTATGTCCCGAAAGAATTTCAAGCCTGTACCTTTAGCGACTTTTAAGAATCCACGAATAGACTATTTTCATGGGTTTTGGAATGTAACTGGAAAATCAGTACTGGAAAATGGATGATACTGGGTCAACTGGGTCATATGAAGCCGCCACCTTGTGGACTAAGATGGGCAAGTATGATGGCCGTAATCTTGAAATTGGGTGAATACGAGAAACTTCTTCGTTAAAAAATATACTAATAATAAGTATAATAACAATAATATTGACAAGAACAATATAACTCACAGATGGTGTGGTAAGTTATAATATAATAATAATAATGATACTACTACTACTGCTACTACTACTACTACTACTACTACTACTACTACTAATAATAATAATAATAATAATAATCTTTTATTTACAGTATATCATAATGATCCTATTTCTGTATGTTGTTGGTTTGTCCATTTGTTATGGTTACACAGCAAAACTGGCGCATTGTAGCACAATTTTTGTCAGGGCAGGGTACCTCTAAAATGCTCTAACTTCAAGAATAAAAGAATTTCCAGTCCAATCGGGCCACCGGTTCCCTAGTTATGACTCATTTCTAGCCTTTTGACATTGAACAAAGATCACCTGAAGGCGGCCTGAAGGCGGATCACTTTCTTTGTGGGCAATGAAGTTGCCGTAACACAGCCTTTTTGATATGGATCGGTTAAGCAAGTTATAATACTAATAATAATAAAATAATAATAATAATAATAATAATAATAATTAATAATAATAATAATAATAATAATAAAATACTAATAATAATAATAATAACAACAACAACAACAACAATAATTATAATAATAATTTACCACACGTGTCGTGAGTTACAATAAAATGAAAATCCAAAACCCTCCTGTGTTCTACGGTACCACTAATTTCAGTTTGACCGTCTGTGCCTTGTCTCAGGAATTATCATCATCATAACCAGCCAGTGAGGGTCCAGTGCAGGTCACGTTCTTAACATGTTTCCACTCTGACCCATTGGCTGTTAGCAAATTCCGTCCAGTCCTATCTGTCACGAATTGGCGCGAGCGTGTTTATAAGTTCGTGACATTTTTATTTCAGTGTGAAAACCGCGATTTTTAGTGGAATTCCCACTGTTTATCACTCAGTTTAACCGTCCTCGTATTCACCCGAATGGGAGTGTTTTCAGAACAATTTTCACTGTTTCATAAGCGATCATCCTTGCGTGCGACACTGGCGCCTCCGCTGAGTGATTTATTACGGGCGTGTATCGCTCACTTTCTTTCTGTTGACCGTTGGGGCAAACACGGCCAGCCCTCGCCCTCTTCCATAATTCGAACTTAGTCAGGATTCGAGCGTCGTGAGAGCAGGTTTGTTGGCCCAGCTTGGAGCAGCGCCGCCGTTGTACAGCGAGTTCCTAAAATCTCCACCTAGTGTGAATCGCCGAGGAGGTTTAGCGTGTTTGCAGCGTCCGTCCTACATAATGACGCCCAGTCATTCCGCTTAGCCCACTCTACTGACCAGTATTTCCCTATGTTTTTCCTAGGCTTAAGAGTTTAGCTTTGAGTGAGCGAGTGAGTGTATTCTTGTTATTTTGAATTCATTTTTAGACTTATGTAACGTAAATTTATTTCATTGTAATTAATAAATTTTTACAGTTCTTTTCCATTGGCCTTAATGTATAAACTCGTGTTTTATTTCTCCATATTAAGCTTATTCTAGTTGCCGCTCCTAGTTTGCATAAACGCTTTGCATTATTCATAACTGGTACTTAGGCCAGTCCTTTTGTATTAAGCTTAAATCCGTTGTGCCAACCAGGAGTTAATGCACCGGCAAGAACCTGTTTATCACTAATAGCATTAGTTATTGATTGTCAGGGGTGGAGTCACGTTCTCTAGATGCTAACAGTACTAACAAACGTGTCCCCTACGTGTCAGCAAGTGGGTTGGCGGAGAGTTAGTGTCCCTCCCCGTAAAAAACTAACTCAAAGACAAACGGCCACCCCTTACGGGATTATGGCGTCTGGCTATAGATAGACAGATACCACAGGAACTGACACTAATCACTTTACCTGGCCATAGATCAGTGTCATGTGTGTCACCTGTGTTATTTGCCTCGGATTCAAGACAAATTTTCAAAGACTGTCGACAAAAAAACAGGAGAGATGACAGCACTATACTCCATTCACCTTAACTTGGCCCAGGTTATCGTCCTTTCACAGCTTATTTCACGTAACTCAGTGGCAGGAGACAGTGATAAGGCTCCACATCCTCTCCGTAGCACTTCTTCGTGGCTAGCATCATAATATAAATCCATCTACTGTTACAACTCAGCATTCAAGGTGGAGGGGTGACAATTCTGGGCCAGGTTAGAGTAAAAGGAGTATAGTTTGTGACAGTACAATGAGAGGGGTAAGTAAAATGATTTTGTGTTAAGTAGAAAAAAAAAATATAATACTGCCATCACAATAATACAGGTTAATAGCAGAATATTATCGTCCTGGGAATAGATAAATTATACACGCCCGCCAGTGCTCGCCGTATGTAAAAATAAATATCTGCTTTACTCTCGTGGGACACAGTGGTATATATTAGTATGCAAAACAGCTGTGTGATGTTATGGTGTGGTGCTGAGGATGGTGGTGGTGGTCACAGTATATATTTTATCTGTCTGTCTGTCTATCTGTCTGTCTATCTACACACACACACACACACACACACACACACGTGGTAGGACTCCATATTATAATTGCAAATCATAATAAATAGATAGATAGAGAGACAGATAGAAGCAGGGAGTCAGATGATGAGAAGGTATTGTGTCTGCAAGAATCGAGCAATGCTAAACATGCTTACACACTCTTAACGCAAGGAATGCTTGATAGGCACACGACAGCGCCTAGTGACCATACACACACATACACACAGGCTGCTAGAACTTTCCATCCACGAGGAACACACGTGACACACCCCTGCTACACCAGAATTTAGGAAAGAGAGTGGCAGACGGAGGTTAGACACAGAACAGGCAGGAGGAGAAGGAGACAGGCCTCAGAAGAGACAGGTCACAGTGAGAAGGGCTTGGCAATTTAAGAGAGAGAGAGAGAGAGAGAGAGAGAGAGAGAGATAGCGGGACGGGACTCAATACTTGCGCTCTGTGTGAGAGACTTGTTAATATTTCCAAGACAAATAAAAATAGTCCCATACTATTCTTTACCTCTCCTGTCACTACATGACAAATGGGAAGCTACTCCAAGATATAAAAACCGCTCGTCCCAAAATCTAAAATATATATATAACTCAACCACAAAGGAACCTACACAGTCTTTTATGACACAAAGTCATTTATGACACACACACACACACACACACACACACACACACACACACACAGGTAGAAGACTGAGATATAATACAAAAGTTACATGGAATGATGAGACTGACAGTATATATATATATATATATATATATATATATATATATATATATGAGAGAGAGAGAGAGAGAGAGAGATTAAAAACAGACTGCACATAAGGAGAGGAGAGAGAGCGAGAGAGAAGGAAGAGGGAAGATGAGGGGGAGTTGAAAGAGTTGCGGCACATTAAGACGATGATGGCAAGGAGAAGGAAGAGAGTAGGCGGAAGAAGGAGGAGGGAAGGAGGGAGGGAGGAAGGGGGTTAAGTAGGAGGGAGGAAAAGGTCAGGAGATGAAGGAGAAGGAGACCGAGAACGAGACAGAGTGACGACTTCATCCCAGAACCATAAAACTGATAGTGATAGAATTCCCCGTTGATGAAGCAATATCGTGAGATGGGGGGGAGGGGTGATCGCAGACCCCCACTGTCGAGAGATGGAGTGGGAGGCGTGTGGGGGGGCGTGGGGGGGAGGAAATACTCTGTGCCCCCCCGTTTATTCCCTCATCTTTCGCCCCCTCCCTCCCCCCTCCCTCCTCGACCTCCCGCTGTCCTTTCTCCCTCCCATCATCTCAGTCTTCTCACTATCCCATTTCGTTCCCTGCCCCCTCCCCCCTTCCTTCCTCCCCCTTCCCAGTCTCCCTCCACCTGTCCTTTCTCCCTCCTCCATCTCTGTCTTCTCACCTCCCCTTCCGCCCCCCCTCCCGTCTCCCCTCCCTCCCCCCTCAAAATCCATTCCTCTAAAAAAAAAAAAAAAATCCCCTCCCCCCAAAATCTCTCCCTCCCAAAATCCATACTTGATCTGAATGTCCCACTGATGATAACCTATACTCCTTCCACATTAACCTGGCCTAAAACTGCCATCCCTCCATTAGATTAATACTTAAATTACCCCCTACTGAAAAACTAACATATATTCCTTTCACTCTAACTTGGCCTAAAGCTGCCGTCCCTCCATCTTGAATTACAGTAACACTAGAGTATGGTGATAGTCACGAAGAAGTGTTATGGTAAAGGATGTAGAGCTTTAGCAATGTCTTTTTTATCCACTTAACTGGGTCAAATACAGTAAGCCGCAAAAAGACGAAAATCTGGCCCAAGTTAAGGTGAAAGTAGTATAGGTTTCCTGACAGATGAACAGTCAAATCTGTACGTGTATATTCTTCACTGTGCAGGGAACGAATCAAAATCATACACTGAACGGCTCCATGCTAATAAAGAACGTGATGAACGGTGGAACGAGCATGCGAACGTAACAGAGTAAAGAAGTAAAGGAATTATTCTCTACTCCTTCTATTCTAACCTGGCCTAATTTGTCACCTTGAATCCTGATGTGCAACAGAAGATTAACCGTAGAATATTGATGCTAGTCATGTAGAAGTGCTGAGAAAGGATGTAGAGCCACTGTATTGTCTTCTTCCACTACTGAGCTACGCGAAATAAGCTGTAAAAAAATATCTGGGCCAAGTTAAGGTAAATGACTATAGGCAAGTGCAACCATAATTGAGTTGCTTTAGTTACAGCTTGGGGTTGATGGTATATTTGATCTCTCTCTCTCTCTCTCTCTCTCTCTCTCTCTCTCTCTCTCTCTCTCTCTCTCTCGCTCTCAAAAAACAACGTGGGCGACATGAACGGCATATTACGTTCAGAAAGTATAGGATATCACGTTAGAAGAGCGTAAGTCTGGCCAAATATTCCTCGATCTCCCTCTCCTCCTTTCTTAAAATATGGAACAATCTTCCTCCTTCTTCCTCTCTCCACGTCTTATATGGTACAATCGCCCTCCTTCTTCCTCCCTCCTTTTGTATATGGTACAATTTCCCTCCTTCTTCCTCCCTCTTCCTTTTGTATATGGTACAATTTCCCTCCTTCTTCCTCCCTCCTCCTTTTGTATATGGTACAATCTCCCTCCTTCTTCCTCCCTCTTCCTTTTGTATATGGTACAATTTCCCTCCTTCTTCCTCCCTCCTCCTTTTGTATATGGTACAATCTCCCTCCTCCTTCCTCCCTCCTCCTTTTGTATATGGTACAATCTCCCTCCTTCTTCCTCCCTCCACTCTGAACAGTCTCCCTCCTTTTTCCTCCTTCCCCACAATGAACATATCTTGTACGGTCTAATACTCCTTGAACGGTCTAATATCCCTTGAACGGTCTAATACTCCTTGAACGGTCTACTGCTACTCCTTCAAGAGAGAGAGATAAAATTAGGAGATCTTGCAAGACAGAATAGGCCAACAACCAATAAGTCAAAGTGGATAAAGTCGACAGGGGCTTTCTGCCTGTAGTGGACTCTCAGGATGATGATGATGATGATGATGCTGATGATGATGACGATGATGACGATGATGATGCTGCTGATGAATGTTTGACTGAGGATGACTGACTAATAGTGAGTGATTGACTGATTGATTGACTGATGATGATGATGGTGATGATGGCTGCTGCTAATGAATAATGATGACTGACGACTGATGATGATGATGATGATAGATGACCATGACTGATTATGATGATGATTGATGATGATGATGATGATGATAGATGACTATGAATGATTATGATGGTGATGACTGATAAGTGGTGAATGATGATGATGATGATAGATGACCATGAATGATGATGATGATGATGATGATGAGTGATGATGCTAACGTCAATGACGATTTTGACAACAACGAATACAGCAACAAGGACAATAATAATTCCACCCCACCCCCTCATAAATACAGAACGTAACCCAATACATACACGTTCGGAACGCCCTGACAAACAACCATCTCCTCCGGTAATTGATGAACGGCGAAATTACCCCCAGAACGAACGGGAAATCACCCCACCACCGCCATTAATCTAGGATATAGCGTAGAAATTATGTGACAATCCAGCGAGGGAATTTTTGGAACCATCAAAGAGGGAGGGGATGGAGGTGAGGGGATAGCGAGGGGGAGGGGGAGGGGATGGAGGCTGAAAGGGGAGAGAGGGGAGGGGGATGAACCCAGAGGGGAGCGAGGAGGTGGAAGGAGAAAAATTACCTGGAAAAATAGAGGGGAAACAACTCAAAAGGTCCGGTTATTCAATTTAGCGACCTAACAAAATCTAGCCAACCAGGAAAATATTTTATGCCATCTCGAAGCAAGGAAAAAATCGAAGAAAATACTGAAAAAAAGAATGTTTGGTTATGCAGTCTGGAGACATTGCAAACCAGGATCACTGGCTCTTCATGCAATCTCAGAGCAATGACTCCAAAGTTTGTTCAGTCCCAGTGCAATAATTATCCACTTATACCTAGTCACTGGTTAACTTGCACCTGTTCAAAGCATCCGTAAAACTGGTGTTGCTGATATTGTTGTTCAGCCCCGGTTTGTCTGGCTGAGAAGACCTGTCGACCACACGTAAGCGACTACTTCTGTTATGTTGTCCTATAGATACAGTATGAACACCGAGAAGGGAGAACCACTAGGGCCCCTTGTGGTAGAAAGACAAAATGCTACTAATACTAATACTACTACTACTTCTACTACTACTACTACTACTACTACTTCTACTACTACTACTACTATAACTACTACTATTATTATTACTACTACTATTATTATTACTACTACTACTACTACTACTACTATTACTACTACTACTACTACTACTATACAACTACTGTACTAGCAATAATAATAATAATAATAATAATAATAATAATATTAATAATAATAATTAGAGGCCCCCAAGAGGAATGCCACACAAGCCACGAGCCGATACATATCTAGCACGGCTCGGAATATGACGACCTTGACCTACTTTCACCGATTTCGAACTCGTAGATTTTCATCCCTATTACACACTTTGTAACCTTTTGTGATATTATTTTAAGCGGTTGAGAAGTTATCGTGCTAAAACACACACACACACACACACACACACACACACACACACACACACACGCAAACTGAGAACAATACCAGCTTCGCTATGGCGGCTGGTAATAATACATAAAAAAACAAATGGGTTGGGATCTCGTCTCATTAGTTCGAAGCCTCAGATGTAAAGTAACTATTGGGTGGATGTATTAAATTTCAATGCTCTCTCTGTTGGTAAATTAGTGAAGAGTATACTGATGGTCCCATAAAGGTAGGGTCATTAAGTGTTCAAGCTGGTTTGAGGGACCGGAAATTGTGGTGGGGGAGAGATAACTGCTGTGACAGATAGACGAATAGATAGGTTGATATAGATAGGAAGACAGGCAGACAGACAAGCACATGGACAGATAAACTGATTGATTCGCTATGGCGGCTGGTAATAATACATAAAAAAACAAATGGGTTGGGATCTCGTCTCATTAGTTCGAAGCCTCAGATGTAAAGTAACTATTGGGTGGATGTATTAAATTTCAATGCTCTCTCTGTTGGTAAATTAGTGAAGAGTATACTGATGGTCCCATAAAGGTAGGGTCATTAAGTGTTCATGCTGGTTTGAGGGACCGGAAATTGTGGTGGGGGAGAGATAACTGCTGTGACAGATAGACGAATAGATAGGTTGATATAGATAGGAAGACAGGCAGACAGACAAGCACATGGACAGATAAACTGATTGATTGACTGATACATAGATAGATACAGATATTGATAAACAAGCAGATAGACAGATAGAGATAGATAGATAGATATATTTACATATATACAAAGAGAGAGAGAGAGAGAGAGAGAGAGAGAGAGAGACCATTACAAAGAAACATAACTCACAATTAAAGTTGCGGAGTGTTGCAAAAATTTCCTTGATGTCTGCCATTTATTGCAATTTTGAGCGAGCTAAAATAATTACATTAACACTGATGAGGAGAGAGAGAGAGAGAGAGAGAGAGAGAGAGAGAGAGAAACGGAGGTATTTGGTAAGGATCACTGTGCTCTGAAAGTCTGTCGTGTCCTTCTCTCTCTCTCTCTCTCTCTCTCTCTCTCTCCAATTATCCTATTAATGACTGTGTTATTTCGCTAAACTAACATCACTCCATCTTGAATGGTGAGCTATAACACAAGTTTAACACTAGAACATGATGCTAGTCACGAAGAAGTGCTATGGAAAGGATGTAGGGTCTTAGTATTGTCTTATTCCGCCACAAAAACATAGAAAATAATCTGCAAAAGGATGAAAAACTCCACGCCAAGTTAAAGTGAGTGACCTGAAGTGAGGACAGTGAAGTCTGTATGATCTATAACACCTGGCACCACTGAAGCAGCACCCACGTCGAGAGAGAGAGAGAGAGAGAGAGAGAGAGAGAGAGAGAGACTGACATGGTACACACACACACACACACACACACACACAAAGGAAATGAGACACAAGGAGAAACAGATGGATAAAAAATATTAAGAAAAAGACAAAAACAAAAAAATAAAGAGTGACATGATGCAAAGAAAGAAAGAGAGAGAGAGAGAATAATAATTGCAGTCAGAAGAAAGGCTGAGAGGGAGTTACAAGCTCATATATAAAAAAGACAGACATACAGACAGGAACAGACTAACTAAAACAGAGAGAGAGAGAGACAGCACCAGAAACAGAAGGAGAGAAAGAGAAAGAGAATGACAGGTGACAGAGAAGAGAGAGTGAGAGAGGCAGAGAAGGAGTAAGTTACAACCACCATGAAAACACAGAGAAAGACAGAAACACTCCGAGACAGGAACATAGAAACAGACACACACAGCGAGACACAGAGAAAAACAGAAAGAGAATGACAGGAGACAGAGAAGAGACAGAGACAGAGGCAGAGAATGGGTAAGTTACAAGTGCCATGAAAACACACGCACGGAGTCGCCAAAAATTTTATACCTGGAATTACTTGCCAGCATAACTCGGCGTAACTACATTATCTGGGACGGTATTGGTGTTTACAGGGGTGGACAGCGGATCTCTGGGTGGAGGGGAGGGGAGAGGGTGGGAGAAGCTGGGGAGTGGAGTAGGTGAGAGATAGAGGGTTGGAGGGGGGGGGGGAGTTTAAGAGAGAGGGGAGAGGGAGGAGTCTGACAATTTCCCAGGGTAGCTGACTTTGGCTAATTTTTTTTTTTCTTCCCTTCGGTCCACCTACAATGTGTACCGTATGCATATATAGATGCACACACACACACACACACACACACACACACTTAAAGTCTTCGCTCGCTCCCTCTCTCTCTCTCTCAATATTTTTTTTTACTAAGCTGTCCTTAAACTCTCATTCCAAACCCCATTTTCTTTGAACTTTTATTTTCTCAAATCCACTTTCCTTGTCACTCATAATCACACATTCTTATCTTCATTTCACTAATTTTCTCACTTCTTGCTCACTTTTTCCTAATTTTTCTTACTCAGCCACTTTTACTATTCACACATACGTTTTCTCTCACTCTCGTCCTTAGTCAGACTCTCTCTTACGTTGGTCTGACCTCAGTAGAATTAGCTTTTTTTTTTTCCTCCCCAACAGATAACTTCGTCTAGGACCAACAGGTCTCTGTGTTGTAGGCTACTCTCTCTCTCTCTCTCTCTCTCTCTCTCTCTCTCTCTCTCTCTCATATTCTTTTTTCTGGGCCTGTATTCTGCATAGTGCTTATGGTCGACCCTAGCTAACCGTCATAGCTAAGCAAATTTATGACAGTCAGTCTTATGGCCGTCGGAAGTCGTCGGCCATACCTCACTAATCCAACAACACCGTCAGCTGCTAGAACGCACAGCTCACAATTTGTCAACTTTAAATTTATGGAATAAAATAGGTTCTTGGCATTATTTTCTTGGATTTAAATTGTTTTAACTTCATATTACGACTTTTGGGGAAGTTAGACATAGTAAAATAGGAATTCGTTTGTGAGAAAATGCGCTGAAACGTATTCCCGTTGAAAAGTGTGTAACCAAAAACACTGTCTGACTAGTGTAAACTTAACCTACCTTATTAATTTCATCTAATTTCATATTAGTATTTTTTTGTTGGCTAGACTAAACTTGGTTAGGTTAAATTTTATTATATATATATATATATATATATATATATATATATATATATATATATATATATATATATTTATATATTTTTATTCATATCATTATTTATTATAATATACTTAACCTACATTACAAATATTTTCTTAAGTCCAAAGAAAGTTAAAGAAAATGTTCATTGCTATGGACAGCAATGGGACAATAACCAGTTCATCTGGGTTAGGTTGAGTTATATATTTCTATAATTTGTTTCTGGTTTATTTAATATTTTCATATTTTTTACACTAACCTTAACCTAAAGTATTATTTTTTCGACCAGTCTAAACTTTACCTATCCCATTATTATTATTATATTATATTTAATTATTTATTATTTAATATTTTTTAGACGTCCATAATTAACCTAACCTGCTGGGGCTAGCCCTACAAGTACTGTAAAGCCCAAACTCTGCACATTTGCATTTTTCCGGTAGCAAGATAACGTAGTGTTATGATGACCTTAAGCTCCGGGGTGAGTGGGTTTCTCCTCTTGGTGTCATTCGATAAGGCGTCTCTCACAAGATTGGTGACATACAAAATACCGTCCCTGTCTAGCCGGTATCTCTTGATAAGCTCAGCATCACTGAGCTCGTTAAGCACGTCCCTTCTTCGGAAAATATTCCTCGGCTGGGGATCTGCTTGCTGTGGTGCGGCCATGTTGACACACTTCTGACGGTCATAGGCGGCGTTAAGACAGGGTGAACCCGAACATACCATCGCGCGTCTTATTATGGTCGTCCATAGGAGTTTATGGTCGACCATACGAGTTTCTGACGGAGTTATGTCTAAAATGCGCCATTTTGTTTAGATATGTACGACGGACTTAGCTATGACGGTTTGTAGAATCTGGGCCCTGGGGTCTACTCTACCTGGAATTGATGACAGGTGTGGTTGACTCCAAGCTGCTTAAGTCCCCCCTTTGCTTACCTGGAGGAAGGGAAAAGGTGGATTAACAGGTGAAGATCGTGAAGTATAATTAGGCAAATATGCTATAAATTAGGAGTATTTTGAGGAAAATATGCTATAACAGTGAGTATATTGAGGGAAATAAGGTATAATACTCGTAAGAAGGTATTTGTAACTGAGAATGTACTGATATGGCTGGGTCAAAGTGGCTTCGTCCCCCATTGCAAACTGGGAGATATAGAAAATGGGAACTTGTAAATGGGCGACTCGAAAAAAAAAAAGTTTGAAGAATCGGTCACAGCTTATGGGTAAATACTGAATTCTCTCTTTCTCTCTCTCTCTCTCTCTCTCAACATATTTCTCTTTCCTAGTCTCCCTCTTCCAGTACCTCCTCTCTCTCTCTCTCTCTCTCTCTCTCTCTCTCTCTCTCTCATCAGCAGCAGCCGTTTGAGTATCCACTGCAGGACCGGCCCATCCCGACGGAAGTCGGGACGATACAGCCAATGTATCTCTACCTATACTCAGTTTCTTTTATCGAAGCGAAGATGCACTTGACAGATTGGTGATTATTGGCTGAATGCAACATTACTTCATAATCTAGCATTATTAACTGACAACAAATATCTGAGGGGGAAATTTGGGTTAGCAAATATTTTTTGGACATGTTGCATTCAGCCAAACAACATCAACCTGTCAAGCGCATCTTCGCCTCAATAAAAAAAACGGAGTATAGTGGCTTAGGCTGTCTGGTAGAGATTGTATGTAGGGTGAGAAGTGCTTGTAAGTGTAATTGTAGTGTTGGAGTGGTTTTGGATGTGTGTGTAGTCTGTGAACCAAGTGTAATCGGCCCGCGCAAGCCGACTGGGTGCAAAGCATACTTTATACTAAGCGACACTGGTTCAACCACAGCACCCCTTGTGTCCCCCAATGCAGTACGTGGCCGGATGAACACTCCCAATGTTTATTACCCTGGCGGGGCGCGAACCCTGGTTCACCCGTGTACGAAACGCACACTCTACCACTGTACCACAGAGTCTCTCTCTCTCTCTCTCTCTCTCTCTCTCTCTCTACTTTTCTTTTCATCCTCTTCTCCATCCCACTTTTCCATTTTTTCTCCTCCCTCCCCCTCCCCCCCCTTCTCTCTCTCTCTCTCTCTCTCTCTCTCTCAGCGTCTCCAATCCGCTGAAAGAAATATACCAGTGTTTGGATGAGAGAGAGAGAGAGAGAGAACATTTCCACATCATCACCACGCATTTCTATCTATCTATAGCCAGACGCCTTAATCCCGTAAGGGGTGGCCACAAACAAATCGCCTTCATGTCCCCTTGTCCCCTGCCATTTCGCTGCCCATCCCCCAACTTACATCCCCTTTTCTCGTAAACCTCTCCACTCCATCCCTTCATCTCATCATCGACCTCTCCTTACCTCTCCCCCGCACTCACATTCACTCTCCTAGTTAGTCTCTCACTCTCCATCCTCTCCACATGGCCAGACCACCTCAATGTATTTAGGTGTTTCTAAAGAAGCTGAATAAAATCATAGTTTGGGGCCACACTTGCTCAAAAAAACATGTGATCGACAAGAGGAAACGATGCACCGGGTTAGAGCTACTGCAATATCCGGGTCTGAACGTTGGACGGACCCCTGAGCCTCGTTTCTTCTTGACAGTCACATATTTTCCGGAAATGGAGCCTGTGACCTCGAAATGGACGGATCTTGAATGTGGCTCATTTTTGTTGTTTGTTTCCTTGGAAGGAACAATACAGCAGGTTCCTGGCCTTTGGTTCCTTCTTTCTTGCATAAAAAAAATAAATAATTACACAAAAATGGCCGCACCTTTACATATTACTTCGTTCTGAGTTCATACCTGTCCTATTCTCGTCAGCACAGGTAGCGTTGCACATCCTCCTAAGCGACTTAATGAACGCTGCACATGATTGCACATTGCAATATGAAAACTGCTCAGGACTGATATTGCAGGCTGGAAGGGCTGCATACTAACATCTCTTCCTTAGCGATTTATTTTTGGATATGGCTGGTTATTATCCTTTTGGTACGTTATTTATACAGAGGATGGCGATGATGCAAAGATTTAACACAGAAGAGGACAGTAAAGAGTAATAAAGAAAATAAATCACTTAGGAAAAGGTGTTAGGGAGCTGGGGTTCTCTCTTAGGAAAATCTAGTAACAGCAAGAATTGAATACAGAGTAGGGCAGTAAGGTGTAACAAACAAAATAAATCGCTTAAGAAAAGGTGTTAGGGAGAATATATGGCGTCCTCGGGGTAAAGGTATGTATGATGTAACCCCTTCAGTACGATGACTTTATACTAATTACATTCTTGCTACCGACTTAGGTCAGCTGAGAGAGACCAGTCCTTGCAACGAGGTCTATCTGTTTATCAATTTACCTATCTATCTATCTATCAAACAATCTATTTATATATCTATCTGTCTATGTTTCTCTCTTCGCCTCTGTCTCACTATCATTCTCATTTCCTTGTCTTTCCCATTTCCCTTTTCATTACCCCTCTCTCTCTCTTTCTCTCTCTCTCTCTCTCTCTCTCTCTCTCTCTCTCTCTCTCTCTCAGATTAAAGTAAGTTAGCCTTGATTAGTTTAACCTGAGTTACGCTCCTTCCTCCTCCTCATTCTCTTTCATTGTCCTCTTTCTCATTGTGTGTGTGTGTGTGTGTGTGTGTGTGTGTGTGTGTGTGTGTGTGTGTGTGTGTGTGTGTGTTTGAAAGTATGTATGTATGTAGGTATGTATGTACCTATGTGTATGTGTGTGTTTTTGTTTGTATGTGTGTGTGTGTGTGTGTGTGTGTGTGTGTGTGTGTGTGTGTGTGTGTGTGTGTGTGTGTGTGTGTTTGTTTGTATGTGTGTGTGTGTGTGTGTGTGTGTGTGTGTGTGTGTGTGTGTGTGTGTGTGTGTGTGTGTGTGTGTGTGTGTGTGATGCCTTCTTTAAGTATATATCAACTATTTTTTCAACACACACTATTTTTAAAACAATTCATCTTCCGTATATCTTGAAGGAACTATTTTTCTTAAGATGACCACCGTTTTCGTAAGTTCAAGAGAGAGGAGAAGAGGTAGACTGAGAACAAGATGGAAAGATGATGTTTACATATTTGCTGGGATTGGATGGAACAGGTTAACAGCCCAAAGGTCAGAGTGGAGAAAGATGGGAGAAGCCTTCATATTGGCTCTGGCTGATGATGATGATGATGATGACGATAGGGATAACTATGATGATGATGATGGTGAAAATGATGATGATAATGATGTAAGTGATGGTGAGTGTGATGATGATGATGATATAAATGATGATGATGGTGATAATAAAAATGAAGTTAATGATAAAACGACTACAACAGCCTACCCTCTCACCTCTACATCTCAAGACGGTCAACTTGGAACTCTGTATCACCCTCTTTGCCAATTACTTGCTCCCAAATGATCGGCACAGAGTTTTTATTCCTTTGTGAATCGGGACGTGAATCAGAGGAGCCGAGATGGAATGCGCGGAAGGCTAGACATTCATGGACCTTTATCGGTGTGAAAGAAGGAGGAGGAGGAGGAGGAGACCAAGAACTACCAGACGCATCGGGAACTAGGGCTGTTGTTTTGGTGAGTTTGGAGGGCTCCCTACCAGAACTGGCCTTTGGTTATTTCTTCCTGGCATAAAAAAATCATAATCTGCATATGAAGGTGCTGAAGAGGGGCTCCTTCGCGCGGTGGTACTGACATGGGTAGATGAGTCTGTTGTCTGGTTATGAAACGCGCCTCAACTCCCTCCCTATCCCCTGAAAGGTTGTTGGTGGAATGCATGAGAGGGGAACTTAAGCCTGCAGTCCACTGGGTTCATAGTCAGATGAACCTGGGATAACAACAACAACAACAACAACAACTAGCAAGCACCCAGAGAGCACATACCTCCGCCAATGCCACTGCAATTAAAAAGGATTCGGATCTGGATCAGTGTAAACACTGTGTGGAATACATAGGATCCGGATCCACCCCCATATTTAATCAATTGTTCCATGACAAATGACCCACTCTTCTACAAAATTTGATTGAAATTCATTGAGAACTTTTGGAGAAATTATACACAGGATCCGGATCCTCCCCAAAATTAAAACAATTCTTTTTTGACCCATGGCTCACCCTTCCACCAACTTTCATTGAAATTCACTGAAAACTTCTGGAGATATCGTCTGGACAAAGTGCGAGGCAAACATAGGTGAAAGCATAACCTCCCAACAACTACTACTATTATTACTACTACTCCTACTACTACTGCTACTATAGTCTGTCTCAGGAAAAACGAATGTAGAATATCGTCTATTTTACTCCAAAGTCACTGTCAAAGGCCGAAGGCATCTGATTTAACGACCTGTGGGAATACAGGCTGGCCAGGGACAAGGCCTGAGGCCAAGAGGCACACACACACACACACACACACACACACACACACACACACACACACACACACACACACACACACACACACACACACAATCAATCAATGAATGGGTATAAGTGACCCGCTATGCTCACAGGTCAATATGAACTGTGGTTCCTGTTTTTGGATGCAACTTTTTTTTTTTTTTTTGAGTTACAAGCGCTAAAAATAAACGAAAAATATTGGACCAGTTATTCGTTGTATATTTAGATTTAATAGCTCATTATTCCTTTTATTTTACTTTTTTTTTTTTTGAGCTTGATTCGCCTGTCATCAAGACATTGTAAGTTGGCATCTCAGGTCACAGCACCTGACTGACTCCTGGAAGATGACAAGACAGGGTTGTCTGCAGTTTTCCCCTTGCTTCAATCTGAGCTGGATATCCATATTCGCATTTCATCAACGGACTTACCCTCTCTCTCTCTCTCTCTCTCTCTCTAAACCCCTGCTTCCCTCCTTTCTTCTCTCCCTCCTCCCTTCCCCATCTAGCATCTCTCTCTCTCTCTCTCTCTCTCAACCTCTGCTTCCGTCCTTTCTTGTCTCCCTCCTCCCTCCCCCATCTACCCTCTCTCTCTCTCTCTATAGTCAGATTAGAGAACTGAATAGACTGTAGTCGCGGAGCAGGACTCTGAGGTTGTCACTATCGTACCCTGGCAACCTACCATTCGAGAGTGCGTCCGATTTCGTATCATATTATACACGAATCATATTATATGCACGAATATATTATACACGAATATTATTATACACGAACATATTATACACGAATCATATTATTGTGCACGAATATATTATACACGAATAATATGACACACGAATATAAGTATGCACGAATATATTATACACGAATAATATTACACACGAACATATTGTACACGAATCTTATTATTATGCACGGATATATTATCCACGATTATTATTATTCACGAACATATTATACACGAATATTATTATACACGAACATATTGTACACGAATCATATTGTTGTTCACGAATTTATTATACACGAATAATATTCCACACGAACATATTATACACGAATTACATGCGTCTGATATTATACGCGAAATCACGCACTTTTGAATCGTAGGTTGCCAGGGCACGATAATAACAACCTCAGAGTCGCGCGCCGAGGCTATAGTAACCAAGGAGACTTTTTTAGAGCAGGAATAAAGCTGACTAAATTTCATGGAACCACAACATAATATTCAAGCTGTCAGTGGTCCACTTCCGTCAGATAAACACAAATTTACAGTAGAATTAGTGTTGTTTTTGTTAGCATTATAATGTTTAGTTTGCTTCATGTTTACGTCTGTCCGATAGCACGATAACTCTCTCTCTCTCTCTCTCTCTTATCTTTTGTCTGCCTGTCTCGAACCTTTGTGGGAACGACCTTGCTTCTCTTTACGTCTCAGGCTAACTCCTTCTTTCCTTCCCTTTTTTCCTTAATTCCTTCCTTTCTTCGACGTCTCTTTCTTTCCCTATTTCCCCTTCCTCACTTTTTCCCATCCAGTTCCCTTTTCCTCCTCCTAATTCTTTTCACCATTTCCACTCCTTTTCCTTCCTTCTTCCTTTTCACATCCTTCCCTCTTCTCCCTCCCTGTTCTTTTCAGCATTTCCTCCCTTCCTGCCATTATCTCCTTCGCCCCCTCCTATTCTCCCCTCCTTGCCAGTCCTCGTACCCTCTCCCCCCCTCCTCTCCTCCCCCTACGACTCCCCCTTCCTCTCCTCCCCCTACCCTTCCCCATCCTCTCTGCACAAGGGCCAATTTAAATCCCAACTCCAGTACGAACTGACGTTCAAACTCAAGTACCAACTCAGGTCCCAACACAGTTACCAAACGCAAGTACCAACTTAAGTCTTAACACAAGTACCAACTCAAGTCATAACTCAAGCGTTAACATAGTCCCAACTCAAGCGGAAACTTAAGTATCAGCTCAAGCGTCCCAACCCAAGCGCCAACCTAAGTCCCAACTCAAGTGCCAACGTAAATTACAACTCAAGTGTCAACTTAAGTCCCAACTAATGAATCAACTTAAGTGCCAACTCAAGTGACAACGTGCCAACTCAGGTACGAATATTAATCCCAACCCAAGTGAAAGATTGGTTTAGTCTGTGCCTCTCTCTCTCTCTCTCTCTCTCTCTCTCTCTCTCTCACACACACACACACACACACACACACACACACACACACACACACACACACACACACGTCCACCTAACGTTGTGTTTTTATGTTTTCTCTCACTCTATATAATGATAAGATAATGAACTAGAATGATGGACAGACTGGATAGGAAAAAGAGTAAGACAGGAGAGGTGAGAGTAGAAGTGCAGAAAGAGAGGAGAAAAATGTAGTGGTAAGAAGAGACAGAAGAAAAGAGGAAGAAAAGAAAGGAATGGGGGAACAAGAGAAAGGAGGAGGAGGTAGGAGAAAAAGAGAATAGGAAGATGAAAGAGTGTGAGAAGGAGGGAAGGAGTAGGAGAAGGAGAGAAAAGAAGGACAGAATAGGACAAAGAATGAGGGAGTATGTGAAGGAAGAGGAGAAGAAGGAATGGGAGAATGAGCACAAGAAGGAGGGAGATAGTAGAGTGAGATACAAGACAGAGAATGAAAGAGGGAATATGGAAAAGATAAGCAGACTGGGAGAAGGGAGCGAGGTAAAATGAACAAAGGAGAGGATAGAAGGAAAGTGAGAAGGAGGAGGTGATGGAAAGAAAGGAGGCAGGAGAGAGGGAGCAGTAAGACTGCCAAGAAGCCTGCTAATCCCAGGAGAGCGAGGGAAGGAAGGAGTGAGAGAATGAAACAAGGAATAGGAGAAGCAAATGCAAGGAATGGGAGAAGTGATGTGGAAATGGAAGCTACACACACACACACACACACACACACACACACACACACACACCACACATACACTCTCACACCTACACCTCTCTCATTCCCCCCATCAATCATCTAGTCTAGTTCAATCAGTCGCATTCACAAAGTTCCTTTAAAGACCACTGAATTTACAGACACACCAACATCCCACTCCACCCCAACTCCTCCCCTCACCCCACAAACCTCTCTCCCCACCCCTCCACCCCCACAATCATCAGTCAGCATCGTTTACAAAGTTTACCTGGGCAAACTTAAGCACTCCCCAGGGCTAATGATTTTACACCTTTCCACTGGCCTACCTTCTTGCCCTGGCCCGCTGATCCATTGCATGACCCCCCCTGACGCACTAACTTACACCCATAAACCCACCTTCTTTTACAACTCTCCCACACTCTCTTTCTCTTTGTGTGTGTGTGTGTGTGTGTGTGTGTGTGTGTGTGTGTGTTTCTCTCTCTATCTTTCTATCCGTCTGTCTGTCTAATTGTCCATCTATCTTCCTCTCTTCTCCACCCTATCACTTTCATTCTCATCCTTCTTCTCTTTCCCATTCCCCTTTCTACTTCCTTCCCCTCCCCCCCGCCTCTCTCTCTCTCTCTCTCTCTCTCTCTCTCTCTCTCTCTCTCTCTCTCTCTCTCTCTCGCTCTCAGGCGCCACGTAACTTGCAAGACTAATGGCGACTCCAGCTGCTCTCCTGACAAGATCATTACGTGATGAAAAAGTTCGCCTTACAAAGAACGTTGGCCTTACACAGAAACGTTTATGAACTTAATGTTTTTGGTGGGGAGACTATTAATAATAATCTATCTATCTATCTATCTATTGCCAGACGCCTCAATCCCGTTTGGGGTGGCCACAAACAAATCGCCTCCAAGTCGCCCTGTCCCCCGCCATTTCACTGCCCTGCTCCAAACTCACACCCCCCCTCTCTCATATACCTCTCCACCCCATCCCTCCATCTCATCCTCGGCCTCCCCCTCCCTCTTCCCACCTCCACCTCACTCACATACACTCTCTTCGTCAGTCTTTCACCCTCCATCCTCTCCACATGGCCAAACCACCTCAGTGTGTTCCTCATAACGCTTCCTATCACATCCACATCCACACCACAACGCTCCTTTATATCCTCATTCGTCAGCCTGTCTCTCCACTTGACTCCACAGGCTCCTCTTAAATAACTCATTTCCACTGCTCTCACTCTTGACTTGTGTCCTTCCAACAATGTCCAAGCTTCACTTCCGTACGTTAGAGTTGGGGGAGGCGGTGGCTCAATCGGTAGAGAGTTGGCCTGCTGTCCTGACGGACCCGGGTTCAAATCCCGCTGAGGCAGGGAAGAGTTTAAGGATTTGAATTTCATAAAATCAGACTTTACTGATCTACCAGAAGGCCCGCCGACATGTCATAAAAATACCCCCGCTAATACCAATACACCAGTCCTGTATGAGACAGCCCTAGCATGTATTCAATATGGACGGTGGGTGTTAGCGCCGAAGTGGTGACATGTAGAGGTGTGCGGTACGTAGGAGGACTACTGGGCCTTGAAAGCAGGCTGTGAAGCCTATGCCCAGAGTCGGTCACATAAAAAAAAAAAAAAAAAAAAAAATGTAGTAACTTTTTCATTTCCATGCTCACTTCCCTGTTTCTTATCACTGCTTTCAAAGAACCAGCAACCTCTCTTCCCTGCTGTACCCTTTCAAGCACTTCACCCTCCAAACCTCCATCCTTACTCATCACACTACCCAAGTACTTAAACGTACTCACATTTTCCAATTCCTCACCATCCAACCTCGCTGTATATTCACTAACTTCACCTCTCTCAAAGACCATCACTTTACTCTTCCCTACATTCACCTTTAGGTTCCGTTTCTTACACACTCTCCCAAACTCATCCACCAAGCCTTGCAGCTCCCCTTCGTCTTCACTCAACAACACAGTATCATCTGCAAACAACAGTACAGGGAGTTTCCAAACACTATCCTCTCTCACCAGGGCCACTCCAACATCCACTACCCTACCTTGTACCTCTTTTATTACCCCATCCATGTACAGATTGAACAACCATGGAGACATGACACATCCCTGTTTCAAACCAACTTTCAAAGAGAAAAATTCACTTAGTTCACCATCCACACGCACTGCATAATAATAATAATAATAATAATAATAATAATAATAATATAATAATAATAATAATAATAATTATTATTATTATTATTATTATTATTTATTATTATTATTATTATTACTACTACTACTACTACTACTACTACTACTACTGCTGCTGCTGCTACTACCACTACTACTAATACTAATACTACTACCACTACTACTACTACTACTACTATGACTACTACTGCCACTGCTACGACTGGTACTACTACTACTACGATACTATTTTTTATTATTATTATTATTACTACTACTATGACTACTGCTACTACTACTACTACTGCTATCACTACTTCTACCACTGCTACTACTACAATTACTACTACTGCTACTACTACTACTGCTATTATGATTATGATTATTATTACTACTACCGGTACTACTACTATACTACTACTACTACTACTGCTACCACCACTACTACTACTACTACTACTACTATTATTATTATTACTACTAAAGTTTTGTGCTAGGGAGAGAGAGAGAGAGAGAGAGAGAGAGAGAGAGAGAGAGAGAGAGAGAGAGAGACCTAGGTAACGACAAAGACCTACACAAACACAAAGACCTAAACAAAGACCCAGAGAGACTTAGACAGAAAGCGAGAACGAGACAGACACAGAGCCCTTGAAAAAGACCTGAGTGACCGGTGACAGAGATAAGTGAGATTATAAAAATTAATGAAGGAAATGATAAAATTAAGAGACCGAAACAGAGACCGAGAGAGACCCAGAGACCAAGAGAGACTTTGACTCTACGTAAAACAAGCTGAAGACCAACCGAAGGACACGGGTCTTACCTTGGCACGAGCTCCCTACTCCCTTTATTTCCTTCCCTCTAACTTTGTCCCTTTAACTCCCTGTCCCTTTAACTCCCTGTCCCTTTAACTCCCCGTCCCTTTAACTCCCCTTCCTTTTAATTCCGTCCCTTTAACTCCCCGTTACTTTCACTCCCCATCCTTTTAACTCCCTGTCCCTTTAACTCTCCATCCCCTTAACTCCCTATCCCTTTAACTCCCCAACTTTTTATTTCCCTACCCGTTTAACTCCCCAACTTTTTATTTCCCTATCCCTTTAACTCTCCAACTTTTTATTTCCCTATCTCTTTAACTCCCTATCCATTTATTAACTTTAGTAGTATGCATTATTTTTCTCAAGTATAGCTGTATTTAACGCTCGCAATCTCATCGGCTCAGGCAGCTCCCTAGCACCTCTTCCTTGGCGATATATTTTTGGATAAGGCTGGCTAATATCAGTTTGCACATTATTTGTGCTGAGCATGGCAGTATTTGAGTGATTTAAATGACACGGAAGAATACATTAAGGAGCAAAACAGCAATATAAAGTCGCTTAGAAAGAGGTGTTAGGGAGCTTGTATAAAGACGCCTGGTGGTCTAGAGGGCCAGGGCGTCTCAGTCAAAGTGTTGGCCTTGCGTTGATTCGATCCCCCAAGTGATTTTATTTTTTTTTTTCAGTATATGTAGGGTGGTCTGAATATTGCACTTCTCAGTCTTGTGTCTTGCGGAAACGGCTCTGTCTGTTGGTGTGGGAGGAGCAGATATTTTCAGATGTTTTGTCTGCATTGTGAAATTAATAATCAAACATATAATCAGAGGACGTTCAGAAGGCAAACACTACAAGACTGACATAACAAGTTGAATGGGAAGCAGAATATGATGCAAGGAAGCAGAATGTGATGCAGGGAAGTAGAATGTGATGCAGGGAAGTAGAATGTGATGCAGGGAAGTAGAATGTGATGCAGGGAAGTAGAATGTGATGCAGGGAAGTAGAATATGATGCAGGGAAGTAGAATGTGATGCAGGGAAGTAGAATGTGATGCAGGGAAGTAGAATGTGATGCAGGGAAGTAGAATACGATGCAAGGAAGTACAATGTGATGCAGGGAAGTAGAATGTGATGCAGGGAAGTAGAATGTGATGCAAGGAAGTAGAATGTGATGCAGGGAAGTAGAATGTGATGCAGGGAAGTAGAATGTGGTGCAGGGAAGTAGAATGTGATGCAGGGAAGTAGAATGCGATGCAGGGAAGTAGAATGTGATGCAGGGAAGTAGAATGTGATGCAGGGAAGTAGAATGTGGTGCAGGGAAGTAGAATGTGGGTGCAGAGAAGTAGAATGTGGTGCAGGGAAGTAGAATGTGGTGCAGGGAAGTAGAATGTGGTGCAGGGAAGTAGAATGTGGTGCAGGGAAGTAGAAATGTTGCAGGGAAAATAGAAAACAATGCAAGAGAAGCAGAATGTGATGCAGGGAAGTAGACTGTGATGCAGGGAAGTAGATTGTGATGCAGGGAAGTAGAATATGATGCAAGGAAGTAGGTTATGATGCAGAGAAGTAGACTGTGATGCAGGGAAGCTGAAAATGATGCAAGGAAGTAGATTGTGATGCAGGGAAGTAGAATGTGATGCAGGGAAGTAGAATGTTATGCAGGGAAATAGAATGTGATGCAGGGAAGTAGAATGTGATGCAGGGAAATAGAATGTGATGCAGGGAAGTAGAATGTGATGCAGGGAAATAGAATGTGATGCAAGGAAGTAGATTGTGATGCAGGGAAATAGAATGTGATGCAGGGAAGTACAATGTGATGCAGGGATGTACAATGTGATGCAGGGAAGTACAATGTGATGCAGGGATGTACAATGTGATGCAGGGAAGTAGAATGTCTTGCAGGGAAGTAGAGAATACTGGAGGGTAGACACTGGTACATTGACTGAGCCGTCCTCGCAACACAAGAGAAGTTGGGTGCCATCAAGGGGGGTAAGTTGGCCATCTACCCTTAAATGTACAATATATATTATTATACTTTGTATGTGTTTTTCTATAACGGTGTCGGTAAGGTTAAATTTTAAAAGAACTCTACAGTAAAAAAAAAATATATATTGAGATAGAACAATTTTGGCTCAACTTGGACCCTCTAAAGTTGAGAGAGAGAGAGAGAGAGAGAGAGAGAGAGAGAGAGAGAGAGATTTGAAATGTGTGAAAGTGGAAAAAGGAGAGACTGAAAAAGAGCTTGAGAGAGCTCAAGCTGAGAAGTGAGATAAATGGATAGACAGTCAGATATATATATATATATATATATATATATATATATATATATATATATATATATAAGAGAGAGAGAGAGAGAGAGAGAGAGAGAGACTCAAGATGTGACAGGAAAAGTTAAGGAGGACGAAAAGGAAGAGGAGAAGAGGATAGAAGGAGTAAGAAGAGGAAGAACAAGAGGAAAAGGAAGAGGAGTAGGAGGAGGAAGTAGAGGAATAGGAGACGTGAGGAGGAGGACGTGGGACGAGAGAGAATGGAGGAAGAGGAAGAGGAGGAAGAGGAGGAGGAGGAGAAGGAGAGTTATGGAAGCGGGTAATGGGCAGGGAAAAGTATGGTTCTGAGAGAGAGAGAAAAAAAAGAGAGAGAGAGTTAATAATTATAATCCTAACATTAATCCGTGTCAATTAATCCTAAATAAAAGATCCACGCACTCGTATGCACTCTAATCCGCGCTAAATGATCCGGAATATAAGATCCACGCACTCTATTCCGTGTTAATATAATTCTTACACTCTACTCCATGCAAAATAATCCAAAATAAATGATCCACGCACTCTGATCCGTGTTAAATGATCCGGAATATAAGATCCACGCACTCTGATCCGTGTTAAATGATCCGGAATATAAGATCCACGCACTCTGATCCGTGTTAAATGATCCGACATATAAGAGCCACACACTGATCCGTATTAAATGATCCGGAATATAAGATCCACGCACTCTGATCCGTGTTAAATGATCCGGAATATAAGATCCACGCACACCCTGATCCGTGTTAAGTGTTGCCAGTTCTCAAGAATGCTTTCCAACATTAACCCAGCCGGGATCATCCGTCTCGCCCCACTAAGACAAAGCAAAACCTCTGCATTAGCTATAGTGCTCCCCCTCTCTCTCTCTCTCTCTCTCTCTCTAAGTCGGTGCCTCTGTCTCTTTTATCTTGGGTTTTTCTTTTCTCAGTGTTCAGGATTCTTGCTATTTTCTTCTTTCTCTGTCTGGAGCTTATTTTTCTCCTCGATTTCGCCTTTTCCTTTACCAAAGTTCTTTTCTTCTGGCTTTCTTGGATTTATGTCCATTCTCTCTCTCTCTCTCTCTCACTCTCTCTCACTCTCTCTCTCTCTCTCTCTCTCTCTCTCTCTCTCTCTCTCTCTCTCTCTCTCTCCTGACTCATCTCTCTACTTTCTTTAAATCTTCCGGACCGTCCTCCATCTCTTTTCTCCTCCTTCACTTCATCAGACCCCCTCCTCCTCCTCCTCTCTCTGCCACTTCTTCTTGCTTTTCCTCCTCCTTCTCCCTCTTCACCTTCTTACTCTTAATTCTTCTTCTCCTTTTTCTCCTCCTCCTCCTCCTCGGGCACTCATTCTTCAAGGATTTTGCTTACTATTTTAAATTATCCTTTAATATGCATCATTCCCCCGCCCCTCCTCCATCTCCTTTATGATTCTCTCTCTCTCTCTCTCTCTCTCTCTCTCTCTCTCTCTCTCTCTCTCTCATTTAAGTTCACTCTGATTTACCTTTTGGTTTCATGTCTCTATCACATACGTATTTTCCATTCCCTCCTAAAGTCTTTACTTCTACATCCCCTCCCCCCCCCTCTCTCTCTCTCTCTCTCTCTCTCATTTAAGTTCACTCTGATTTACTTTCTGGTTTCATGTCTCTATCATATACGTATTTTCCATTCCCTCCTAAAGTCTTTACTTCTACATCCCCCCCCCCTCTCTCTCTCTCTCTCTCTCTCTCTCTCTCTCACACACACACACACACACACACACACACACACACACACACACACACACATGCATACAAATACAAATAAACATAAAGACAGACACACAGACAGAGATCAACAAAATGACTGACCGACAGACACGAAGACATGCATTTATATTTACGTACATACATACATGCAGACAGACAGATAGACATAAACATGCAATACTTACACACACACACACACACACACACACACACACACACACATACACCGCCACCCCCACGCACATTCAACAGATCAATGCTTACACGATTGCAGAGAATGGGAAGACCAAAAGATGAATGCTTAAAAAGTATGCAAGATATTTCAAGCTGCGAGGCCACTCAAAGCCAAAAAGAAAATTAGACAGATAGACAGACAGACAAACAGATAGACAAATTAATAAAAAAAATAGCGTGACATATTGCCATCAGTGTCTCTTTGCAACTGCAGGAAATTTATAACCAAGATTAGGTATTTTAACTGCACTTGACTTTATTCAGCTGATGAGACGCCATGGTATAGTTCTTTCATCTTTGCTTGGCCTAGTGCTGAAGAGGGACGCCTTCACGTGGTGGCACTGATGTGGCTGGGTGGCTCCACTGTCTGGTTATATAAATGTCCCTCAACTCCCTCCCTATCCTCCCAAAGCAGGATGGTGGACTGCAGAAGAGGGGTAACTTTAGCCTTCTTTTTTTTTTTTTTTTTAATGTGAGGAAGAAGGAACCAAGGGCCGCGAGCCCGCAAAATTGCTCCTTCCAAGAAAAAAACAAAATACAAGAGAAAGCCAAATTCAAGATCCTGCAGTCAACTGGGTTTACATTTAGATAAGCCTGTGTTGCAGCTACTACTACTACTACTACTGCTATACCTACTACTACTACTATTACTACTGCTACTGCTACTACTACTACCACTACTACTACTATCATTACTACTACCACTACTACTACAACTACATTACTACAGTTACCACTACTATTACGAATATCTTGTGCAGGTAGCAATAATAAACTGAAAAATAGGTCACTGTAGCGAAGGGGTTAAGGACGTTCTCATGCTGAAGGGGTTCACACACACACACACACACACCGCTGGCTGGCGCAGTGGTAACGTTCTCGCTTGCCATCTGGTAGACGGGAGTTCGCGCCTCGCTCAGGTTGCGAAAAGTTGCACTGACGAAGTGGGTGGTTACTGTCCCCCTCGAGCAAGGGGACGGGTGTGTGGGTGTGTGAAGGTCACAGCCTTGCCCTTAGATCGGACTATATGAGCTCTCTGCTACCTTCCGCGAGGGTAAAATTCTGACGATCACGACCATCAAGTGATCCTGACCGATTCGGTGAATTACACAATCTTTTTATCTTGAATGCTGAGATTACCAAAAGATTAGCACTACAGTATGATGCTAGTTACACAGAAGTGTTATGGAAAAGGTACAAAGTCTTAGCATTATCTTTATTTTGCCACTCAGTTACGTGAAATTACCTACGAAATGACGAATAACTGGGCCAGGTTAATATGAAGGGAGTAATACCAGGGAGTCTGATCACCTGAATAACCTCACGTGTGGTTGAAAAATAATTTGCAACTTTTGGTTATAAATTCCCTGCAATTGCAAAACAGACACTGATTGCAATGTGTCACGCATTTGTTTATTTATTGTTTTTATTTTTGGTTTTGACTTTCCCAGCAGTTAAAAGAAAAATCCTTCATATTTTAATATCATGCATTTTTTGGTCTTGGGATCCGTTGTAATTGTGTAGGTATTGACGTGTGTGTGTGTGTGTGTGTGTGTGTGTGTGTGTGTGTGTGTGTGAACGTCTGTCTCTTCGGTTTCTGTGTGTGTCTTAACTGTCTCGTGTATACTCTGTCTATGAGATGGGAAATACATGAAACAAACAGACTGACACACACACACACACACACACACACACACACACACACACACACACACACACACGCCACCCCACTCCACACACACCATCCCACCCCACACACACACAATCCCTTCCTCTACCTCCCTCTGTCTCTCATCCATCTGTCCCTCTTTCTCTCAGTCCCCACGTCAGGCCCGTCTCTCTCTCGCCCCCACAAACTGACACAGAATATCCAGCATGTAAACAAAGCAGACGCTGTTTACAGCAACACCAAATTGCCCCCCACTGAGCAAACAGGGTGGAGGGGTGTTTGCTTCGTTGCCTGTTGCATTATTTAGTGTTTGGCTGCAACATGCAAGGGGGGGGGGGGCAGCTGGCGACAGGAGCATGAAATTATAGAACAAAATCGACCATCCCCCATGCCTCAAAATTTTCACTACCATCAGACCATTTTCTGGGGGGGTTGGGGGGCTTAGGTTAGATTTTTTTTTTTTTTAATTATTATTACAGGGACTAGGATACAAATTACGACACCAAATTTCTGAGGTATATTTCATTATTACGGGAAATAAATCGTTAAATGAATACGTCAACAAACTACGTTAGGTTAAAAAATAAAAAAAAAATAAAAATCCGCTACATCAAGCAAGAATGATGCTAATTCAGCCGTAAATCTAGCATCAAAATCGCTGTGCTTGAACAAGTAACTGAGTCCAGGACTATAATACATAAATAAATAAATATATAAATAAGTAAATAAACAAGACTTACAAATATCACAATCTAGCAATAATATCCCTCCATGAAAACAGGCTATTTCAAACTCTAGCAAAGTTTCGTTTCATTGGCAACGCTAGACTGAGGCGGTCCGGGCTTTCTCCCAAATTAAATACCTTTTTGTTATGTAAAAACGACACAGCTTAACAATTACCAAATAAATAAATAGTGAGCGATAAGTGAAATGGTAAAAGATGGTCATAAACAAATATACCTAAATTACTAAAAAAATAATTAAACGAAAAGAGGTAAAAATTTTGGTTAGATTTAGCAACAGAACTGCAACACGCAAGGAAAATATAGGAGACAAATGGCTAAAGAGTTAACAATATATTGCAAAATACATCGCTAAATTTAACAACAAAATGGAAACAACAAGAACAACAACTATTCCTAAGAAGACGTAAAAGGAACGAAGAACTAAATAAAACCGTTTGTGTTAAAAAGTGAATGCCTTTTATAAATAAATATAAAAATATAAATCCCTCCCTTTTTCATCTACAAAAAGAAGGTGAAAAAAGAAAGAAAAAAAATCAACATATCTAGCAGCAAAATAGCTAAACACCCAACCAAATCTTTCTTGTCTGGCAAGACTGGCTTCAGTGGCAACGCTGGACCTGCACTTCCTCCCCAATAGTCCTACAGCTTGCTCCACCTCGCCTTCGCTTTTCGCCAGTCGGTAATCATGATCATGATGATCATCATTATTGCCCAAAATTTAAACACAGTCCTCCGTATGTAATAAAACAAACTAAAGCATTATCACTCAAAATTTAGCTACTGTGGCTTTACTGACAACGCTGGTTCGGCACTTCCCCCCCCCCACCCAATAATTAATCTTTTAGTGATCCCCACTCCTCCCTCGCTTCTTCTCATGATTAATCAACGCCCTAGACGACGCTCTGACGCTGCATCTTGTACCAGGCGCCATCACTCCGTCCCCCGCCCCCGTCTGTCTGTCTGTCTGTCTGTCTTCACTGTATAATATATATATATCTTTATATATATATATATATATATATATATATATATATATATATATATATATATATATATATATATATATTGTGGTAGGTGGGGGCGCTCACCATCCACTCACTCAATGTAGTGCTGCTCTCGGATGTCTGCCCTTTCCTCTCCATCCTGCTTTCCTTCCATTCTCGTCTGTTTTTCTTACCTTCATTCTTTCCTTCTCCTGCCTACGGGTGATTTTACACTCCTTCTTCTGTCTTTCTTTCCTTCATTTTTTCCATTTCCTTCAGCCTGTGGGTGACTCTACACTGAGTGACAAGCCAAATGGTTTCCTTTGCACAAGGAAACCATTTACTACGCTGGGTGGTAACCATATAACCAAATTTTGGCGCCTGGTGGATTAGTGGGTAATTATTGCGCTCCAATCGGATTGAGCCGGTGAAGGTTTATATCCAAGAGATGGTTGGGGTTGACTGCTCATGTAATGCCACTCAGGGATGAGTGAGGCTGGTCACTCTCATCTTAAATGTCGGGACCAACTGCCTAGCCCCGGGCTCCTACGCTCCTCATGGGGCAATGTAGGACTGGATGATATATATACATATATATATATATATATATATATATATATATATATATATATATATATATATATATATATATTCTTTCCTCGTCCTTCTGCCTCTGGGTGACTCTACACTGAGTGGCATGCCAAATGGTTTCCTGAACACCAGGAAACCATTTACTACGCTGGGTGGTAACCATATAACCAAATTTTCGCGCCTGGTGGTTTAGTGGGTAATTATTGCACTCCAATCGGATTGAGCCGGTGAAAGTTTATATCCAAAGGGTGGTTGGGGTTGAATGCTCATGTAATGCCACTCAGGGATGAGTGAGGCTGGTCACTCTCATCTTAAATGTCGGGACCAGGGCTGGGATGCACAAAACTCCATCGGATGGCAGCCTTAAGGCTGGCCTTATATGAAATATTAAAGGCGGCCCTACGGCTGCCTCTAAGGCCCATGCACGACGACCCGTTGCTTTGCCTTAGGGCTGACTTAAGTTTCGTGCATTGGTCTTAGCTAAGGCTGGCCTTAACTGTAGGGAATGTTTTGGGGGAAATCTAGTGCGTCAGCTGCGACCCTGCCGACCAATCAGACGGCAGAACACAAACACTGGGCCAATCACAGACCTCCATGAATCAGCTGGGGGTGAGAGGCGAGAGGAGTGTTTATGTTACCGTCATAATGGGAAACCAGTCACTGTATAGAACGCCTAGGTAAACTTCAAGCCAAGGTACACATTTCCTTGGTATTCTGTAGATTACCGTGTTTATTTTAGGCAACGTGAGAAACGACCAAACTGCAGCAAACCGACAAACTGTGAACTCAGTCATTTGAGTACGTTAGGTTAATTTAGGCTGCGGTTAGTTTTAGGCTGGGATGGTCTGGGCTACGTTTGTTCGATTACGGTAGGTTAGGTTAGAAATTTAGGTAAATGCTTAACATAACGTTCTTCTAAATTAACCTAACCTAACCTAGCCTAACCTAACCTAACCTAACCTACATTATCCCAGCCTAACCCCTTGTTATTACATTATACTTTGCCATAAAAATATTAGACATTCTACAGAATACCTATGCATTCTATTAAAGTCCCAGGTTTGGTAAAATATATAAAGTCAGAATGAAATAAACTTATTTCATACTTTGCCAAAAAATGTTGGTCATTCTATAGAATTCCTAGGCGTTCTATACAATACCTTATTTCACACAATGCTGGTAACAAAAACACAACAGTCAAGGATATGCACGTGAATTGCCGGTAATTAACTGAAAATGTCGGGTGCAATGACAAGACGTCCCAATATTAGTGATGAAGAGCAATACACCCACACAACCTTTAAAACATTAGTAAGATCAGAGGGTTTAGGAGTAAAGAAATAAAATAGCAATATGAATGGGACCTTATTACGTTTGCCTTGTTTTACCTAACCATTGTCTAACTTTAAACAAAGTAATCAGCAACCACAATTACCTGGCATAAAAATGTCACCATAGACACCTTGGTTCAGATCTCTGGTGGTTAGAATTAGCCCAGATATTGGCAGCGTGAGTGCTGCCATGATATCTGTAATTACAGCTCATTATCATTTTCTTGCTGTCAAACAACTTGCACAGCCAGTGAATGAAACCGTTTGCGGCTGACAAATACATTTTCTTTGTGATCTGGGGCCTTAATTGGTATTAGGGTTCAATCCATTGCTCCAAGCACTTTAGGAAGTTAGGAATAATGATGAATTATCACCAATCCATAATATGGCTGCAAGGCATTGTAGAGGGAAAATAAAGACCATAAGAAACTCACAAACATCAAGAAAAGGGGGTAGAATGGAAGACAGAAGAGGGCAGTAAGGAAAGAAAGACTGGAGACAAAAAGGCCCCTTTTAGTTGCCCCTTACAAGCAGGGATACTGGGTATGTATTCTTCCCCTCCCTTCCCATGGGAACCCAAATACTGCAAGAAATTTATTTATTCTGTGGAAACCCTCGTCTCTGTCTCAGCAAACCACTGGGCATCTTAATTTTTCTCAGTCATTTTCTGTATAAAGTATCTGTCACACGTGATATTACTTGGCATACACTTGACTCATGAATACCACCCTCAAACAACACTGAAAATTCCTACTAGCGTAGAACCTCTGGGTTGCCAAAAATTGTTGTGTAGGCAAGAATGGCATGGCAGTGTAACGTGACACTCCCAATATGAGGCTCAAGTTCCGTTAAACGAAGGAATTCGCTCCTGGGGGGGCGATATTGTCTCAATACATGTTCATCATTTATGTTACAAGGGGTTCAGTGGCTCCAAGAAACCTCCATTCCCTTCGCAAAGCACGAGTTAGTTCACAGGCAACCATCAACTCCATGCCGAGGCAAACAATAACAAGTTGGGTCCGGTTTGTGCTACCAAGAATATCAAATCGGAGTTACTTTATTTACGGGTCTCAGTACGGTAAGGCTGCTCCGACCCAGCCTCAGCGGTTGAGGCGGCCTTACCGAGGCTTACCCTCCTGTTGGTGCTTCGTGCATGGG
>NC_137069.1:14455373-14487394 GCF_032717465.1 Coenobita brevimanus
ATGGGACGGGGTCAATGCCACACCTGTATTACTAAATCGTGGAGGGTTGAAATTTGTAAGCCGTGATTATGAGGCAGGTACGAGTCTCCTTGGTTACTAGTTAAATCAACCTGTCCTTCTACCTACACCTGGTCATCAACTGAGCTGAAAGAGGTTTGGGGTCTTTGGGGAGAGAGAGAGAGAGAGAGAGAGAGAGAGAGAGAGAGAGAGAGAGAGAGAGAGAGAGCATATGGCTTTGGGCAGGTCACATCCTTCGTAGAACAGATAATATGGACACCCAGGGCAACTGAATGGCAGCCCAGAGATGGAGTGAGAGGAAGAGGCAGAACTGGGTGCAAAAACATGTGTACATTGCTAGGATCGGACGGAACAGGCAAAGTCACCAGATGAAAGAAGAGAAGGATGGGGGTGACCTTTCTGTAGTACGTGCCAGGCTATCTTTAGACGATTTTCTTTTGCTTAGGGAAGATTTCTCGACCTTGAGGAGTTAGTGTCTTAGTTAACTCCTTCATATCTATTTTTTTTTTTTTTTTTTTTGTTCGACTCTGGGCATAGGCTTCACAGCCTGGTCCCAAGGCCCAGAAGTCCTCCTACATATCATACACCTCTACATGTCACCACTTTGGCGCTAACACCCACCGTCCATACTGAATACATGCTAGGGCTGTCTCATACAGGACTGGTGTATTGGTATTAGAAGGGGGTATTTTTACTACATGTCGGCGGGTCTTCTGGTAGATTAGTAAAGTCTGCTTTACATGAAATTCAAATCCTTAAACTGTTCCCTGCCCCAGCGGGGATTTGAAGGTTCAGTAGAACCGTAGGCCACCTCTCTACCGAGAGATCTTTCCCAAGTAGAAAAGAAATTGTTTGGTATAAGGCGAATTATAATGGAAAAGACGATAACACAGAGAAAAGCAAAGTTATGTAAGATGAAGAAGAAGATGAAGAAAAGTAGTAGCAGTAGTAGTAGTAGTAGTAGTAGTAGTAGTAAAAATAATAATAATTTAATAAAAACTCCCTAAACAATAAAACACATCATCCGATTAAGAACTAAGAATAACTCATACCTCGACATTACTAATAAAAAAATAAATAATAAAAAAATATATCCCAGTAGGGAAGGGGTGAAATACGTCTCAAGACATTTTCCTAGGTGGGTCCCAGGGGTGAGTTCAAAGGCTTCCAACTCTGCTATAAGAGTGTTGAGAGAGAGAGAAACCCGGCCAGAAAAGAGGGTGAAAAGTAGTGGAGTGTGTGTGTGTGTGTGTGTGTGTGTGTGTGTGTGTGTGTGTGTGTGTGTGTGTGTGTGGTAAAGTAAGTTTAAGTGTGCGTGCGTCCGTGTGTGTTTGTGTGCGTGTGTGTGTGTGCAAGAGGCGAGAGGGCTTTTATGTCTTTGAGTGGAGTCGGCTTTTGAGGCGAGGCGGAAGACAGCCTCCTTCAAGGTCTACCTCGACTTCCTCAAATAAACGACAGTAATTCTCAAAATCGGGGGTTGGGCGAGGCGGGAAAACACGGATGAAAGCAAGGAGGAAAATTGTGCTCTAGGAAACGAGGAAAGGGAAGGAAAATAATGTGAAAAAGGGAGGGAAAATGTGCTCCTAAGAAACGAGGAAGAGGAAGGAGAAGGATGACAACCATAAGGAAAATTTGTGCCTCTGGGAAAGATGGGAAAGGAAAGATGACGAAGTCGATAAAAAGGAGTGTTTGTCCTCTTACAAAATGGGAAGAGGGAGCAAAACAATCTCTCTCTATGTTCTAGTTTTTATCTTCAAACAAAATTTTTTCCGGGGTATTCGTTCTGTCACGAATTGGCGCGATTCTCTATCTAAATAAACTCGTGACATTAAACTTTGGTGGGAAACCGCGAATTCTAGTGAATTTCCAATAAGTATCACTCAGTCAACCGTATTCACCCCCGTATTCACCCGATCGGGAGTGTTTTCAGAATATTTTTCACTGTTTCATAAGTGATCGTCCTTGCACGCGACATTAGCGCTTTTGCTGAGTGATTTGTTATGGGCATGCATCGCTCGCATTAATTCCATTAGCAAGAGCGCAGCCGACACTCGCCCCTCTCTCACAATTTGAATTCAGTCAGGATTAGAGCACCGTGGGACTAGGTTCGTTGGCCTGGCTTGGAGCAGCGTGTGTACAGCGAGTTCCTGAATCCCCACCTAGCGTGAATCGGCGAAAGGTTCAGCGTGTGTGGCAGCGTCCTTCCTCAGCAACGACGCCCAGTTCATCCCGCTTAGCCCACTCTCTGACCAGTATTTTCTTTTCGTTTTTCCTAGGCTTAAGAGTTTAGCTTTTGAGTGAGCGAGTGAGTGTGTCCTCCTTATTTTGAATTCATTTGAGACTCATGTAACGTAAAATTTGTTTCATTGTAATTAATAAATTCACAGTTCTTTTCTCTTGAGCTTATTGTAATGTAAACTCGTGTTTTATTTCTCCACATTAAGCTTATTTTAGTTATCGCTCCTAGTTTGCATAAACGATTCGCATCATTCATAACTGGTACATAGGCCAGTCCTTTTTAATAAGCTCAAAATCCGTTGTGCAACTTGGAGTTAATGCACCAGCAAGAACCTGCTTATCATTAATAGCATTAGATATTGATTGTCAGGGGTGGAGTCACTTTCTCCAGAGGCTAACAGTACCAATAAACAGCACGTGTGAGTAATTAGTCTCTGCTGTGTACTGTTGAGAAAGTTTATAAATTTTCGTCCTTAGAGAATCAGCGAAGTAAGCCAGCATAAAGTAATCATGGCTTGATTTTCACAAGTCAATTCTTTGTCCTTGTTCTCAAGTAACATTTAAAGTATTCCTTAATATTGTAAAAACACAAAAACCCCGTGACATCTGGCGACCTCATTCCATGATATTAACTCCTAGCTCTAAAGTTATTCACGAGACAATACTCATTCACTCATACTTAGGTATTTATCATTAAAGTCTATCGGCACTATCTTACTGGTGATTATTAATTCATTTTTATTAATTTACGTAATAATTTTCACAGTCAGTTGTTTGTTTAATTTTCTTTCTTTACCAGTTAACTACATAAATCTGGTCACCATTAACCTGTGGCTATATTCTTTATTCTTGATTATTGGCATCTTTCTCTGCAAAATAGCAGTCAGTACTTAGTCTTTGGTTCACTCAGACTGAGTTAGCATCATGACTAATGTCTATGTACAGGAAGCTAAAGATATGGGGCTTAGCGACCCCGAGAAAATCCAAAACTAGGTCCTCTCACGGTTTAAATATGAGCAACAACGTGAGATAGATGCTCGTGAAGAATGTGAAAGAGAACGTGAACACGAGCGAAAACAAAGCGAGGAACGTGAGAGAGAACGTGAACACGAGCGAAAACAATGCGAACTCGAGTTAGAACAAGAGCGAGAACAACGCGAATATGAGCAAGAACAGCGAGAGAGAGAGCGAGAACACGAACGTGCCGAGCGAGAAGCACGCGAAAAACATGAACTTGAAATGTTGAAGCTCAAGTGAGACCCTTTAGCTTCAGAAACATCTGGTGCAGCTAACCCAAGCTCCACGAGCGCTCTCCCTGAACACGTTTTGGTGACCCCACACATCAAGCTTCCTCCATTCAAGGAAGGCAAGCGAATCGAGCCATATATAGCTTGTTTTGAAGACATGGCTCAACTGTACCAGCTGGATGATGCAGCTAAGCGGCTCCAGTTCCTTAGCTTGTTTGAGGGCCCTGCTCTCGATATTCTCCACAGAATTTGTGGAGACAATCTCACGTATGAGATGAAGGCCACACTCGTCAAAGCGTATGGTCTTACAGTTGACGACGCCAAGAGTCAGTTTATGAGGGCGCATTCAGTTTCTTGATCGACTTACTGCTTACTTAGATGAGTGGATGGAGAAAGATGAAACTCCTTCCACATGCGAGGGGATAATTGACCTCATGCTGCACACGCAGCTAGAAAAGTCGTGGCCTGCTGAGCTTATGGCTCAGCTTAAGATCTGCCAGGTAAGGGATGCCAGCCAAATGGTGGAGAAGACTGATGCATTCTTCACTGCATACGGGTATCAAACTTGTAAGCAATACACCTGGAACAGGAAAGCTGATAAATCTGGGAAACAGTCTCAGACTGAACCCCAGCAACAAGGCCGTTCTCAGAATAATGGCCAAGGTCCAAAACCGCAGAAGGACCAGGGGCAAAACACTCAGAAACCTGAGTGGAAGCGGTATGACAAGCAGAACCCTAACCAGCAGCAGTACGAAGTATCAGTATTTCATGCAGCAGCAGGGCAAGGACAAACCACGTAACCCTCAGTCAGGACAATCGACTGTAGTGTATCAAAGGCAGGATGAAAATGCAGCCCTCATGCCACAACAAGCATACAGTGGTGCCAACCCCACCAGTACAGGTACTTCCCCACAGTTCACTAGCTCCCCAGCGACCGTGAACCCTCCATCTCAGGTGGTTAATGCTCCAGCTCCTCAGATGGTGAGCACGACCCCTCAGGCATCAAGTTTTCAGGGCACCACATTTGCTGCATCGTTTGTTCTGCAGTCTCACCAATGACTGGCTGCTACCTCCTCAGACCCTTCCACCAGTAACACTGCCTTTCTTGTTCAGCCAGGGTTTGTGGGAGACATTCCTGTGAAGGTCCTGAGAGACAATGGGTTCTCAGGTTGCTCTGTCAGGCAGAGTCTAGTTTGGCCTGAGGAGTATACAGGTCGACAGATCCAAGCTAACCTTATTGATGGATCAGTGAGATTGTTCCCTGAGGCACGTATCCAGGTGGTATCTCCATTTAACACTGGTACGACACTCGCAGTTTTCATGCCAGAACCTTTGTTTGACCTTATCATAGGCAATATTCCCGGTGCCAAGGATAGTTGCACTGAAGATGATGCTACACAGACTTCAGCTACAGTAACACGAGCCATGACTGAGGCTCCAAACTGTGTCACCGCGGTGACCATTGAATCGCCGCAAGATCTGATGTGTAGCCAAGTTGTTGTTCAAGAACAACATTCTGACCCAACACTTGCTGCCATTCAAAAGAAACAAAAGGGTAGAGTGATAAAGTATTCATGGGGAGACCAAGCCAAGTTCCTTCACAAACAAGGACGGCTGTACCATGAGTAACGAACACCCCAGGGTGAGGTTTGACTGCAGTTTGTCGTTCCCGTTAACTACCACCTAGCAGTGTTAGAATGGGGTCGTTGTTCAGCCTGAGGAGGTAACCTGGGCAAAAGGAAAACCCAGGGCCGTATCCGTGCTGCCTTTTTCTGGCCAGGGATGGGACGAGAAATAAATAGTTTTGTGTGTTCCTGCAATGTGTGTCCACGTACCACTAATCAGGGACATGTGCTTCCTGTGCTGTTTGAAACCACACCCGTAATCTCTAAGTCAGGTGAGAGACAGGGCAGTGGTGAAGTGGGTGCAGACCTGGCATCTCACCCGTTGGCCCCACAGGACACAGTATGTCCAGGGCCAGTACATACATATGTACTGTAGGTTAAGGGGGGACGTTCGAGAACCCCGCAGAGACACTCCGAGGCTGTGTATGAATTACCTTGTGGAACGTCTCGAGCTGTGGGCCTCTCTGAGGATTCCCGGAGAATGCACATTATCTACATGAGTGTTCACACCCACGGTGGGTGTTAAAATGTGACCTGCCCGAGATTGCATAGGGATTCTCAGCTTCCTGTCATTAATCGTAAATGTAGAGTTAGTTTAACCAGTAAACTGGGTTCCATAGCGAATTGCAGCATTCGATGTCCTGCACAGACGCCCAGTCTTTTCGCTTATGACCATGTTCCCTGGTTAATTTAGCGAATTGCAGCGTTTGATGTCCTGCACAAACGCCCAGTCTTTTCGCTAATTAAGTTTAGGATTTAACCAGTAAACTGGGTCAGCGTTTGATGTCCTGCAGAGACGCCTTGACTACGTTTCCTGGTTAATAATGTAAATAGTGTACTCTTTGTAACATAAGTACTGATTGCTAGGCAGAGAGAGAGAAATGACACTTTTGATGCTCCACCTTGATTGCTTTTGCAGGTGCAGCTGGCTGGTGCAGCATTGCCGTGCAGAACAGCTGATCGTCCCTGATGCATGCTGCCACCTCTTCTCTTCTGCCTCATCATCATCATTTACTATTGACTTGCATTATGTAATTTTACACATAGGTACAATTACACCACAACTGTCACACCTACACCGTGTATTACATACATCACGCTACATAACAATTAGTTGTTAATGTAAATGTAGCAAACTTTTCGCTCAGTTTGACCTGAGTACAGGATTTTTCACCGTCGTCATGGAGTTTTTTCCTCAAGCTTGCTTCTATTAACGTAAATACGAGGTTTTTTCGCTCACTGGCGACTGTGACTTTCTCCTGTTGCAGGATAGCACACACACCACAGTGTGAATCTTGTGTGACTGAGTTAGGATTTATATGTATGTATATTGAAAATTTTTTTTTCCTGAAGGAAAATTTTTTTTTTAATTTTTATGGGGCATAATGTCACGAATTGGTGCGATTCTCTATCTAAATAAACTCGTGACATTAAACTTTGGTGGGAAACCACGAATTCTAGTGAATTTCCAGTAAGTATCACTCAGTCAACCGTCCCCGTATTCACCTGATCGGGAGTGTTTTCAGAATATTTTTCACTGTTTCATAAGTGATCGTCCTTGCACGCGACATTAGCGCTTTTGCTGAGTGATTTGTTATGGGCATGTATCGCTTGCATTAATTCCGTTAGCAAGAGCGCAGCCGACACTAGCCCCTCTCTCACAATTTGAATTCAGTCAGGATTAGAGCACCGTGGGACTAGGTTCGTTGGCCTGGCTTGGAGCAGTGTGTGTACAGCGAGTTCCTGAATCCCCACCTAGCGTGAATCGGCGAGAGGTTCAGCGTGTGTTGCAGCGTTCTTCCTCAGCAATGACGCCCAGTTCATCCCATTTAGCCCACTCTCTGACCAGTATTTTCTTTTCGTTTTTCCTAGGCTCAAGAGTTTAGCTTTTGCGTGAGCGAGTGTGTCCTCCTTATTTTGAATTCATTTGAGACTCATGTAACGTAAAATTTGTTTCATTGTAATTAATAAATTCACAGTTCTTTTCTCTTGAGCTTAATGTAATGTAAACTCGTGTATTATTTCTCCACATTAAGCTTATTTTAGATATCGCTCCTAGTTTGCATAAACGCTTTGCATCATTCATAACTGGTACTTAGGCCAGTCCTTTTTATTAAGCTTAAAATTCGTTGTGCAACCAGGAGTTAATGAACCGGCAAGAACCTGCTTATCATTAATAGCATTAGATGTTGATTGTCAGGGGTTGAGTCACTTTCTCCAGAGGCTAACAGTACCAATAAACAGCACGTGTGAGTAATTAGTCTCTGCTGTGTACTGTTGAGAAAGTTTATAAATTTTCGTCCTTAGAGAATCGGCGAAGTAAGCCGGTATAAAGTAATCATTGCTTGATTTTCACAAGTCAATTCTTTGTCCCTGTTCTCAGATAACATTTAAAGTATTCCTTAATATTGTAAAAACACAAAAACCCCGTGACAGGTTCCTCCGTCTAAACGATATTGACGATCCATGACCTCTTGACTCCTTGTTCTCAGAAGCGAGGAATTGGTCACGGAGGTGGTCAGACATACTCTAGGGCAAGGGGTGTTAAGAATATGGCCATTCCAATTTAACCACATTCGCAATAAACCCAAAGACATACTATTGTAAACCCAAAGACATACTATTGTAAACCCAGACATACTAACTCTTGTAAACCCAGACATTCTGACTCATGTAAACCCAGACATAATCTTGTAAAGCCAGACATACTGACTCATGTAAACCCAGACATACTCTTGTAAACCCAGACATTATGACTCATGTAAACCCAGACATTCTGACTCATGTAAACCCAGACATACTCTTGTAAACCCAGACATTCTGACTCATGTAAACCCAGACATACTCTTGTAAAGCCAAACATACTGACTCTTGTAAACCCAGACATACTTACTCTTGTAAAGCCAGACATACTAACTCTTGTAAACCCAAATACATACTAATTCTTGTAAACCCAGACATACTAACTCTTGTAAACCCAAAGATATACTAACTCTTGTAAACCCAAAGATATACTAACATTTGTAAACCCGAAGATATATTAATTTTTGTAAACCATGACATACTATTTTAAACTCAGACATAAGAGTTCCTGTAAACCCAGACATACAAACTCTTGTAAACCAACTTAACTGCAAATTAGGACACCATAGGACTGAATGAGGTGAGAGGGCCTTGGTTTTGGCTGATGGAAGTTATAATAGTTACACCTCTCCCTATAAGAGTGTCACTACGCGAAGGCTCTCCTCTCCAGCACTGTGTCTAATAAACTGCATATTCTAGAAGCCACAGGACACCTTAACACCTCCCTTTTAGCGATTTATTTTGCATAATACCTTTTCAAGTCTATACCAAAATCGAGACAAATAAAACACGAGAGAACAAGTTTAAAGTCCCAATTAAATCACTAGGGAGAGGCGTCACGTAACCCTCCCTACCACTCAAAGAACCCAAAACCTTCTCAGATAAAACCCTTAACTAATTCGCTAGGGAAAGGGCGTCACGTAACTCTGACAAACTAAATTCCCAAACAGTCAGTCCTAAGGTCCAGCCAACAAATGCAAATTCTAGGGTTGAATAATAGGCGAAAAAATCTCCGGGCATCCATTGCTTTCTTTGGCCTGCGAACACGGCACAATCTGCGTATTTCATGTCGCCTTGATGGGTGTGTTTTTGGGTGGAAGAGGCTGGAAATATGTTTGGACTCTGGACGCTGGTTAATGGATATAGGGTGTGCGTACATGTATACAGGTTTGCACACACACACTCACACACTCACACACACACACACACACACACACACACAACACACCCGCACCGAGAGAGAGAGAGAGAGAGAGAGAGAGAGAGAGAGAGAGAGAGAGAGGGGGGGGTGGAACAATAACTTCATCAACAACTAAAAGTGAAAAGATAAAGGTTGAGTCTTTTCTGACAACCATAATGTGTTCCTCTCTCTCTCTCTCTCTCTCTCTCTCTCTCTCTCTCTCTCTCTCTCTCTCTCTCTCTCTCAGAATCACACCCTAAAAACACAAAAACACACTAAAACAAGAGGAATCCAAACAGTGCAATACCTACGTCGCATAATCGTTCGAAATGCCATTCTACACGATCAGTCACCCCCCCCCTTTGCTCTATAGTCCCATTTTCTTTTTCTTTTTATTTTCGAGAGAGTGAAGAGAGAGAGAGAGAGAGAGAGAGAGAGAGAGAGAGAGAGATATACACTAGTCACGAAGAAGTGTCAAGGGGCCTTCCAAGTCCTACCATTCTCTCTCTCTCTCTCTCTCTCTCTCTCTCTCTCTCTCTCTCTCTCTCTCTCTCTCTCTCTCTCTCTCTCCCTTTCCAATCTGTCCTTTGAGCTGCCAGATTTTTCATTCAGAATCTGGACACCATCTTCCCCTGCAGGCTTTCTTTAGAACTAGCTCACTCTCCCCTAATGACTCTCTATTTCCTCCCCAACAAATCTCACATTCAGTGTAACCAGGAACTATATTGCAATCTCAACCTTCCAATCTCGGCTTTCACTCTCACCCACTCCCTCCCTCACCCAGCCCTCCTCCCTCCCTCTCTCACTCACTCACACACTCACTCCTCTAACGTTCCCATTTCAGCTTTGCAACTCTTTCAACATCTCAGTAAGTCAGTCACTTCTCGGCTTACAGTCTCACTCACCCACTCACTCCCTCACTCACTCACTCAAATAATTATCAGCTTGCACTTCCACTTCCAGTACCTGGTTAAGTCCTTCCCTTCTCTTAACATTCCACACCTGTCCTTCCACATTTTCTCTTCTGTCATTCTTCTACGTTGGTGGTGAGGGACGCCTTCACGTGGTGGCACCGCTGCTCAGGTATACAAGCGTCCCACAACTCCCCCCCATCCCCCGAAAGGAGAATGGTGGAGTGATGGAGGATGGCCACTTCGGCCTGCAGCTCACTGGGTTCACATTTAGATCAGTGTGAGGAAGCAACAACAAAACAAAAACAACAGCCAACCAACCGACCTGCCACCAACCACCACCACCACCACCACCACTACTACTACTACTACTACTTTTGCCCAACCTTCTTCCTTTTGATATGTACATTTACACCTTCAGATTAACTACTGATACTTTTTAATGCTATACATTCTTTTAGATAACCAAAATGTTCTCATGCTAGTCAAAATAATGGATTGAATTGTGGCTAACTCTGGTATTGTTATGGATTTTTTTATTTTATTATTGTTGTTATTACTATGATGATGATGACGATGATGATTAATGTTTTATTATTATTTTATTCATTATTATTATTTTCATTACTATTAGTATTATTATCATTACTATTGTTAGTAGTAGCAGCAGTAGTGGCAGTAGCAGCAGCAGCAGTAGGAGCCGTATTGTTGTTATTACTATTAGTAGTAGTAGCAGTAGTAGTAATGGTAGTAGTAGTTGTATTGTTGATGTTATTAGTAGTGTAGTAGTAGCAGCAGTAATGATAGTTGTAGTAGTAGTTGTACTGTTGATGTAATTAGTGGCAGTAGCAGTAGTAACGGTAGCACCAGTAGCAGTAGTGGTAGTAGTAGTATTGTTGTTGTTGTTACCATTAAAAGCAGCAGCGGCGGCGGCGGCGGCGGCAGCAGCAGCAGCAGCAGCAGCAGCAGCAGTAGTAGTAGTAGTAGTAGGTTTATAGAGACACTTTTCACCCTACTAATTATTACAGGAATAAATCTGACATTTGCCCTGATGGGCACGAATGGAGACGAAATTAATGACACATGCACAGTGGTCCAAACAGAAGCATTTAGCATCCAAGGTTAACACAAAGTTTTAATAGTTTTTCTCTTCTATTTCCACTACTTGTGTAATTTTATCGTGGTGAGGGACTCAGTAGAGGACGGAGGAATGGTGGAAAAAATAAAGCAAAGAAAACCGAGAGAGAGAGAGAGAGAGAGAGAGAGAGAAATACTAGTACTCAGAGAGGGATGAGGGATTAAGCCAAGAGTCACAGGGAAGAGCTTTGAGGATAAGGGATAGATTAGAAAAGAGGGTAGGTTAGAGTGGACGAAGTAGGTGATATAACAGTCCCGTAACATAAATGAATGCAGGTAAATTTAAAGGGATGCAGGTAAATTTAAAGGGATACATGTAAATTTAAAGGGATGCGGGTAGATTTAAATGGAAGCATGTAGACTTATAGGAATGCAGGTAGATTTACAGCGATGCAAGTAGATTTACTGGGATGCAAGTAGATTTAAAGGGATGCAGGTAGATTTAAGGGGATGCAGGTATTTTAAGTCCTTCGTAGAACAGATAAGACATGGCCAACCAGGTTAACTGAGTGGTAGCCCAGAGATGGAGTGGGAGGATGAGGCAGACAGAGAACAAGATGGACAGCTGGAGTGGGAGGATGAGGCAGACAGAGAACAAGATGGACAGCTGGAGTGAGAGAAAGAGGCAGACAGAGAACAAGATGGACAGCTGGAGTGAAAGAAAAAGGCAGACAGAGAACAAGATGGACAGCTGGAGTGAGAGAAAGAGGCAGACAGAGAACAAGATGGACAGCTGGAGTGAGAGAAAGAGGTAGAGAGGGAACAAGATATGGAGCGAATTAGGAGAACTGCTGGGACTCCATGGAACAGACTACTAGCTAATAGGTCAGTGTGGAGGATGTAGGGAGTGGTCCTGCGGTGTCTTGCTTTTTGATGATGATGATGATGATGATGATGATGATGATGATGATGATGATGGTGGTGGTGGTGGTGATAATGATGATGATGATGATGATGATGATGATGGTGGTGGTGGTGATAATAATGATGATGATAGTGACGATGATGATGATGATGATGATGATGATGATGATGATGATGATGGTGGTGGTGGTGGTGGTGGTGGTGGTGGTGGTGGTGGTGGTGGTGATAATGATGATGATGATAGTGATGATGATGATGATGGTGGTGGTGGTGGTGGTGGTGGTGATAATGATGATGATGATAGTGATGATGATGATGATGATGATGATGGTGGTGGTGGAGGTGGTGGTGGTGGTGGTGGTGGTGGTGGTGGTGGTGGTGGTGATGGTGGTGGTGGTGATGGTGGTGGTGGTGATGATGATGATGATGATGATGATGATGATGATGATGGTGGTGGTGGTGGTGGTGGTGGTGGTGGTGGTGATAATGATGATGATGATGATGATGATGGTGATGATGGTGGTGGTGGTGGTGGTGGTGGTGGTGGTGGTGATAATGATGATGGTGATGATGATGATGATGATGATGATGGTGGTGGTGGTGGTGGTGGTGGTGGTGGTGGTGGTGGTGGTGGTGGTGGTGGTGGTGGTGATGATGATGATGATGATGATGATGATGATGATGATGATGATGATGATGATGATGATGATGATGGTAGTCGAACACTGAATTCAAAGTATTTTTATAGTGAAATATTTGTATCTCGTTTTACAACTGTTTTTACCTCATTTTAGTCCGATCGGTCGGTATGAAATTGAATAAATTGGAAAATTCCGTAAAAAATGAACGTAAATATTTGGAAATCTAAATAAAATAATTGTTGAACGATACGGTGAGCCTTAAATCTGTACGAAAAATTATGCTCCGAGTTGTATACCATTAAAACATAATGCCTTTTTATGAGCATGTTTTCAGTGGCTGTTGCTATCATTCCTGTCTGTTTGTCTGTCTGTCTGTCTATCTGTCTGTCTCTAACTATATGTCTGTTTGTCTGTCTGTTTGCCTGCTTGCCTGTCTATCTGTCTGGCTATTTGTCTGTCAGTCTATCCGTCTGTCTGTCTCTGTCTAACTATATGTATGTCTGTCTGTCTGTCCGTCTATATGTCTGTCTGTCTGTCTCTGTCTAACTAGATGTATGTCTCTGTCTGTCTGTCTTTGTCTAACATATAAATCATAACTTTACCCTCAAGACAGGCCGCACGAGTCCCTCATCGTCTTATACTTTTGTCTCAACTCCACAGTTTCTTTCTCCTCCATCATTCTCTCTTTCTCTTCTCCACAAAGTTCTTAATTTTTTCTCAGTGTTGGTCTTTCCTTCCCAACGTTCAACAACAGACAACGCTAAGACACTCCAACGCACTCAAAATAGCCACGCAACACACACACACACACACACACACACACACACACACACACAATTTGATCGCATTCTCGACGGTTAAAGGGACATACACAAGCAACTTCCTGTGAACACTAAGCAGGCCTAAGTAACACGCAAGAAAGAACTTACGATATAATGTTGGATCTTACGTGAAAATACAAGTTCCTTAAGAGCCTCCTAAGGTAAGGTCTTCTCATCTCTTGTCGGTGTTCATCCTGCTCTCTTTCTCTTCTCACCTCAGACGCAGTTCAAAACGCACTCAAGGCCCCGCATGTCACCACACACACACACACACACACACACACACACACACACACACACACACACACACACACACACGCAGTATCATCATCTTTTTAATCACCACCACCCTAACAATTTAGATAAATATTTGAGAGAGAGAGAGAGAGAGAGAGAGAGGAGGGGGTGGATCTTCCCTCTACTCCTCACTTTACTGTTAGACATGGGAGTCCTAATTGAACTCTCTCTCTCTCTCTCTCTCTCTCGTCGTGTCAACATCACACTTCCTTCCCTCCCTTCCTTCTTTTTATCTTACTCCCACCCTTCCCTCCCCTCCAACACACCTCCTTCATTTTTATTCTCTCTCTCTCTCTCTCTCTCTCTCTCTCTCTCTCTCTCTCTCTCTCCAGTCAGCCATCCTTCTCACAGTAAACTGAGTCGGAAAAAAAGTCATTAAGAATCTTGTTTATGTCGCTTTCAGTGTAAATTTGCGACTTGCTGCTGAATATTGCATGGGAGTGAATGGTGCCTGGCTGCTGTGGCAAATACCTCGTTTTGTTGCCCAGACGACCGAGGAGACGATAGGGGGGGACTTGGCCATTTTGCTTAGTCGTGTTTAGGTAGGAAGTATTACGCTGGTGAGTGCGTGGGTGTTTTAATTCAAGGTTCACACATACAAAGAAAACGAAGGACACATGCATACGCGCACACACCCACCCACCCACACCCACACACCCACACACACACACACATCCACACACACACACCCACCCATCCACACACACACACCCACACACACACACACACCCACACACACACATCCACTAGCCAACCAGGATCATACACATGTACAAGCACAAACGAATAGACAGGTCCACGCATTGGAAAAAAAAAATGTACAGAAAGACACACACATCAGTCCATCCAAAACACATACACACACACACACGCAGACACACATATCCACTAGTCAAACAAGAATACACATGTTAACGCATACTATCTATCTATCTATTGCCATACGTCTCAATCCCGTTTGGGGTGGCCACAAACAAATCGCCTCCAAGTCGCCCTGTCCCCCGCCATTTCACTGCCCCGCTCACAACTCACACACCCCTCTCTCATATACCTCTCCACCCCCTCCCTGCATCTCATCCACGGCCTCCCCCTCTTCCTCCCTCCACTTCACTCACATACACTCTCTTCGTCAGTCTTTCACCCTCCATCCTCTCCACATGGCCAAACTCCCTCAGTGTATTCCTCATAACGCTTCCCTATCACATCCACATCCACACCACAACGCTCCTTTATATCCTCATTCGTCAGCCTGTCTCTCCATGTGACTCCACAGGCTCCTCTTAAATAACTCATTTCCACTGCTCTCACTCTTGACTTGTGTCCTTCCAACAACGTCCAAGCTTCACTTCCATACGTTAGAGTTGGTATCACAATACTGTCATGTAGTAACTTTCTCACTTCCATGCTCACTTCTCTGTTTCTTATCACTGCTTTCAAAGAACCAGCAACCTTTCTTCCCCTGCTACCCTTTCAAGCACTTCACCCTCCAAACCTCCATCCTTACTCATCACACTACCCAAGTACTTAAACGTACTCACATTTTCCAATTCCTCACCATCCAACCTCGCTGTACATTCACTGATTTCACCTCTCTCAAAGACCATCACTTTACTCTTCCCTACATTCACCTTTAGATTCCGTTTCTTACACACTCTCCCAAGCCTTGCAGCTCCCCTTCGTCTTCACTCAACAACACAGTGTCATCCGCAAACAACAGTACAGGGAGTTTCCAAACATTATCCTCTCTCACCAGGGCCACTCCAACATCCACTACCCTACCTTGTACCTCTTTTATTACCCCATCCATGTAGAGATTGAACAACGATGGAGACATGACACATCCCTGTTTCAACCCAACTTTCAAAGAGAAAAATTCACTTAGTTCACCATCCACACGCACTGCAGCTTCTTCGCACCATCGTACATACTCTTCACAGCATTCAACAACTTCCCATCTACTCCATATATTCTTAACACTTTCCACAATCCTTGTCTATCCACCCCTGTCATATGCTTTCTCCAAATCCATGAAAGCCGCATACAACTTCTTTCCCTTCTCTAGAAACTTTTCCACTAAAGATCTAAGAATGAATATCTGATCTACACAACCTCTTCCCCTTCCTAAAACCTCCCTGTTCTTCTCCAACTAACTTCTCTGTTCTTTCTCTAACTCTGTCAATAAATATCCTACCATACACTTTTCCTATTATACTAAGAGAAGACAAATGCCCCTATGATTACCACACACTTCTTTTTCCCCTTTTCCTTTGTACAAGGGAATAATTATACCCTGACTTCCAATCCTCCGGGACGCTACCTTCCTCCCAGGCCAATCTGCACATCTACCACATCCATTCTACTACAATCTCTCCCCCATGCTTCAGCATTTCACCACACACTCCATCAATCCTGGGGCTTTCCCCGATTTAACTTTCTTCATTGCTTCCACAACTTCTATCCTCCTGATTTCTTCCTGTCTTCTCACCTCCCTCCTTCTCGCAGCCATTCCCCAGCCACTTATACTCGCATTACTTCCATTTTCTTACAGTCCCTCCACTTTACCTCCAAATTCCTTCCAAATTCCTCATCCACTCTCTTCTTACTCTCTCTTACTAATCTTTTCATCTCTCTCTTTCTTTCTACATAAAACTCTCTCTTCCGCCTCTCAACTTCTTCCACGCCCCTGTTTCTCATCCATTCATTGTATGCTTTCTTCTTTTGTGCCACAGCCTGTCTCACCTCTTCAGTCCACGACGCTGTTCCTGGAACCCCCTCCGTCTTCTCTTCCTTCCACACACCACATCACATGCTGCACATATTTCTTCTGTAAATATCCTACACACACCTTCCACGTCTCCCATCTGCTCCAATTCATATTTGCCCAATCGTTCCTCCACTTCTCTCTTATATTCTGCCTTTTTTCCACCCTCTTGTAACCTGTCCACTCTCCTTGCAACTACTCCTTCCTCTCGTCTTTCCCTTCTTCTATTCCTCCATCTTACTTGAATTCTAATTCTGGCCACCACCAAGTAGTGGTCAGAAAGTCCACTCCTCCAACCTCTATAGGCTCTTGCATCCATTACACATCTTCGCATCCTTTCATCCACGCACACATAATCAATCACTGCCTTCCTTTCATTCAGTTCACCACCCACACTTCTCATCCTCGCCATGTATACCTGTGGATCATTTTATGCCTGAAGAGGGTATTGGCTATCACCAACCCCACTCCCAGCACAAATGTCCACTAACGCACTCCCATTCTCAACTATCTCAGCAGGCACACCCCACTCACCAACTATTCCATCCACCTTCACATTCCCAACTTTACCATTCATATCACCGATCAAAAACACTCTCTCATTTCTTCCAAACTTTTCCATGCACACTTCTACATTTGTCCAGAACTCTTCTCTCACTCTTCTAGTACGATCTTGCGTTGGCGCATACACACACACAATCGCCCACATTTGTATTCCAACTTTCAACTTTACCCACACAATCCTTGACCCAACTGATCCATACTGTCTTATGCTCTTCTTCCATCTTTTACTCACAACTATACATACTCCTTCCTTTGCCCTCTCATTCTCACCTACTCCCGCACATATACCCCATCCATACTCCCATTCTCTCACACTTTCTCCTCTCCATTTTGTTTCAGTTATTCCACATACATCCACTTTCGCACCCTCAAGCACCTGGACAATCTCTCTCTCTCTCTTTCACCTCATCATTCGCTCCCCTTACATTCCATGTTCCGATAACCATGTCCTTTGTCCGGTCCTTGGTCGTCATTGTTTGGTAAGTTCTTGTCCGAGGCTTATTGTTTTTTTTTTTTTTAGTTAGTTGTTTTCCGGGGAGGAAACCCTTTTAGTCGCCTTTTACAACAAGCAGGGATACTGGGGGAGTATTCTTGAAAGACTCCCCTACCCCGAGGGGAGTAGAAAAAAAAATGCACGGAGAGACACAAACATAAATCGATCTAAAACACACACACACACACACACACACACACACACACACACACACACACACACACACACACACACAACCACACACACACAACCACACACACACACACACACACACACACACACACACAACCACACATACACACACACACACACACTATAAAACTTAGGGTAGGGCATTTCTGAAACCGTATACTACTTCACATAACTACTGTATATTCCTAATGCCATGGTGAAGGGAAGTGTTTTTCCATTGTTCATGGCTGATTTTTACTCGTGTGTGTGTGTGTGTGTGTGTGTGTGTGTGTGTGTGTGTGTGTGTGTGTATGGTGACCTCGCCACCGGGGGCCGTGGATACAAATGAAATGGAAACTGGGTAAGATGATAAGATGCTGGCCTATGAGTTCAGTATAAGATAATACGCAAATGTCTCCCTCTGTTTCTTGACTTATCTGATCGGGCTTTACAGGAAACTAGAAAGCACTCAGGAAACGCATACCTACGCCAATTCCATTGCAGGATCCAGATTCGGATCCGGATCCGCCCCCATATTTAATCAATTCTTTCTTGGCCCATGGCCCACCCTAAAACAAAATTTCATTGGAATTCATTGAGAACTCTTGGAGCTATCGTGTGGACAAAAAAAAAAAAAAAAAAAAAAATCTTGGATCCGAATGATGATCCAGATTATCACCAAAAACTAATGGATTGTTCCTTGGGCCATACCCTATCTCTCAAAAAAAAAAAAAAAGCAAATCCGTTTATAACTTTTTGGTTAAGCTGTTAACAGACAGACAAACAAACAAACGCCGGCAAATAGATAACCTCCATGGCGGAGGTAATGATAAATGAAACGCCAAGAACTCGGGCCCCGAGCTGTCGACGCCAATTATCGCCTGGTATGCCTCCGCCAAGCCTTGTGCACGGCCTCGCCATACCTCCATGACCTGGCTGGCCTGGTCAGTTCATCGTCCCTTCATACTGTATCACTGACAAAAGTTTGGTCGGTAACCGTCGAGGGGTTCAGGAGATATCGCACCCACATGGATAAACTAAGTTGACCCCATATGACCTTAACCTTTCACCCCTTGACCTTGTTGACCTAATCAGTTCATCGTCCCATCATACTGTATCACTGATAAAAGTTTGGTGGAAATTCGTCGATGAGTTCAGGAGATATCACGCCAACAATAGTGTTACGGACGAACGGACCCAGGCACACACGCACGCACCCATTAACCCACGCACGGGACAGGCCAATCACTTAATGTCTCCTCGACCATAAGTGGGCGGAGGCACAAAAACAGACCTACGGACATCGCGCAAAACCTTATGGGAAAGTGGTAAGTGCCCTGAAGTGGCTTTTCTCAAAATTTCAGCAATACTGCTGAAAAATTGCCAGACCTAGTAAAAAAAAAATTGGGATATCTGGAAAACCAGTAAAGGTACAGCGGACCTACATACATCATTGGAAAGCTGAGAGAGAGAGAGAGAGAGAGAGAGAGAGAGAGAGAGAGAGGAAGGAATTAATGGAGAACTGAAGTAAAAGAGAACAATTAATGGACAGGAAAATAAGAACAGAAATATGGAGGGGGAAGGAAAGGAGAAGAGGAGGGGAGAGAAAAGTGGAATAATAATAATGAAGAAATGAATCAGATTGAGAGAGAGAGATAGAGAGAGACAGAGAGAGGGTGGATCTTCCACCCTACTCCTCACATCGCTGTGTTGGACAAGGCATTCCTGATTGAACCTCCCCCCCCCCTCTCTCTCTCTCTCTTCTACCACTTCTTTCACCATCGCACTTCCCTTCCTCCCTCGCTTCCTCCCTCCCATCTCTCGATGATACTCCTCCCCTCCCTCACACCTTATTCCATCTTATTTACCTCCCCCCCCTTCTCTCTCTCTCTCTCTCTCCTTTCCTCCGGTCAGTCCTCCTCCTCACTCTAAACTGAGCCGGAATAAGTCATTAAGAATCATTTTGCTGTCGCTTTCAGTGTAAATTTGCGACTTGCTGCTGAATTTTGCATGGGAGTGAATGGTCGCCTGGCTGCTGTGGCAAAAACGACGTTTTTTGCCTAGACGACCGAGAAGACGGGGAGGGAGGAAGGACTTGGCAATTTTATCTAGTCGTGTTTAGGTAGAAAATATGACGCTGGTGAGTGAGTGGGTGTTTTTGATTCAAGGTTCACACATGCAAAAGAAAACGAAGGCGCACATGCATACACAGACGTGCACGCATAGCGCACACACACACACACACACACACACACACACACACACACACACACACACTATAAAACTTAGGGTAGGGCAAATTTCAAGCCGTATACTAATGCACATAACATTTTTTATGTGTCCGACTCTGGAGCATACAGTAGGCTTCACAGCCTGTTCCCAAAGGTCCAGCAGTCCTCCTACGTACCATACAACTCTATATGTCACCACTTCGGAGCTAAGACCCACCGTCCATATTGAATACCTGCTAGGGCTGTCTCATACAGGACTGGTGTATTGGTATTAGCGGGGGTATTTTTATGACATGTCGGCGGGTTTTCTTGTAGATCAGTAAAGTCTGTTTTTATGAAATTCAAATCCTTAAACTGTTCCCTGCCCCAGCGGGGATTTGAACCTGGGTCCGGTAGGACTGTAACCACCTCCCTCAAATTCTTATAGGCAGTTCTTAATGCCATTGTGAAGAGAAATGTTTTCCATTGTCCATGAATGATTTTTACTCGTGTGTGTGTGTGTGTGTGTGTGTGTGTGTGTGTGTTCGTGACCTCACTACCGGGGACCAGGTTTACTAATGAACTGAAAAGTGAGCAAGATAAGATACTGGCCAATGAGTTTAGTATAAAATAAAAATCAAATGTTTTCTCGCTTAACTAACTAGGCAATATAAGAAGTTTTATTGAAACACCAAGAACTCGGGCCCTATGCTGTCGACGCCAATTATCGCTTGGTATGCCTTTGTGCACGGACTTGCCACACAACCTCCATGACCTGGCTGGCCTAATCAGTTCATCGTCCCACCATACTGTATCACTGACAATAGTTTGGTCGAAATCCGTCGAGGAGTTCAGGAAATATAGCACCCACATGGATAAACTGAGTCGACCCCATATGACCTAAACCTTTGACCCCTTGACCTTGTTGACTTAATCAGTTCATCGTCCCACCATACTGTATCACTGACAAGAGTTTCGTGGAAATCCGTCGATGAGTTGAGGAGATACCGCGCCACCAACAGTGTTACGGATGGACGGACCCACGCACGCACGCACCCTTCCATCCACGCACGGACAGACCAATCACTTAATGCCTCCTCGGCCATAAGTGGGCGGAGGCATAAAAACGGACCTACGGACATTGCAAAAAAAAAAAAAAAAAACTATGGAAAAGTGGCACATGTCCCTAAGTGGCTTTTTTCTCAAAATTTCTACGATACTGCTGAAAAATTGCCAGAATTAGTGAAAAAAAAAAATAATAATAATGGGATGTATAATGAAGGATTTAATGTACAGCGGACCTACATGCATTGCTAGAAAGCTGAGAGAGAGAGAGAGAGAGAGAGAGAGAGAGAGAGAGAGAGAGAGAGAGAGAGAGAGAGAGAGAGAGGAATAAATGGAGGACTTAAGTAAAGGAGAAGAATTAATGGAGAGGAAAATAAGAACAGAAATATGGAGGAGGGAGGAAAGAAGAAGAGGAGATAGAAAAGTGGAAGAAAAATAGAAAAGGCGAATCAGACTGAGAGAGAGAGAGAGAGAGAGAGAGAGAGAGAGAGGACTAAATGTAGGACAGAATTAAAAGAGAAGTTTTAATGTAGAGGAAAATAAGAACAGAGAAATATGGAGGAGGGAGGAAAGGAGAAGAGGAGAGAGAAAAGTGGAAGAAAAATAGAAAAGGCGAATCAGACTGAGAGAGAGAGAGAGAGAGAGAGAGGAGCGAAAATGTGATAGAGAAGGATGAAAAGAAATGTGTGTGTGTGTGTGTGTGTGTGTGTGTGTGTGTGTGTGTGTGTGTGTGTGTGTGTGTGTGTGAGAGAGAGAGAGAGAGAGAGAGAGAGATGAGAATAAGGGCGAAGGAAGAGAGGAAGAGGAATTTGAAGGGGAGAAAGATGAATGGAGGATAAGAGAGGGTGAGATAAAGAGAAATGAGAGACACAGAAGAAAAGGGGAAGGAAGATGAAGTGAGAGAGAGAGAGAGAGAGAGAGTGTGTTACACAGATACACAGACGACACAGACTTTCAGGTCCCTGCGATGTGGTCAGGACTTATTGCTAAAATTTAAATCTAATTAGAGAGAGAGAGAGAGAGAGAGTTGGACCTTGTTACTATCGTATGTTGCACTCAAAAATATCAAAAGAAAAACCTCCAAAATTTTCTCACGCATTTTTTTGAAACACCCTGTAGAATTTTCTCCCCCTGGAAAATAATAATAAATAAAGGGTTTTCAAATCCAATATTTAAGATTCCATTACGATTGAGAGCTGGACCCAAAATTTGAAAAAAAAAGAAAGAAAAGAAAAAAAGGAAATGAAGAGAGAAAAATACTCCATAACTTTCTCACACACATTTGGCTTTGATATGGTTTTGAATTCTCTCGCCAAATGAATCCAAAGAACAGAAGGAGTTTGAATTCAATAGGGGGAGAGGCTGTTGGACCTGTAGCCAGATTAACTGAGGCAATTAGTGTGGGAGAGAGATAAATGCTTGATGCTAATGAGGTGTGTAGGAGTCTGTGCTTCAGGATAATTGTACAGGTGAGGGGGGAGAGAGAGAGAGAGAGAGAGAGAGAGAGAGAGAGAGGTGGAGGTTTAAGACAGTGACTGGGAATGTGATAATGTTTGAAACTGACTGAAAACTTATATCGAGGATGAGATCGAGGGTGAGGTGGAGACTGAGATATAACGTAGGTCCAGGTCAAATTCGAAACTAAGCTCAAGGTTAAGATTGATTCTGAGGTCGCGATCGAGACTGAGGTTCAAGTCAAAGTAAAGACCAATTAGTAGAGATGAAGATTTAACTCAAAGTGGATGTTGAGACGATGTGGAAAACACGTCGTGATCGAAACCGAGAGCAAGGTTGTGAGCAAATTCGAGACCGAGGTCGACATCGAAGAGGAGGCAGAGGTCGAGGAGGAGGCCGAGATCGAGGAGGAGGTCGAGGTCGAGGAGGAGGTCGAGCTCGAGGAGGAGGTCGACATCGAGTAAGAGGTCAAGGTCGAAGTCTAGGTAGAAGTCTAGTCTGAGGTCGAAATAAATACTGAGGTCAAGGCCGAAATCAAGGTTTATTTTCGGTCGAGATTGTGGTTAAGGTTGAAGGAGATAAACTGCAAATGAAGTGAAGTGAGGCGAGGCGAGGCGAGGTTGGGGTATGGGTAGAGATGAGGGTTGGAAGAAAGAGGTAGGATGGAAGGGGAGGGAGGGAGGGAAGGAGTGGGGGGAGGGATGGGGTGGGGATCGGGAAACGCGGACGCAGGGGGGGCGGAAGTGAGAGTGGGGATGGGGATGAAGGTGGGAGTGAGGAAGGGCGAGGGAGTGGTGGCAGCGGTGGTGGTAGTGGTGAGGGTGGGGCTAGGGGTGAGGAAGGGGGTTAGGGTGGAGGGGTGAGGAAAGGGGTGGGGGTTGGGGGTGAGAGGGGGAGGAAGGTGGAAATGGGAGTGGGAGTTAGAATGGGGTTGGGAGTAGGGGGGAATGGGACTGAGGGTAGTAGTGGGGGTGGAAGTGAGGAGGTAGTTGTGGAGGTAAGAGAGTGGATACAGAGATGGCAATGAAGGAGACATGTGAAGCTGGAGGTGGAGGGGCGGAAGGGTTAGGTGGAATTATCAATGTTTTCCGTAATTCCCTTCATAACGCTAATGACCTGGCCATCGACAGGTGTGTGGCGCTGATCAGACTAATCATTAACCTACCTGGCTAATTAGGGGACGCTAATTACATGCGTCGATGGGCCGTAGGGTAATCCTTTTATCAAATTAAGCTTTATTTTTTCCTGCCACCTCCAGACGATTTTATTCAGCTTATTAGAGACTGTGATGTATATGTTTTTTCCTAAGTACAACTATCTTTTTTTCTTTATTCTTCCTGCCTCCAGACGATTTTATTAAGCATACATGAGACTTTTAAATTGTTTCTAAAGTTATATTTTCTGTCCTTTTATTTCTTGCTACTTTCAGACGATTTTATTAAGCATAGAAGGGACTGCGATTTAACTCAATTTTTATCTGATTATTTACTATTATTTTTTTCTTTATCCCTGCCACCTTCAGACGATTTTATTCAGCTTACAAGACTTCAAGTTATTTTAATTTTTTTTTTCTAATCACATAATGTGTTTTTCACTTTGCTTTTCCTGCCTCCAGACGATTTTATTCAGCTTAGGAGAAAGACTTTTCGATTTTTTTTTGGGGGGGAGATTGATTTAGGCAAAGGTTAATTATTTTCTTTTTTCACTCTGCTTATTAATATATTTACTTTTTCCTCCAGAGGCTATCCCTCAGCTTACGAGATTTATATATTTTTACCAATTACGGATATTGCATTTAGATATAGGTAAATTCTTCTTGTCTCTTTTACATATTTAATTTTTTCCTCCCTACTGTCATTTTTTTTTATTTCGTTCTTGCCAACTCCAGACGATTTCGTTCAGCTGCCTTGAGACGTTCCAGCTGTGGCCTGTACTTCCGTCGGTTAAAGGAAGTCCCGAACACCTCTTCCTAAGAGGTTTAATTTGTTTATTACTCCTTACCATCCTCTTCTGTGTTGCATAAATCCTTCCAATATCGCCATCCTCTCCATAAATACGTGGTAAAGGACATTAACCAGCCATATCCAAAAATAAATCGCTAGGAAAGAGGTGTTAGGGGGCTTCCTTAACCGACAAAGAACACGAACCAAAGAGAGATAAAGCCTTCCTTAACCCCTTCAGTACGAGAAATTTTTCCAATACTGAGAGGTTGAATGAATTCGTCTGTATACAGGACGACCAAAAATGAAAAAAGATACTGAAAAAATACAGAAAAAGATGCGGAGGAAAGACAGAGAAAAAGATACAGAGAAAAGAAGAGACAGAAATAAGATAATGGAAAAAAAGATTCAGAAAAAAAATGATATGGAAAAAAGATACAGAAAAATACAGAAATAAAGATACGGAGGAGAAGGAACAGAGAAAAAAGATATAGAAGAAAAAGATACACAAAAAAGAGAGGGAAAAAAAAAAAAAAGATACAAGAAAAAAGATACACAAAAGGATAGAAACAATATAATGGAAGAAGATACAGGAAAAAGGATCACAAAAAGATACAGAAGAAAAGATACAAAAAAGATACAGAAAAACAACAGAATACAGAAAAAAATAAAGAAAAAGATACAGAAAAAACATGCAGAAGACATTAAAAAAAAATAGAGAAAAGAAAAATAAAAAGAATCCAGAGAAAAAAGATACCGAAAAATGGTACATAAAAAATACTGAATAAAAGATACAGAAAAAATTGGTACAAGAAAATGAGAAAAAAGATATGTAACGCAGGAAAAAGATAAAGAAAAATATACAGAAAAAGATACAGAAAAAAAGATGCAGAAAAGATACAGAAAAAATCATACAGAAAAAAAAAGAAAAAAGAAACAGAAAAATACAGAGAAAAAGATACTGAAAAAAAAAGATAAAGGAGAAAAGGTAAGAAAAGATACAGAAAAAGATTGAGAAAAATACAGCAAAACGATACAGAAAAAAGACAAGACTTACTAATTTATTTATTTAAATTTAATTCTTTTCCTGAGTGACATTTTTGTCTGTAATTTTTGCCTACACGCAGAGGATTTTTTTTTTTTTTTTAAAGTTCAGGAAGTCCTTTATTAGTGAAGGTTTTAATGAAAGACAAAATCTCTCTCTCTCTCTCTCTCTCTCTCTCTCTCTCTCTTATTGAAAGGTGTAAATGAAGACTATAACTCTTCCCTGGTCGACCTCTCTCTCTCTCTCTCTGAAGGTGTTAATGATGACTATTTAACCCTTCTAAGTCTAAACCACACTCTCTCTCTCTCTCTCTCTCTCTCTCTCTCTCTCTCTCTCTCTCTCTCTCTTACTGAAAGTGTAAATGAAAGACTATAACTTCCTAGGTCCGACATCTCTCTCTCTCTCTCTCTCTCTCAGTCACGTCTGTCGTCGGTTTGAGTAAAATACTAGAGTTGTCCCAAGCATAAGGGCTAAAAAAAAAAAAATTAGAAAAACAAATGACCTGGCTATGAAGCAGATGGTAAGAAAAATATATATAAATAATAGGAAGAAATAATCACATCCTTTACCGATGTAGTGTCAGTTTTTAAAATTTGATACCCATATATACAACTATTTTTTTCCCTTAAATGCAGGGAAGAAGGAACTAAAGGCCAGAAGCCCACAGGTTGTTCCCTCCAAGAAAAGACAAAAACCAGATATCAGTGAGAGCCAAATTCAAGGTTTGGTCACTTCTGGCGTTAGTTTCCTGAGAATAGAGTTGTTCTGAGCATAAAAGGGGCAACAGAAAAGTATATATATGTTTACTTGTGCCCTTTTTAAGGGATGAAGGGAGAATTAGTGAGATAATAAGTGTAACCATTAGCTTAACTGGGTGAAGGAATTAGGTCCGCCCATTGAACTGCATCTCAAAAGTAGGGTGACAAAATTGAAATACTCATTAGTGTTATTTATTATTATTATTATTATTATTATTACTATTATCATTATTATTATTATTATCCCATTATTATTAATATTATCATTATTATATTATTATTATTATTATGATTTCATTATTATTATTATTATTATTTATTATTATAATTATTATTATTATTATTGTTGTTGTTGTCACCGTACTTCGAATTGAGTGAGTCTTCTTCCTCCTGCTCCTGCTCCTCTCCTCCTCACTCCTCCTCCTGCCATCATCTCATCATCATCATTATGCAAAGAGCCTCTTTTGTCCCATCGGAATTATAGCAACCCGGGACTTGGCAACTCAGTCCATATATATAGCACAAGGCGAGAGTGACCAGTGGCCCGTCCGTAGAAGTGGCATTATGTGAGCACTAACCCAACCATACCTCAGACGTAACCCCTTATAAGTCATATCCGATTGAAGCGCCTAAACCCACATAGTCCACCCCCACGCCCCTAAGAAAATGGAATGACAACACCCAGCCCTATTTTGCCCATTTATATAACAAGAGCATACCCATTCGTCTGTGCTGCCCATCAGAGAGAGAGATGAGAGAGAGAGAGAGAGAGAGAGAGAGAGAGAGAGAGAGAGAGAGAGAGAGAAATTTACTCTAGTCATCGCTATAATTATATACGTACAAAATAGATTAAAAACTTAAACATTTTCTTTTACGCAAAATGTCAATGTTAAAAAAAAAAAAAAAAAAAGACGATTAAAGGGAGTTTTAGCCAACAAGACAAGTAGGATAATTTGATTTTTTGTGTGCCGTCGAACAATATGAAATTAATGGGATGAAAAAATGATGCCAGAATTTCAGAACAGTAAAAATTAAGCCCTTCAAGTGCGACATGATTGAAATAAATGGTGTACTTGTGGCCCGGTTAAAACGTACACTAAATATTACTAAGAAGGATTAGCCAGTGGAAGGAATTGAACTCGCGCGTGCTCACATTACGATGGAAACAGTGAAGAGAAAAATTTGGTAGCTTTTCCTTTGCGATAATTATGCTACTTTTATCTTTTCCTTGATCAACAATGCAGATTAATCAGATTTTTGACTCGGCGGCTCCAGAGTGTTTTTCAGATGGTTAGACTTTCTGAGTACGCGCTCTGGCCGTCCAGGTGTTGATGCCTTTACCTGGTTTTGGTTTGTTCCGGGTAACGCTGGAAGAGACACAACACAACACAAACAACTGGAGGAATATTGACTGTGACCAAGAGAGACCTGGCCATAGTGACAAAATCATCAAAATAATAATAATAATAATAATAATAATAATAATAATGACAATAATAATAACAATCATCATCATCATCACTATTTCTCTTGTTCATTCTTCTCTTCCCTCCCCAGTCTCCCCTGCATCTCATTCTTTCATCCCCTCCCTCTGCTAAATCCTTCTTCCCCTCCTCTCCCCTACCCCTTTTCTCCTTCCCGCTTCCTCCCTCTCCCTCTTCTCTCCCTCATCCTCCCCCTCCTCTCTTTTCCCCTCATTCCATTCCTTCCCACTTCTGAACTTTCCTTTCGATTCTGAAACACCGCCAAGCCATCAGAGTTCAAGGAGTAAAGTCTCTCACTCTCTCTCTCTCTCTCTCTCTCTCTCTCTCTCTCTCTCTCTCTCAGGATAAATATTCATGCAGGCCTTTCACTCACTTCTGAAGAGAATAACAGTGGGAAAGAGCGAGGAGACAAAAATTTACCACAAAAATCTCAGTTCACTATATTTTTCTTCCCTACTCCTGCTTTGTGTTCTCTCTCTCCACATATCCGTTTACCTGCCTAACTAAAATCTCTGTTGATCCGTCCCTATCTGCTTGTCTATCTCATCTGTTTCTCTTTCTACCTCTCAAATTTATCTGTCTATCCAACTTTATCTGTCTACCTGTCTCTATATCTCCATGTCGTTCCATCATGAATCTCTATACTTGTCTACTCTCTATCTGTCTGTATCTATATGTATCTCTATATTCATCTGTCTTTTGTATCTACAATTGCTGTATGTCTACAATCTATATCCATCTATAGCTGACTGTCTATCAGCCAATCAATACATCAAACATTCCGTCTATCTATCCCATCTATCTGTCAGTCTATCTATCTATTTATCAAACTTATAATCAGCCTCAATCCGTCCTCAACAAGACAAAAGCCTCTCTGGTCTTTCTCCTCTCCCACCAATTAGCCTGTCCCTCTGCCTCCTCCCTGTGTGAAATTCTCTCTCCTTGTCTAACTTGCCTTTGTTGGCATTTTCAGATTATCCTTGTGAGGTTTTCAACAGTGTTCCCCCCACCCCTCTCTCTCTCAGCTTATCAAACACTCCACATCTATGTTTTCCAGCTTCCTTGTTATTCTCTCTCTGTCTCTCTCTCTCTCTCTCTTTCTCTCTCTCTCCTCTTCCATTTCAACTTTCTTTCCCCACTTCTCTCCCACCTTCCTCTTCTTCCTTCCCACTTTCCTTCTTCTGCTTCTTATCCTTAATTGCTTTTACATTCTCTCCTTCTATAGTCTTTTTTCTCAGTATTCCAAACTTTTTATTACCTTCCTCCTTCCAATCTCCCTCCCTCACTCTCCCTCCTTCGCTTATCATCTCAGTTCCTCTACCCCCTCCTCCAATCCCAGTGCTTTCCTCTTTCATTTAGTATCTTCTTCTCTTTTTTTCTCCCTTTTTAGTCTATATGCCTCTTCCCTCTTTCTCCTCCTCTTTCCTTTTCCTCTTCCTTCTTTCCTTCCTTCCATCTTCCTTCTTCCTTCACCTACTGGATCTCCTTTCCATTTTTCCTTCTGTCTCGACGATTCCTTTTATTTTTCCTCCTCCTCCTTCTCTTCTTCCTCCTCCTCCACTTCCTCCTTCTTCTCCTCCTCTTCCATTTTCTTCCCCTCTGCCCCGTCCTTCTCATCTGTTTTTTTTTATATTCTCAGTGTTTACATTACATTACCTTCCTCTTTCCTCTTCTTTCCTCCCTTTCTTCCTTATTGTATTTCTTCCTTCTCTTTGTCCTTCCCTATACCATCTTCCTCTTCCTCCTGTACCTTACCCTCCTCTTCTTCTTACCTTACCTATTTTCCCCGTCTTTCTGGTTATCATCCTTTCTTTTCCCTTCTCCGTCTTCCTTCTTCCTCCTTCTCTTCTTCCTTCTTCTCCTCTTCCTTCTTTTCCTTCACATTTCTTCTCTTCCCTTCTTCCTATCACCATTCTCCTCATCAACCTCTTCCTTTCATCTCCCCATCCTCCTAAGGTTTCTTCCTACCTTCCTCCCTCATTCCCCCTCCTCTTTCTTCTTCCTTCCTTCCTTCATCCTCCTCCTCCTTCTTCCTCCTCCTCTTCCCTCTACCTCATCTCCTATCTTCTCCCCCGCTCTCAATGTTTCCTATTATATTACCTTTGCCCTTCCTCTTTCCCTTCTCTACCCCTCTTCCTTCTTCCTCCCACTCCTCCCTTTCTTCCTCCTCCTCCTCTTCCTTCTCATAACCCTCCTTCCTTCTTGATTCCACCTTCCTCTGCCTCTTCCTCTATCTCATCTCCTTTTTCTCCTTCTCTCCTATCTATCTATCCCATATCTATTGCCAGACGCCTCAATCCCATTTGGGATGGCCACAAACAAATAGCCTCCAAGTCACCCTGTCCCCCTATCATTTCACTGCCCTGCTCCCCAACTCACACCCCCTCTCTCATATACCTCTCCACCCCATCCCTCCCATCTCATCCTCTAGCCTCCCCCTCCCTCTTCCCCCTCCACCTCACTCACACACACTCTCTTCGTCAGTCTTTCCCCCTCCATCCTCTCCACATGGCCAAACCACCTCAGTGTCGACCCTTCTTTTCATAACGCTTCCTATCACATCCACATCCACACCACGCGCTCCTTTATATCCTCATTCGTCAGCCTATCTCTCCATTGTGACTCCACAGGCTCCTCTTCAATAACTCATTTCCACTGCTCTCGCTCTTGACTTGTGTCCTTTGAGCAACGCGTCCAAGCTTCACTTCCATCACGTTAGAGTTGGTATCACAATACTGTCATGTAGTAACTTTTTCACTTCCATGCTCACTTCCCTGTTTATTATCACTGCTTTCAAAAGAACCAGCAACCTTTCTTCCCATACCTTCCCTTTCAAGCACTTCACCCTTCTCTCAATGCTTCCTATTACATTACCTTTTCCTTTCCTTCATTTTCATCATCTTTCCCTCCCTTTCTCCTCTTCCTTCTTTCTCCTATCCTTCCTTCCTCCTCCTCTTCCTTTATCTCATCTCCGTTTTTCCCCTCTTTCTCAATACTGCCATTACATTATCATTTCCCTTCCTCTCTCCCTTCTCTTGCTGCCTTCCTTCCCTTGTTCCTTCCTCCTCCTCCTCCTTTCTCCCTCTTCTTCCTCTATCTCACTTCCGTTTTCCCCTCTCTCTCATTGCTTCCTATTACATTACCTTTGCCCTTCCACTCAAATTTCCCCACCTTTACCGGCTTTCCATACACCCTCCCTCTACTTTGGCAAATTAGTTTTTCTCTCTTCTTCTCCCCTCTTTCTCTGCTTCTCATCCCCTCTCTATGTTCTCCCTACTCCTCTCTCTTCTCTTTTCTTCCTCTAGTTTGCCTCCTGTCTCTCCTCTCACTCTCCTCTATCCACCTTCCTCCCCTCCCTTCTCCCTCTTTCTAGTACTTCTCTAAACTCTCCCTTTATTATCCCATCACATCTCTGTTTTCTCCTCTTTTCTGTTCCCTGTCATCTTCTCTCTCTCTCTCTCTCTCTCTCTCTCTCTCTCTCTCTCTCTCTCTCTCTCTCACTAACAAAACAGAAATAAGAATGTCTGTGCTATATAATAAAAATATACTTTAAATACGTAATCGTACTGAAAGAGGTTTAAAAAAGGGAGACCCCGATCTCTCTCTCTCTCTCTCTCTCTCTCTCTCCCTCTTACTGTCCATCGTCTCTTTCCGAGACTTCCTTTCTCCCACTATTTTCCTCTTCAGTTCAGCTGGTGGGTTCCCCTCCTCTCTCTCTCTCTCTCTCTCTCTCTCTCTCTCTCTCTCTCTCATAATTCTAGTTCCTCTATTAATATCTTTCCACTTACTTTTTCAAGTTTTTAAGCAATCCTTCTCTTCTTCACCTTCGTTCCTTGTTTCTTTCATGTGTCTTCTCTTACTTTTCCTTTCTCGTCTTCTCTTCTCTCAGTTTCTTGTCTTTCATCGCCACCTCCCTTTTTCTTTCTCCTCTTCCCTTTAATCACTTTCTGCTTCTTCCCCCTCACCTTCCTATTCACCTGTCTTTCTCCTTCCCTCTCCATCTCTGTCCTTTCTTCTCCTTCCCTCCCTCTCTCTTTCTCTCTTCTCTACTCTCATCATTCCATTAATCTCTCCACTCTTCCTTCCCCCTCTCTTCTGTCTTCATCTTCAATCTTCCTCTCCCTCTCTCCTTGTAAACAACACCTCTCCCTCCCCATATATATTTACCTCCCTCTCCTTTCCTTTCAGCGTCCCTCCTTCTCTCCCTTTTCTTTTCCTTCCTTCCTCCTTCCCCCTTTCTCTCCCTCCCTCTCTCCCTCCCTCCTACCCCACCTTCCTCCAACCTCCCTTCCCTCCATTCACGGTTCGTTGCCTCCCTCTCTATACATTTTCAGTCACTTTCCAAACAGTCTTTATCCTCTTATGCTCATTTACATCACCTCTCGATCCCATTTCCACAATATTAAGCTCTTCTCTTTCTCCTCTCTCTCTCTCTCTCTCTCTCTCTCTCTCTCTCTCGTATTTTTTTTTTCTATTCCTCTATGTTCTGTCCCTCCCTCATTCTCTCCTGATT
>NC_137069.1:14487494-14559994 GCF_032717465.1 Coenobita brevimanus
TAAGCCACAAATATGAAAATTTTTTAGCTTATCCCCCTTGCCGGAGAGCAGATCTGAAAAGAATATGATCTTAACCGGATGAATATTTTCTGAGATCGACTAGGGTCAAATATTGGGACTGTCCTGGATATTCTGGATGTCACCTAATTTTCCATGAAAGAATAATGCCAGAGCCACCAAACGTGGTGGACTTGTACACTGTGATGACCCAAGGCGACATGCATAAGATCAGTGACCTTCACTTTTCTGAGAAAAAAATTGAAACTTTTCTGGACATTCCAGATATTAGCTAATTTTCCGTGAAGCATTAAAGCTAGAGTCAAAAGACTTGAACATACAGACAGGTGACCTAAGGTGACATGCACAAGATCAATGGCATTGATCTCAAGGTCCCTTTATAGCTAGGCTTCTAGTTGGCAATGGCTGTGGAAAGTTTTTCTTTATCAAAATTGTCCTTGGGCAGTTATACAGTGTTCTAGTTTTATTTAAAGTTTATATTTTGTTTCTGTGACCTAAAATATTGGAATAACTATCAGTCTCTGTTTTTATTTATATATTTTTTTTCAATTGTGTCAAAGTTTGAATATGGATATTACCCAGAGTTTTTGAAAGCTATTGAATTTCCTTCCTTTTTTTCGAGTGCTTATGTGTGTGTGTGTGTGTGTGTGTGTGTGTGTGTGTGTGTGTGTGTGTGTGTGTGTGTGTGTGTGTGTGTGTGTGTGTGCGCACGCGTATGTATGTATGTATGTATTTATGTATATTATGTGGATGCGTGTGTTTAGAGAGGCGTCTTCCCATACATAAACACATTCATAACTTGCCTCAGTGTTCATTTTAAAACTTCACAGTCATAAAGTGTACCCAGTGTTCCAAACGATTTCATTAATTTCTCTTCTTTATGTGAGTTTCCCAAAGTCTTTCAGGCACGAAATATTTATGTAAATTTTTCACTTCCTCCATCTGAATTTTTTTCTTTTTCCGTCTGTCCGTTTTTAAGTTTATTTATTCATCAGTGTGTGTGTGTGTGTGTGTGTGTGTGTGTGTGTGTGTGTGTGTGTGTGTGTCTGTTATTTGTCAGTCTGTCTGTATCTGTATTTTGTCTGTCTGTGCATGTGTCTGTTTGCATCTGAATGTTTGTCTGTCTGTGCATGTGTCTGTCTGTCTTTATCTCTGTATGCGTGTCTGTGCATGTGTCTGTCTGTCTTTATCTCTGTATGTATGTCTGTGCATGTGTCTGTCTGTCTATCTCTGTATGTATGTCTGTGCATGTGTCTGTCTGTCTGTATCTCTGCATCTTTGTACATGTGTGTGTCTATATCTCTGTATGTTCGTCTGTTTGCTTTTTGTCTATCTGTTTTTCCGTCTGTATTAGTTTCTGTGTGTGTGTTTGTTCCTGTTTTTCTTTGTATTTTTTTTAATATGTCTTTCTTCGTCTCTGTCTTGAAGTTAATCAGTCTGTTTGCCTGCCTCTCTATCTATCTATCTGTCAGTATCTAAAACTTCCTTTCGGCAAATTTCCTGTCACTTTCTTTGTCATGTCTCTCTTCTCTTATTTTTCTTTCTCTTTACCATTCTTTTTTCTCTTGTTTTCCCTATATCCCCATCTTCATTTTTCTCCTCTTCTCTTCTTTTATTTTTCTTTTCTGTCCACCCCTGCCTTCCTATACCTTCACCCATCCTGCCCACCCCTGCCTTACCCTACTTACCCCTGCCTCACCTTGCCTACCCCTGCTCAACCACCCTGTTTTCCCTGCCTCACTCCGCCTTATTTCCTCATCTTCATTTCCTCTCCTCCCCCCTCCCCCCACCACTCCAAGTCACCCTCCCTCTCTTCCTCCAAATAGCCTACACGTGTTCTCCTTTAATCTTTACTATCCGTCCCCGCCCTGGAGGGGCTCAGGGATGGGTATTGTTGTCACTCGGTTTGTCTGTTTGGTTGTTTGGTTGTCTCTCTGTCTGTTAACAACTTTACGCGAAAACTACAGGTGCGATTTTTACTAAAATTAAGGGGATGATGGACTATGACCTGATCACCTGATTAAATCTGGGGCTAAATTGGGCCAAGGCCTAGGCTGTAGGCCCAAAAAATGTAAAAAAAAAAAAAAAAACTAATAAAAATCGTTCTTTCGCCATAATTCATTTCAAATTCGTCATATCGACATGAAACCAAAACTTAAAGGTGCATTTTTCAAACCTGCATCATATAACATGCCTCATTACATCAGGGGGGTCATCCCCTTAGTCAGCCGTAGGGGGGTCAGTGTGAGGTGGGTCGGGCCTAGAATTTCAAATGGGCTTAAAATCGTCAATTTTCACTCGATTTACTCCAAATTTGATATGTGACATCTTTGACTAGATATCCCGTTGTGTTTACACGCAGCGCTAAAATGACTGCCGGGGACGGGTTTGCTGTGCTTTGGCGCCGTTTTTTTTTGTTTTTTCTTTATCGTGTTTAAAAGCAATATTGTCTGGCTTAATGATGCTTATTTGAGTGATTCGGTGATTGATTAATTAATTGGGAATAATTTTTTTTTCTATACTAGTTGGCAATCTCTCTCTCTCTCTCTCTCTCTCTCTCTCTCTCTCTCTCTCTCTCTCTCTCTCTCTCTCGGTACTATACTATGACTCAAATATGAAGTCTGTTTGGGTGGGGCCCGAGAGGGGATTTCCCTCTCTTCAGCTCTGCCGCATCAACCCCAGTACCTATCTCTCTCTCTGTCATGTCAGCTATTTACTATTTGAAATTGTATATTAAATATTCTGTACTTATTAAATATATTAAATAAGGCTATATAGTGCTATGAATGTGTCGCTTTTTAGGATAATAACAATGATTTGTATAAATTCCACACCACGTGACAGCGTCGCTTTCCGACGTTGCCAGAGGTCAAGGACACCCACCTCAGACTACAGGTGACCGGTCACTTCCTCCCTGATCCCCACCCACGATGGCAGCTACTCCGACTCGCTCTCGTGTGATCCACAGTCGGGAGAAAGAACTTATTTACAATGTGAACAAGTATTTTTTAGAAGAAAAGGCTATTGGAGACACTATAATTCCACCTTCAGGAGCAGTTGCCCGCACTGCCAAAGCTACCAACGTTAGCGAAAAAACAGTCCAAAGAATCTGCTCAAAATTTAATAAAGCTTGTGTGACACAAATGTCACCAGAACAGCCTGTATTCTCGTCACCAAAAAGAAGCGCAGTGCAACTGTAACGAATCTCGACGATTTCGACAAGCGTGTGGTCAAAAGAACTGTCCTGGGATTCTGTGAAAGGCATGAAATTCCTACATTGCACAAGATTTACGAAGAACTCAAGGAAAACATATCTTTCAACGGAAGCAACGAGTCTCCGCAGGATTCTCTTGCAGATGGGCTTCAAATATGCAAAAGTTGATGGCCGAAAGTTCCTTATGGAAAGGAGCGATGTAGCAGCAGCTCGGACCAGATTTTTGAGAGAAATTCGGCAGGTCAAAGTGTCTTCCCAGAACATTGTGTATCTTGACGAAACTTGGGTGAATCAAAATTATACAGTTGGAAAATGCTGGACTGACACTGCATCCCCACAAGCCACTGGAATACAGCAACCGACTGGAAAAGGGCGTCGTTTAATTATTGTGCATGCTGGAACGAGAAATGGCTTTGTTAACAATGCTGAGTTGATATTTCAAGCAAAAAACGATGGGGACTACCATAATCAGATGAATTCAACACTTTTTGAAGACTGGTTCAGGAATCAACTAATACCAAACATTTCACCAAACTCTGTAATTGTTATGGATAACGCTTCCTATCATTCAGTCCAACTTGAAAAAAAAAAACCTCGTCCTGGAGAAAATCGGATATAAGGGACTGGCTTATAAAGAAGGGAGTACGGCCCAGCGACGATCTCTTAAAACACGAGCTGTATGAACTTGCAAAGAAGTTTGATACTGGCACAAAGTATGTAATTGACACAATTGCTGAAGAAGCAGGGCATCGGGTCATAAGATTACCACCTTACCATTGTCAGTACAACCCTATTGAGCTCGTTTGGGCTCAGGTGAAGACCTATATAGCCAAGGCAAACACCTTCAAAATGGTTGATCTTAAACGTCTTGCCAAAGAAGCTTTGAATCATGTAACACCGAATAACTGGATGAAAGCAGTGCAGCATGCTGAACAGCAGCAAGAAGAAGATTCACAGCAAGACGTAGCAGTCGACCATTTCGTGGATTCATTCTTAATCAACATATCAGAAAGCTCGGAGGATGAATTGTCCGATTCAAGATCAGAGAGGACTTATGCCTACTGGGGAAACCTCTATAAAAAAAACGCGCCAAGACTTTTACCTCAGTGGTGGTGTGGAAAAAAAGGTCGAAACAATATAGAAGAAAACAAAACTTATAAATATATAAAAACTTTCTCAATCAACTGAGAGAGAGAGAGAGAGAGAGAGAGAGAGAGAGAGAGAGAGAGGAGGTTTGGCAGAGCTGTAGAGAGGGAAATCCCCTCGCGGGCCCCACCCAAACGGACTTCATATTTGAGTCTGACCATAGTTGGCAGCAACCATTTCTGTCTCTTCTCTCTCTTTCTCTCTGGGGGCGCGGTAGCACAGTGGTAGCGCGCCGGACTCGTAATCGGGGGATTGCGAGTTCGAGCCTCGCCCGGGCTGCCGTGCCGGGAGTGGTAGCTCGCTCCTGTAACCCTAGCGGGGCTATATAGTCCAATACAGGGCTTAGCTCGGGGGAACTCCATTTCTCCCATTTTTTCTCTTTCTCTCTCTTTACGACCTCATCTCTCTCTTCCCTCGCGAGTAAATCTCGTCTTGACACTTCTGTCATTGTTTTTCTCTCTATCTATCCGTTTGTCTGTTTATCTGTCTTTGCTGTCTGCCTGTTTCTCCACTGTCTGTCTCATATTGCAGTCTGCCTCTCGTTTTGACTATCTGTCTTTCTGCTTATCTGCTTGTCTCTGTCACACTCGCCTCTCCGTTTCTCTTACAATGCCTCTGGCTTTCTGTATCACGCTGTCTATCTGTTCTCTCCATCTTCCACTCCCTGTCTCCTGTCTATCTTACCCTGCCTTTCTATCCTGTGACAGACAACCCTCCCTGCCTCACCCTGCCTATCTATCTCCTACCTAACCCTGCCTCCCTGCCTGCCTCACCCATCTTACCTCCTTCTACCTATCATCCTGCCTTCCCTTTTTCCTCACTCTGTACCTCCATCTGTCTTATCCATTCTGTGCTACCTTTCCCTGCCTGAGTGCTTGCCTTACCTCTTCTCTGCCCCACCCCGCCTCACCCTACCCCTGCCTCACCATAGCTCTGCCTCACTCCTCTCTCTGTCTCTCCATGCATTCCACTGCCTCTCTGATTAGCCTGCCTCATCCTGTCAGTCCATCACCAACCTCTCCTTACCTGCCTTCCTGCCTTACCCTGCCTGCCTGCCTTACCCTGCCACCTTACCTACCTCCCTGCCTTACCCTGCCACCTTACCTACCTCCCTGTCTTACCCTTCCTACCTTACCCTGCCTGCTTGCCTTACCCTACCTACAAAATCCCGCCTCCCCTACCCAGTCATACCTGCCTCCCCTACCCAGTCATACCTGCCTCCCCTACCCAGTCTTATACCCTGCCTGCCTTACCCCACCTGCCATACCTTGCCTACCTCACCCTGCCTGCCTTACCCTGCCTGCCTTACCCTGCCTGCCTTACCCTGCCTCCCTTATCCTGCTACCTTATCCTGTCTGCCTAACCCTGCCTGCCTTACCCTGACTACCTTACCCTGCCTGCCTTAACCCTCCTGCTTACTCTGCCTACCTTACCCTGCCTGCCTTACTCTACCTACCATACCCTTCCTATCTTACCCTGCCAACCTTATTCAGCCTACCTTCTATCTGTCTATCTATTGCCAGACGCCTCAATCCCGTTTGGGGTGGCCATAAACAAATCGCCTCCAAGTCGCCCTGTCCCCCGCCATTTCACTGCCCTGCTCCCAACTCACACACCCCTCTCTCATATACCTCTCCACCCCATCCCTCCATCTCATCCTCGGCCTCCCCCTCTCTCTTCCCCCCTCCACCTCACTCACATACACTCTCTTCGTCAGTCTTTCATCCTCCATCCTCTCCACATGGCCAAACCACCTCAGTGTGTTCCTCTTAACGCTTCCTATCACATCCATATCAACACCACAACGCTCCTTTATATCCTCATTCGTCAGCCTGTCTCTCCATGTGACTCCACAGGCTCCTCTTGAATAACTCATTTCCACTGCTCTCACTTTTGACTTGTGCCCTTCCAACAATGTCCAAGCTTCACTTCCATACGTTAGAGTTGGTATCACAATACTGTCATGTAGTAACTTTTTCACTTCCATGCTCACTTCCCTGTTTCTTATCACTGCTTTCAAAGAACCAGCAACCTTTCTTCCCTGCTGTACCCTTTCAAGCACTTCACCCTCCAAACCTCCATCATTACTCATCAGACTACCCAAGTACTTAAACGTACTCACATTTTCCAATTCCTCACCATCCAACCTCACTGTACATTCACTAACTTCACCTCTCTCAAAGCCTACCTTATTCTGCCTAATTAACCATTTCTGCCTTACCCTACCTACCTTACCTGCCTGCTTAACCCTGCCGATCTACTTCACGTTCCCTCTCGTCATCACCATTCTTAGCATGCTCTCTCTGCCTACCTATCTTCATTCATTCTCCATTCTACCTCTCAGTCCCTAATCTTCTTCATTCCTTCCTTCATTTGCCTCCCTCACCCTGCCTCCCCTGCCACCCCATCGCCTGCCTCACCTTACGTAACTGCCTGCCTCATCTTAATCTAGACTACTTCACTTACCTTCCCTGATTAGGCCCACCTCCTGCCTAACCCGCCCTGCCTCATCCAGCCTACTCTCTTGTCTTCATGTTTGCCTTACTTTGCCCCCTGCTTACCTCATCCTGCCTCACCCTGCCTACCCACCTCCCTCTGCCTCTCTGTCTGCCTAACTCACCCTTCTTCACTCTGCCTGATCCTGCCTACTTGTTTGTCTTCTTGTCTGTCTTACTCTGCCGCCTGCCTACCTCAACCTGCCTCACTCTGCTGCCTACCTCCCTCTGCCTCTGCCTTTGCCTCTGCCTGCTTCATCTCTGTCGCAGCCACAACCACTGAGCTTTTAGTGTCAGTTTATCTGCCGAAACTCGCCAATACATCTCCTGCCTCACCCTGCCTCACCCACCATGACTCACCGTGCCCACCTGCCTTACTTCCCCTGTCTCCGTTATCTACCTACCTCATCCTGTCTGCCTTTCATGCTCTTTCTTCTCGCCTATCCCCTCCCTAACCCTACCTTTCTGTCGTCCTCTGTCTACCTTCTCTTTCCCCACCCCTCCCTTGCCTCCTTTGTCTCACCCTCGCTGCCTGCCTATCCCTATCTCCCTACCCACCTCACTCTGCCTTCCTACCGCACCCTTTCTACTATTCTAATTCTTCCATCTGCCTTATCTCTTCCCTGCCTCCCCAAAGTCCCCGTCATCCTGCCTACCTCTTCCCTTGTCCTGCCCCATCTTGCCTCTCCTCACCCTGCCTGCCCTCTCTCTCTCTCTCACTGCATTTCCCTCTCCTGCTTTTTCTCTGCCATCCTCTATTCCTCATTCTACTTCCTTTCTATGCCTAAACCCTGCCTCACTTAACATTCCTCATCCCTCTCTTCCTGCCTCCCCCCTACCTTCCTCTGTGCCTTACCTCAGCAACTTTGCCTCACCTGTCTTACCTTACTCCCCCTTCCCTTCTTTATTTCCTCCTCCCTACCTTACCTTGTCTTTTCCTGTCACTACCTCTCCCTGCCCCATCCTTTCTCACCCTGCCTCATGCCTCACCCTGCTTCAGCCTCCCTCCCTGGCTAAGCCACCCTTCTTGCCTGCCTCCCTATCTCCCCATTTCTTGCCTTACCTGTATGCCATCCAATCTACCTCCCTACTCCACCCCCTACACTGTGGCGCTGCTCCCCCCTTCCTCCCCCCTCCCCGTCTGCCTGCTTCACTCCCTGCCTCACCTCTTCCCTGCCTCACCTCTTCCCTGCCTTACCTCTTTCCTGCCTACCTCCTTGTGTCCCCCACCCTACCTCGCCCTACCTTCTTTCCATCCACTTTCTAGCAACCTTACCCTCTTCTGCCTTCCTGCCTGTCTGCCTATCTCCTCACTCACACTGCCCTCACTCTGCCTTCCCTCTAGTCTCCCTCTGCCTGTTAATTTCTTACCTTACCATGTCTTCTTACTTGCCTGCCTATCTCCATACCCACTCTGCCTACCCCTGCCGCCCTTGCTTATCCCTGCCTCACCCTACCTACCCTTACCTCCCCTATCTCACCCTACCTTCCTTCTATCCTCTCTCTGGCTACCATACCCCATTTTCCCACCTTCCTCATGCCTTCCCGCCTCCTGACACACCCTGCCTCCCCCTGCCTACCCCTCCCTAACCCTGCCTCACCCTGCCTCCCTCTCCTTACCCCTACTTCCCCTGCCTACCCCTGCTTTCCCACACCTTCACCCACTCTGTCTCCCTCTCCCTATCCCTGCCTCCCCTGTCTACCCCTGCCTCGCCCTACTTTCCTAATCCCGCCTCTTCACCCACCCTGTCTCGCCCTACTTTCCTAATCCCGCCTCTTCACCCACCCTGTCTCACCCTGCTTTCCTCTCTCTACCTACCCTCCCTACTCATGCCTCACCCTACCTTCCTAATTCCGCCTCCTCACCCACCCACCCTCCTTCCCTTGCCTCACCTTTGCCTACCACTGCCTCACCTTACCCTCCTAACCTCACCTCCTCATCTACCCTGCGTCACTCTTCCTACTCCTCACCCCTACCTCCCGTGCCTCACCCCTGCCTACCCCTGCCTAACCCTGCCTACCCCTGCCTCACCCTGCCTCTCCTCTGTCGCCGGCCACGCTCTCTCAGCCTCTAGTGTCACCTCATCTGCATACCCATCTGGCTCAGTTTCCTTTACTGTTCCATCCAGGTCAATATTTTTTTCCCCCTTTTTTCCGATTTGTTTTTTGGGCCGAATTTTTGGTGTCAGGGAAATTTTGAAAAAGTACTTATTTTACTTTTATTTATTTATTTACTTATTTGTTTTGTAAATTTTTTTGCGATATTTCTTTTATTTCTCGAGTACTCTTGAGAAAAAAAAAATATTTTGGCTTTTATCTCTCTCTCTCTCTCTCTCTCTCTCTCTCTCTCTCATAACCTTTTCAGGACGATGATGTCTTTTTTACTTTATTCTTGCTTCCTCCAAACATTTATATTTAACTGTATCCTCCTCCTCCTCCTCCTCCTCATCCTCATCATCATCATCATCATCATCATCATCATCATCATCATCATCAATCTCTCACTATCAAAGGTGTTCCGAGCGCTAATTAACGCCATCAGGTGTTACAATGAATTAACTATGCTCCTTTATTCTAACTTGGCTTAAAACTGCCTTCTCTCCATCTTGAATATTGAGCTTTACAGGTAACACTAGAATAAGGTGCTAGTCACGAAGAAGTGCTTTGGAAAGGATGTAGAGCCGTAGCATTGCCTTTTTCCGCCAAACGTGAAATAAGCTGCAAAAGGACGAGAATCTGGGCCAAGTTAAGGTGAAACAACTACACTGCGTCCTTGGGTTGAAGTGGTTGGAAGCACATCTCTGTAGTATGTTAATAGGGACATGAGTGTGCACTATCAGGCATTTCCATACCTCTCACACATTTCACACCGCCACACTACACACTGCCACACTACACACTGCCACACTACACACTGCCACACTACACACTGCCACATCTCTCACTGACACCTCAAACTGCCACACCTTACATTGCCACACCTCACACTGTCACACCTTACACTGCCACAACTCACACTGTCACACTGCACATTGCCAGACCTCACACTGTCACACCTCACACTGTCACACCTCACACTGCCACACCACACACTGCCACAGTACGCTGTCACATCTTAAACTGCCATTCCTCATGCTGCTATAACTTAAACTGCAGCACCTCACTGCCTCACTTCTCATTATTATACTTTATGCCACTACACCTCACAGTGATACACACACACACACACACACACACACTTCTCCCATCTTTTACTTCTACAGATGTGTCTGAAAGTGTTAGAGGAGGGCATCAGTTTATCTGCAATAAGCTCGCGTGTGTGTGTGTGTGTGTGTGTGTGTGTGTGTGTGTGTGTGTGTGTGTGTGTGTGTGTGTGTGTGTGTGTGTGTGTGTGTGTGTGTGCCTAAATTTCAGAGATGACTATATGCAGTATGTTACATTGTTTTTAAAGCATTGTTTGGACAAACAGTGGACTTCACTTGGCTGATTGTGATGATGATGATGATGACTAAATTTTAAGATGCTAATAATAGTGATTATGAGGATGATGAGAGGACAATAATGATGATGATGTTGATGATGATGATGATTACGAGAACAATGATGATAATCGTGATGATAACGAGGACAATGATAATGATGATGGTTGTGGCGGTGGTGAAGATGATGACAAAAATTTTACGATGAATAAAATAGTGATGATGATGATGATGATGAAGACGATGATGATAATGATTATGATGGTGATATACGAGAGAAAAAAAAAAAAACAAGACCATCATTCTCAAATTCGTTAAAATCAAGTGAAAATCTAAGAATCATATTTTTTCCCACAAATTTTCGTTCTAATTACACCTACATCATCCCACATAACATCAGCAGTGTCGTAGCGCTGAAAGTTCGCCACCGTCACGCAAATCTCGGAAACGTGAGCTTGATTTAGGGCGAGAGTTCTTCCATTATGGAGTTGTGAAGGCCCCTCGATAACTCCGGGTCGTGTAATCAAGAATCCATGTTGTGGCATCTGGGTCTGCAGTCACGAAAAATATGAACCATTTTTTTTTTTTTTTTTTCAAGTTTTTGGTGAAGGTGAAACATTATTATTAGAAATTGGAGTGTATATTCTTTTTTCTTAATTTTTCTCTTTAGTTCATGAAAATCTTAATAAATCTTAATAAAAGTGAGAATTATTGTTAGAAATTGATCATTTTTCGTCCTTTTTTTTTTTTAATTTTCTTTTTGCTTCACGAAAAATCTTTACCAGTTTTTCGAAATCTTAAACGAGAATTAGTGCTGGGAATTGGTGTCTTTTTTCGTTTTCATTCTTTCATTTTCTCTTTTCTTTTTTTTTTCTTGTTTGCTTAAAATGTTCTCTTTAGTCCACGAAAAATTTAAACCAGTTTCTTGGAATCTCAGAGAGGGATAATTATTGTTAGTGTGTGTGTTTTTTTTTTTTACTTTGCTCTATTTTTTTTAGTGAGAGAGAGAGAGAGAGAGAGAGAGAGAGAGAGAGAGAGAGAGAGAGAGAAAGGAGAAAATGAAGTGAGAAAGAAGAGGAGAGGGATGGAGTTATGAGGAACGAGATAACCCGATCTTGCTTGAGAGGCTTTTCACGCCCTATCGCGGTTTTCATCTCTCTCTCTCTCTCTCTCTCTCTCTCTCTCTCTCTCTCTCTCTCTCTCTCTCAGCTACGAAAATAATCCTCCCATTTCTTCACCTCCCCATCACCCTTCCCCTCCCTCCTCCTCCTCCTCCTCCTCCATCCCCTTTCCTACTTCATTCCCCTCCTTCCTACCCTCCCCTCCCTTCTCTCTCTCTCTCCCCTTCCCCTCACTCTTCCCCTCACCTTTCCCTCTCTTTCTTCCTCTCTCCTCTTCCCACAACCCACCCCCTCCTCCTCACCACCCCCACTTCTCCTCTACAGATCTGCCCTCCTTCCTTCCTCTCCATCTTCCTCCTTCCTTCCCCCTAACTCCTCTTCTTCCCTCCCCTCCCCTCTCTCTTTCCCTCATTCTTTCCCTCCTTCACATCCCCCTCCCGTCTCTCCTCTTCTTCCCTTCTTTCCCTCCTTTTCTCCCACCTTCCCATCCCCCCTCTTTTCTCTCACCTCTCCTTCCCTTTCCATTCTATATCCTCTCCTTCCCCTCCCACTCCCCTTCTCTCCCCCTCCTCCTTTCCCTCCTTTTCTCCCTCCTTCTCTTTCCCTTTCCTTCTTCCTCTCTCCCTCCCCTTTCCTCATACCTTCCCTTCTCCCTCCCTTCCCCCTCCTGTCTCTCACCCTACCTCTCTCTTTCTTTTCTTCCCCTCCCTTTCTTCCTCCTTCCTTCCCCCTCCTTTTCCCCCAGGCTTAATCTCCCCTTTCCCCGTTTGTCCCTCCATCCTCTTCCATTCCTCTTTCTCCCTCCTTCCTCTCGTCCCTCCCTTTCTCGCTACTTCCTCTCCCCTCTCCTCCCTCCTTCCTCTTCCACCTCCCTCTCTCCCTCATTCCTCTCTCCCCCCTTTTCTTCCTCCTTCCTCTCTCCCCTTCCATTTTCGTTCCTTCCTCTCCCCTCTCCCTTTCTCGCTCCTTCCTCTGCCCCCTTCCCTTTCCCCTCCCTTCTTCTCCCCCCTCCCTTTCTCCCTCCTTCCTCTCTCCTCCCTCCCTTTCTCCCTCCTTCCTCTCTCTTCCTTCCTTTACCCCTTCTTTCTTCTCCCCCTTCCCTCTCTCTCCCTTCCCTCCCCCCCTCCACACTCAGGATCTCAATGGAGCCAATAAGAACGTGAGGCTGTGTAAGCGTGTGTGTCATTAGGACCAGTTTAACGTGCAGCCCCTCACACCACATGCACGCAACGCACGCACACGAAAACACACACACACACACACACACACACACACACACACACACACACACACACACACACACACACACACACACACACACACCAGACAGACTCACAGTACCTACCAACCCCTACCTTACCTTGTTTAACCCCCTCCAGCCAACACATAGGACATTACCAACACCACAGACAACACTGCCAACACCACCAACACTACCAACACCCTGATACTGTACCTGATTCCACCTGCTGTGTAATCGGATTGCATTAAATCGCTCGCTCAAAATCTTTTATTCTTTAGGCAAATGGCGCGCGACTCACTCTTTGGGACTATGCTATTGAGTGGGTAATATCTGCTTTATTACCCTTACTGAGAGAGAGAGAGAGAGAGAGAGAGAGAGAGAGAGAGAGAGAGAGAGAGAGAGAGAGAGAGAGAGAGAGAGAGAGAGAGTTAAAACAGCCTATGTGCAAGGGAGACTCATGCAGAGAGGGGAGGTACAGAAATACATTGAATAAAGGTACAAAGGCTGGTGTGAGAGAGTGAGCGAGAGAGAGAGAGATCAGCGTTTGAGAGAAGGATGAGAGAGGGAACAAGTGTGATGGGGAGACTAAGCCAGGGAGAGAAATTCAAGCCTTTCTTTCTCCACAGTGTGTTTTCCTTCCTCGTCGTCATTATCCTCATTATCATCATCATCATCATCATCATCATCATCATCATCATCATCAAGTAGAAAGCACAATAGTATAAAACTGTCATCATCATCATCATCATCATCATCATCATCATCATCGAGTAGAAAGCACAACAATATAAAACTATCATCATTATCATCATCATCATCATCATCATCATCATCATCCTTCTCCACACAGTTTTCCCGTCCCTCGCTCACCTCTCCTGTCTCCTTCTTTCTCTCTCTCTCTCCCTCCTCTCTAGGGAGCCTTCCTGCTTTGCTTGCTATCCTTGTCTTTATATCTTACAATACTTATGTTAGTTGTAGTCTTTTTTATTACAAAGAACCTCGACAAAAACCAATAGGTCTTTTACTCTCCTTTTTCGTTATTTTGTAAACTTGATCAATAAGTATATTAAACTTCCCTTCTATACATTCTGAAACAACTGACGAACAATATAAAAAATCGTGTCTAGTCTTTTTATCTATCTATAGCCAGACGCCTTAATGCCGTCAAGGGTGGCAACAAACAAATCGCCTCCATGTCACCCTGTCCCTTGTCATTTCACTGGCCTCCCCACAACCTTACACCACACTCCTTCTCAGAGAGAGAGAATGAATGGATAGATGGTTAGATGTAGAGATGCAGGGATGGATGGATGTAATGAGAGAGAGAGAGAGAGAGAGTGTGTATGTGTGTGTGTGTGTGTGTGTGTGCGTGTGTGTGTGTGTGTGTGTGTGTGTGTGTGTGTGTGTGTGTGTGTGTGTGTGTGTGTGTGTGTGTGTGTGTGTGTGTGTGTGTGTGTGTGTGTGTGTGTGCGTGCGTGCTTGATCTGGCTGAGCTGACCAATATGTACAAAGGATTACCAATTATGATGTGACCAGTCAAGGGATTATATGGATATTTTAGAGAGAGAGAGAGAGAGAGAGAGAGACTTTCTTTACTTATTGCACGTGCAGCTTTGTGTGTGTGTGTGTGTGTGTGTGTGTGTGTGTGTGTGTGTGTGTGTGTGTGTGTGTGTGTGTGCGCGCTTAAAGAAATACTAAGGGAAGCAAATAACTTTATCCATTAACCTCTTCAGCTCGAGGTGGTCATTTTATAATTTATTGCTGATGTCTCCACATGGGTTAGTTCAGCCTGGAGGAGACTGTTGGCACTGGAGTGGGTGTTTGTATGAGGGTGTATATAGCTTTTGTTTAGCCAGTCACTCCTAAAATATAATAATCATCTGTAGCTAAGAAGAGGAGAAATGATATCGTAGTGAATAGGCTTGTTTGTGTATTTTTTTTTTATGCAAGGAAGAAGGAACCAAAGGCCAGGACCTCGAAAATTGCTCCCTCCAAGAAAAAACAAAAATAAAATAACAGAGAGCCAAATTCAAGATCAGTTTAATTCGAGATGCCTGGACACACTGCGTTTGAAAGACTGGAGGTCATAGGCAGTAGGAAATACAGGAGACAGTTCCAGAGTTGACCAGACGATTTTAATGAGCTGAGGGGAGACACATGGAACTGTAAAAGTGAGAGAGTGTTTTCAGTGACTCAATTTCTGCGTGGGGGGGAGGGGCTCATAAAGAACCTGTAACCCTATAAGGAAGCTCCCTAACACCTTTTCCTAAGCGATTTATTTTGCTTCTTACTGTTCTTTTCAGTAATACATATATCCTTTCAGTATCACCATACTCTGCATAAATAACGTACACTAGATTATTAACCAGCCATATCCACAAATAAATCGCTAAGGAAGAGGTGTTATGGAGATTCCTTACCCGAGAGGAATATGGGCCTTGGAGACATTCTGAGTGACTTGAGATTTCCTTAACGCCTTCTCCTAAGCTATTATTCTGCAAATTACACATCATTATCCACTTATCGATGCAAACTAAGTCGATATGAAAGCGATGTGAAGAAAATACATTAGACTGTTAAAGAATTGATAGATAGACAGATGGATAGATAGACAGCTGGATGGATGGATGGATGAATAGATGGATGGATGGATGGATGGATTGATAGAGATAGATAGATAGATAGACACACACACACACACACACACACACACACACACACACACAGATAGATAGGTTGATTGATATAGGTATGGATATATTGATAGAGAGATATATAGATAGGTAAATTGATGGCCAGGTAGATATAGATAGAAGTGATGGAAAGGTAGTTATAGATATAAATAGATAAAGATAGACATAGATAGAGGAATAGATAGATTGACTAACAGATAGATAGAAAGACAGATACATAAGATATAATAAGTAGGAACAGATGTCTGGAAATCTGGAAAGGATGAAGAAATATGAAAGCAGTATGATGTTAGTATGAAGTAATATGAGAACAGTATGAAGGGACATGAAAAATATGAAACTATGTGAAATAATAGTCTTGAGGTGAAATTTCGTAACCTTATTGATAGAAAAAAGGTGAGGGTGGGTGGGAGTATGGATAGTAATGTAGTATGAAGTAGTGTGAGGAAGTATGAAATTAGTATGAAGCAGTATGAAATTAGTATGAAGCAGTATGAGTGTAATATGAAGCACTGTGGAGAAGTATAGTAATGTAATATGAAGTAGTATAAGGAAGTATGAAATTATTATGAAGCAGTATGAACGGAATATGAAGCACTGAAGAAATATACTGATGTAACAAAGTAGTATCCATCATTATGAAATTAGTATGAAGCAGTTTGAAAGTAGGATGAGGCAGTATGAAGTTAGTATGAAGCAGTGTGAAGAAATATAGTAATGTAATACGAAGTAGTATGCAGCAGTGTGAAATTGGTATGAAGCAGTATGAGTTAAGTATGAAGCACTGTGAAGAAATGCGAGAGAATGAAGGTTTAAGGTTGAATTTAGTGTGAAGAAGGACGTAGGAGTAGGAGTGACGACAGGTGATGTAATACGAAGTAGTATGTAGCGCTTAAATTAGTATGAAGTAGTATGAACATAGTATGAAGCAGTATGAACGTAATGTGAAGCACTGCAGAAGTATGAAAAGAAAGCTCGAGGTGGATTTTAGTAGCCTAGTATGAAATTAGTATGAAGAAATATGAAAGGATGAAGGCTTAAGGTGGAAATCAGTATGAAGAAGGGCGTAGGGGTGGGAGTGAGGACAGGTGATGCAATATGAAATAAGAATGAAGCAACATGAACGTAGTATGAGTCAGTATGAACGTAATATGAAGCAGTGTGAAGAAATATGAAAGGATGAAGGCTTAAGGTGGATATTAGTATGAAGAAGGGTGTAGAGGTAGGAGTGAGGACAGGTGATGTAATATAAGGTAATTCTATCCTGCTCTATCCCACCCCCAGATCCACATTCCACAGGTGAGAAAGCCGTCCTCACCTGGCCACACACCTGTCCTACCTGGCCTACCTTATTAGATTAATTTTACCTTCTTCTCAACCCGTTTTTTTTTTTTTCTTACGGGGTGCGGGTATCGATTCACTGTTTTGTGATTAATAAAATATCTAGCTATCTACCTGTCTGTCTATCTGTTTATCTGTGTGTCTGTGTTTATTTGGCTGTCTGTCTATCTATAACTATCTGTGCCTCTTTATCTGCCTGTCTGTCCATCTCTCTCTCTCTCTCTCTCTCTCTCTCTCTCTCTTTGTCTGTCTGTCTGTCTATCTCTCTCTCTCTCTCTCTCTCTCTCTCTCTCTCTCTCTCTCTCTCTCTCTCTCTCTCTCTCTCTCAGACTGTTTCTGTCTATCTGTCTAACACTGTGTCATTCTATCCGTCTATCTCTGTGCACTCTCTCGCATTATCTCACTTTCTCACACATACCCACTCATACCTGCCCTTCATCTCTCCCACCTGACCTACACCCTTTGGATTCAGTTTTGCATTCCTCTCTCTCTCTCTCTCTCTCTCTCTCTCTCTCTCTCTCTCTCTCTCTCTACCTACCTACCTACCTACCTACCTACCCACCTACCTATGCAACCGATCAACTGTGAAGCTGTTTTTCTCCATATATCTTTCCCACTGTCGATGACCTCCAGTCTTTATGTGCTGTGTTTCAGGTAATAAACGAATTCTGCTTCTGGTTTTCTATTTCATCTATTTTCTTTGCTTAGAGATATTTTTTCAGCCTCTCAGTTTTGGGTTTCTTCTTTTTTCATTAATCAACACGTGCTCCACTACCACCACACTTGGTCACTCCCCACACCACACCACATAACACCATATCGCACCACACCACGCAGCCACCACCACAACTTCCGTACCACCACCACACCACACCACCACTGTCATACCACAACCACAATTGTATCACAATCCCCACCTCCCTACAACAGTACCACACCACCTCCAAAGTACTACTTGTCCTCCCCACACCTGCCTTCTCTCTACCACACCTGGCCTAACACCTGTACTGTTATTAATCTAAGTACCCAAACTCCCGTACCTCTCGTACACTTTTATCTCTCACAAACTATTATTTCACACACACACACACACACACACACACACACACACACACACACACACACACACACACACACACACACACACACACACACACACACACACACACATTTAGTTTCCCAAACAGAGCAATTGATCAATGGAATGCACTACCAAATGAAATAGTGTGTGCCAAAACAATTCACAAATTTAAGGATATGTACGGTAAATATGGTTTAAGACGGGACAGTACGAGCTTGACTCATTCCTGTAAAGATACAATTAGGTAAGAACAATTAGGTAAGAAGACACACATTTTCCTTCCCTGCTCATATTTCTCCCTCTTGTCACAGGTTAGAATACAAGTTATAATGGCGAATAAATATAATTAGTGGGTGGAAGTCCTGTCACGAGGCAAATGGAACGTTGAAATGTGTGTGTGTGTGTGTGTGTGTGTGTGTGTGTGTGTGTGTGTATGTGTGTGTGTGTGTGTGTGTGTATGTGTGTGTGTGTGTGTGTGTGTGTGTGTGTGTGTGTGTGTGTGTGTGTTTGTTACTTTTACTACTACCATGATTGATTGTTTATTATAATTGGCATAAGCGTATGTGAACTTATAATAGTATTCTTTCTCTTACTAATTACATACCGGTATATTGCTTTTGAAGGTAAGTTGCTTCCTCTGTATCCGTACTGCAGAAATGTAAGTACAAGAGCATATTTATCGTTGTTACACTGATGTACTTACTTCCCGGAGAAGTACAGGTAGTTTAGAAAATGTACGGTGAGCGACAAAGGTACTGTTGTTCATTTTATGCAGACCTAATAAGAATGGGACGAAGAGATTTGAAACAGCATAGTATGTGTTATATCAGTACCATATTTTATCATTCACGTCAGCTGAATGGAAAATATGACATCATTGTCACAACGTCACTCCTAATCCATTTATGAAGGAAGTATGTTGATTAGCTGTTATATATTCTCTTTCTTCATTTCCTTGTTTACCTCAGTAGGACAATATGTAAGTGTCAGAGAAGTCTATGCATGCCCTACTTGGTTGCCTGACCCCAGTAATACCTATAATACGGCATCATACTCATACGTCTCTCAGCTCTTCAAAATAATAATAATAATAATAATAATAATAATAATTTATCCATCCATCATCCAGTCCTACGTTGCCCCATGAGGAGCGTAGGAGTCCGGGGCTAGGCAAATTGGTCCTGACATTTAAGAAGAGGGTAACCAGCCTCACTCATTCCTGAGTGGCATTACGTGAGCAAGAAACCCCAGCCATCCCTTGGATATAAACCTTCACTGGCTCAATCCGATGTGAGCGCCTTAATTGCCCACTAAACCATCAGGAACCATAATTTGGTTTTATGGTTACCACCCAACGTAGTAAATGGTTTCCTGGTGTACAGGAAACCATTTGGCTTGTCACTCAGTGTAGAGTCACCCACAAGAAGAACGAAGAGGAAAGAATGAAGGAAAGAAAGACAGAAGAGGGAGTGTAAAAGTCACCAGTAGACAGAAGGACGAGGAAAGAAAGACAGAAGAGGATGGAAGGAAAGAAGGATGGAGGAGAGGAAAGGGCAGACACCTGAGAGCAGCACTACATCATGTGAGTGGATGGTGAGCGCCCCCACCTATCGCAAGATAATAATAATAATAATAATAATAATAATAATGTTTACTAGTAAGAGGCAAGGTCGACCCTTATGAGACACGTATTAGTAAAGACTGAATTAGTGTTGTGTTTTGCCAGGTGTAAATTTCCTTCGAATTACAAACGTGGAAAAAAATTGTGTGTGTGTGTGTGTGTGTGTGTGTGTGTGTGTGTGTGTGTGTGTGTGTGTGTGTGTGTGTGTGTGTTTTGGCTGTACACTCCCATATTTAGTTTCCAAAGACGGTTAAACTAGCCAGAGTTACTTAACACCTGGCGCCGAAGCAGGTGTGACTTCCGCCATAGCTAATTGCTCCATCGCTGCCGGGAACTATTGGCCCCGATTAGGGGGAAGTTGTCACTGTGAATCAGGAGGGTTGAACGGTACTTGGCATTTCCGGCTCTTGCGGTTAATGCTAGGGGAACACCTTAGTCTAATATCTACCTGTGAACTTGCCTAGTATGGTCGCACCTGATTAGTATAGCTACACTGATCACCTGGATGCAAAAGATTCTTCGCCACGGCTATACTGCAAGGAGGACACTTTCGTCTATAGAACTTTTGTCTAATATCGGACAGTGAATCTACCAATACCCATTTTACTCTAACTTGGCCTAAAATTCCTGCCTCTTTACCTTGAATGCTGAGTTATCAAAATGGATTAAATTACGATGCTAGTCAGGAAGAAGTTCTGTGGAAAGGATTTAGGGCTCTGAACACCCACTAATCAAGGAACACACCAAAATTACTAACACCTGTCCACCCACTAATCAAGGAACAAACCAAAATTACTAACACCTGTCCACCCACTAATCAAGGAACAAACCAAAATTACTAACACCTGTCCACCCACTAATCAAGGAACACAGGAACACACCAAACTGCACTCACCTCCTTCCAGAATATCTTAGTTTCAGAAGCAAGACACTGGAGGGAATACGTCCTTCGTTCTTTCGTCTTACACTGTTTCTTATTCCTTGACCTCATTTAACCACCAGTACTTCCTCGGTTCTCTCTCTCTCTCTCTCTCTCTCTCTCTCTCTCTCTCTCTCTCTCTCTCTCTCTCTCTCTCTCTCTCTCAAATCATTATTTCAGCAGTTCATTCTCTCTCCTTGCAGTTCCCAGATCATTGTGTCTCTTGTTAACTGCAATACTATACCATTTTCACCTTAACTTGGCTCAGATTTTCAGCCTTTCAGCTTAACTTGGCCGAGATTTTCAGTTTTTTTTTTACAGCTTATTTTACGTAGCTCAGCGGCAGAATAGAATAATACTTCAGCACTACATCCTTTCCACAGCACTTCTTCGTGACTAGCATCATATTCTAGTGTGAATCAAATGCTACAACTCAGCATTCAAGATGGGTGGATGGGCATTTTAGAACAGGTGGTAGTAGTAGTAGCAATAGTACTAGTACTAGTATTGCAAGAGATATAATGCTTGGAGAAGTAGTAGTAGTAGTAGTAGTATTGTTAGAGATATAATGCTTGAAGTAGTAGTAGTAGTATTACTAGAGATATAATGCTTGAAGAAGTAGTAGTAGTAGTAGTAGTATTGCTAGAGATATAATGCTTGAAGTAGTAGTATTGCTAGAGATATAATGCTTGAAGTAGTAGTATTGCTAGAGATATAATGCTTGAAGAAGTAGTAGTAGTATTGCTAGAGATATAATGCTTGAAGTAGTAGTATTGCTAGAGATATAATGCTTGGAGAAGTAGTAGTAGTAGTATTGCTAGAGATATAATGCTTGGAGAAGTAGTAGTAGTAGTATTGCTAGAGATATAATGCTTGGAGAAGTAGTAGTAGTAGTATTGTTAGAGATATAATCTTGGAGAAGTAGTAGTAGTAGTATTGCTAGAGATATAATCTTGGAGAAGTAGTAGTAGTAGTATTGCTAGAGATATAATGCTTGAAGTAGTAGTAGTAGTAGTAGTATTGCTAGAGATATAATGCTTGAAGTAGTAGTAGTAGTAGTAGTATTGCTAGAGATATAATGCTTGAAGTAGTAGTAGTAGTAGTAGTATTGCTAGAGATATAATGCTTGAAGTAGTAGTAGTAGTAGTAGTATTGCTAGAGATATAATGCTTGAAGTAGTAGTAGTAGTAGTAGTATTGCTAGAGATATAATGCTTGAAGTAGTAGTAGTAGTAGTATTGCTAGAGATATAATGCTTGAAGTAGTAGTAGTAGTAGTAGTATTGCTAGAGATATAATGCTTGAAGTAGTAGTAGTAGTAGTAGTATTGCTAGAGATATAATGCTTGAAGAGGTAGTAGTAGTAGTATTGCAAGAGGTATGATACTTGGAGAGACCTGGAAGCAAAGGAGTCAGAGTAAAATCAGAGTAAAGATAAGGTTGCTTTATTGATATGGGGCTTTATATCCACGTTATTTATTGCATGGGTCAAGCTGTTCTGTCTATCTACCTATAGCCAGACGCCTTAATTCCGTATGCGGTGGCCATCAACAAACCGCCTCCATGTCGCCCTGTCCCCTGCCATTTCGCAGCCCTCCCCCCAGCTATTCTACATTCTTAATTCCCCTGCCTCTTATCCTGTATCATCCGGACATTAAGACATCTGTAATTTCCTTCTCTTATCTCTGTTCCCCAGTCTGCTTCTGTCTCGTAAAGATTTGCAACTCTGAATTACTCTCTTTTATCAGTCTACCTGTCTGCCACCCTTCACCTTGCCTTCTTACTGTGTGTGTGTGTGTGTGTGTGTGTGTGTGTGTGTGTGTGTGTGTGTGTGTGTGTGTGTGTTCTGAAGGTGTAAAGGCGTTTCACTTCGCTAATTTCATATATTTAATTACCTCCTCCAGCGAAGGTAGAAGAGGTTGTGTATTCACCTACGTCTGTTTGTATATTTGTGTACAAGATATTTTAAACAGTAGTTATAGAATTTCAATGATATTTAGTCGGTAGGTGGGCAGTGAGTTAAATAGTCTATTAGATTTTAAGTTGGAACTGAATCCGAATGCAGGGAATCAATACATCTTACTGGCAATGGTGGAGGTATACACTCTCTGAGTGCTTTGTAGCTTTATTCTCGCTCACTTCAGATGATCTTAATTAGATTAGGGAGGAGATTATAAACTGTAAGGTCAGATACAGCCTTCATTAGCTCCATCACTACAAAAAATCATGCCTAGCCTACTTACCAAAGTGTCCTGGAAGTGATAATAGACTAGAACAACAACACTGTCTAGTACAGGGAAACAGTATTAATCGTTGCATCCCGAGGCTCATCTGAACGTGAACCCAGTGGACTGCAGACTTAACCTTCTGCAGTCCACCATCCTTCATTTGGCGGATAGGGAAGTAGTGGAGAGGCTTTGGTACTCCTGGACAGCTCCACCACCCAGTAATATCGGTGCCACTACGTGAAGGCGTCCCATCCACAGCACCATGAATGAGATATTAAAAAAAAAGGTCAATACACAGACACCCTGGTCTTGAAGAGTGGCCTTAAGTCTCACTCCTTTATTTATTTATTTATTTTTTTTTGTCTGATCGAAACTACATCACAAAATTTCTTGAAGTTTTAACTAAAGCTTTAAGGTGGGGTTGTAATAGTGGGGAGGGGAGAGGAGGGGAGGGGAGGGGGGAGACGAGGGAAGGGGAGAGGGAGAGGGGAGACGAGGGAAGGGGATAGGAGGGAAAGGGGGAGAGAAGTGTTGGAGGACTGGGGAAGGGAGGGGAGGGAAGGGAGACGGGAAAGGGAAGCGAAGGTAAGAATGAGGGTGGAAAGGGGAGAGGAGAGTAAGGAGAAGAGAGGGGAGGGGAAGAAAGGATAATGGGGGAAGAGGGAAGGAAGAGAGAGGAGGGGAGGGAAAAGGAAGGGAAGTGGGGTCCCTGGATGAGATGAGGGGAGAAGGGGGGAGATGGAGAATTGACAGAGGGGAGTAGATGGATGAAGGAAAATTGGAGAAGAGGGGAGAGAGGGGAGAGGGAGGTTAATGGGTGAGGGAGGGAGAAAGAGGAGGAAAATGATTGGAATGGAGAGAGAGAGAGAGAGAGAGAGAGAGAGAGAGAGATTCATCGGAAAAGAGGGAGGGAGTAAAAAGGATGAGGCGGAGAGGGAGACCAATGAGTGAAGGAAGAGGAGGAGAGGGAAAGACAAGAGAGAGAGAGAGAGAGAGAGAGAGAGAGAGAGGAGGAGGAGGAGGAGGAGGAGGAAAAAGGGTGGGAGGGAAAGGAGGATAGGAGAGGAGGGGGAGAAGAGGAAGAAAGAATGCGGGAGATGAAGATTGGTGGTAAAGCAGAGGAAGAAGGAAGAGAGGAGGAGGAAGAGAGATAGGGGAGGAGAGAAAGGAGATAGTGAGGGAGGAGAGGGAATAAGGGGGATGGAGGAGGAGAGGGAATAAGGGGGATGGAGGAGGAGAAGGAGAGGGAGAGGAAGGTTGAGGAGAAAGAGGAAAGAGTAAGGGAATGGGAAGGGGGAGCAAGAGGAAGGGAGAGTGTGAAGAAAGGGAGATGTAGAGGGAGTGGGATTTGAGGGAGGAGAAGTAAGGGGGAGGGAGAGAGAGAGAGAGAGAGAGAGAGAGAGAGAGAGAGAATAGGAGGAGGGATGAAGGAGAGAGAGGAAAGGAGGGAGGAGAATTGAGGAAGAGGGACAGGGCAGAGAGAATGGAGGGAGAGATGGAGGAGAGGAAGAAGAAAGGGGAGGGAAGGTGAGGAGCAAAGGAAAAGGGAAAAGAGAAGGAAGGAAAGAAGAGGAGGAGAGGAAGAGGGTAAGGGAAAGGAAGGAAAGAAACAAGGGGAGGAAAAAGGAAAGGGTAAGGAAGGAGGGAAGGAAAAAAGGATAAAGTAAAAATCATGAAATCAAGAAGAAAAGGGAGAGGGTGAAGGAAGAGGGAAGGAAAAGAAAGAGGGGAGAGGATGAAGGAAAATGAGGAAGGAGGGAAAGGAGGGAGGGAGAGAGGAGAGAGAGAATGGGGGAAGGGAAGGGTGAAGGGGAAACTAATCAAAATATTAATATGAACACTCACTATGCTGAACACTTATCCATTGCAAAATTGGATGAAATCTGTTTAATCTTTTAGAGGGGTGGTGACAGACAGCAGACAGATTAAAAGAAACACAGCAAAACATAGAGATAGACAAGTACAGAGACAGGGAGAAAGAGAGAGACTAGCAGGACAGACAACAGACACAGAAACACACAGCACAGAGATAGGAAAATAACATGAAGACAGACAGACAGACAGACAGACAGACAGACAGATATGCAAACAGATAGACAACTGTGAAAACATAGCCTTCTCGACCTTCCGTCATCATTATTATTAGTCTGTTCTTCGCTGTCCTCCTCCTTCTCCTCTTTATCCTCCTCCTCCTCCTCCTCCTCATCATCATCATCATCATCATCATCATCATCATCATCATCATCATCATCATCATCACAGCTTAGCATACCATTTTGCGCGCGCACACACACACACACACACACACACACACACACACACACACACACACACACACACACACACACACACACACACACACACACACACACACACACACACATTCGATTCCCACAACGTCCATCTCAGCAGTTACTTCAACAAACAAGGGATGAGGCTGTGGCACACCTAATGTCTGACTTGACTCGTATCTCTAACTGGGGTAAAAATAATCTGGTTGTTTTTAATACGTCAAAGACTCAGTTTTTACACCAATCAACCCTACAAAATCTTCGACAGGTATACCCACTAGTGTTTAATAATATTCAGCTTAATCCTGCATCATCCTTGAACATGCTTGGGGTTTCATTCACTCGGGACTTATCTTGGAACGTCATATTACATCTCTTGTAAAATCTGCTTCCAAGAGATTGGGTGTGCTAAGCCGACTCCGTTCCTTCTTTACCCCTGCACAATTGTTGACTCTATACAGGGGTGTTATCCGCCCCTGCGTGGAGTACAACTCTCATGTGTGGGGAGGCTCCCCTTATACAGCTCTTCTCAATAGGGTGGAGTCAAAGGCTTTTCGTCTCATTAACTCCCCCCCTCTTACTGTCTTCAACATCTGTCGCTTCGCCGCACTGTTGCATCTTTATCTCTTTTCTATCGCTACTTCAATGGTCATTGCTCCTCTGAACTGTCTGCATGCATTCTTCCACCTCTACGACGGGCGCGTAGCACCCGTCTAGCAGCAAACTCTCACCCCTTTTCTGTCCAACTCTCTAATGCAGGAGTTAACCGTTACTCCCAGTCCTTCATTTATGCAACAGGTCAACTCTGGAACTGTCTCCCTCTGTCTGTATTTCCTGCTTCCTATGATCTCCAGTCCTTCAAACGCAGTGTGTCCAGGCATCTCGAAATGAATGGATCTTGAATTTGGCTCTCTCTTGTATTTTGTTTTTCTCTTGGAAGGAACAGTTTTGCCGGCTGGTTGCCTTTGGTTCCTTCTTCCTCACATAAAACAAAACATATCCCCCCCTCCACACACACACACATATCCCCCCCCCCACACAAACACTCATCCCCCCCCCACACAAACACTCACCACCCCACACTCACCCACACCATCCACTCACCTGCTGTAGTTTTGCCGATGTAATTATTTTCAGTCACCCAGAAATCATGCAGCGATCGTAAACCCTGCCGCGGCGCCATTAATTATTTTGATAATGTGTGAACGTAACTGGAAAACTCGACAGCATTTCGTTAATCTTCGCCTACTCTCATTTTCAGTCTGGGATTAGCTTAGAGGAGTTATTTTATATTTTGTTTTTTGTTCTTTTACCAGGAGGTGGTCATGCTTTCACACTGATGCTGTAGGCCTGCCAGTGCTTTTTCTACTGTCTCATGATTTATTGCTTATTTATTTGTTTATTTGTTTTGAGACAGACAGACAGACAGACAGAGGACGGTCTTGGTGTATGGCTGTAGTTGTTGTTGTTGTTGTTGGTGGTGGTGGTGGTGTAATTGTGGTTGTTTGTGGTTGTGATTTTTTGTTGCTGTTGAGTTGTTGTTGTTTGTGGTGTTGGTGTAGTTGTGATTGTTTGTTGTTCGTGTGTTGATGTTGTTATTCTAGTTGTAGTTGTTGTGATGGTGGTGGTAGTGGTGGTGGTAGTGGTAATGTAGTTGTGGTTGTTTCTGGCTGTGTTGATGTGTTGATGTTGTTGTTGTTCTGGTTGTAGTTGCTGTTGTTGTTGTGGTGGTGGTGGTGGTGGTGGTGGTGGTGGTGGTGTAGTTGTGGTTGTTTCTGGTTGTGGTTATTGGTGTGTTGATGTTGTTGTTCTTCTAGTTGTAGTTGGTGTTATTGTGGTGGTGGTGGTGTGGCCCTAAGCCCCTGCTTCTCAGCAGCGATGGAGCAGTATGAAGGAGAGAAAGAACTCCCTCTCCTCCCCTAACTCCTTCCCTCCTCTTCTCCTATTATCCTACCTCCTTCCCTCCCCTCGTCTCTCCTTCTCTCATCTCCTCCTGTTATCCTACCTCCTTCTCTCCTCTCCTCCTGTTATCCTACCTCCTCCCCTTCCCTCCTCTCCCCCTCATATCCCCTCCTCTCCCCCTCATATCCCCTCCTCTCTCCTCCCTATCACTCCTCTCTCCCTCTCCTATCCCTTTCTCTCTTCATGTCCTATCCCCTCCTCTATCCCTTCTATCCCCTCCAGTCTTCCTCTTATCCCTCCTCTCTCCTCCCTATCCCTCCTCTCTCTTCCCTCTTAGTATGTACACAACAGCGTCTTGACCCTTGGTAGTGACCCCAACTGTTTTGAAGAACTTAGATGTGAAGTAGGATATCTTGCCGGTACGTCTTAGTCAGATCGGTAGACCGTTTGAGGTATTCACAGCACTCCTAAAGAATGCATGGACAGTATATGTAGAAGCCTCCCAGACCGTAGAGTGAATAACAGACCCAAGAGTGAATAAACAGGCCCATGCACAGTGAATAAGGAAGTCTATCTATTGCCAGACGCCTTAATTCCGTATGGGGTGGCCACAAACAAATCGCCTCCATGTCGCCCTGTCCCCCACCATTTCATTGCCCTGCTCCCAGCTCACCCCTCCCCCCTCTCACATACCTCTCAACTTCATCCCTCCATCTCATCCTTGGCCCTCCCCTTCCTCTCCCCTTCCACCTCATTCACATACATTCTCCTCGTTAGTCTATAGTTAGGAATTCATGCACAGTTATTCAAACCCCCAGAATCGCAGTATTAATAAACAAGCCTCCAAAACCAGGAAATGAATAAACAGACCATAAATAGTGAATAAAAGAATCATGCATGGTTATATATATATATATATATATATATATATATATATATATATATATATATATATATATATATATATATATATATATATATATATATCCTTGCTGTCACAGAATTAAAGCAACGAAAAAAATGGAAAAAAAGACAAATATAGACACCTGATTTAGAAGCTTACAAATCCTCACTCTAACAACCAAGCCTCCAGAACCAAACAGTGAATGAATAAGCAGTAAAGAATGAACAACACAGCAGTGTACAGTGAACTATGAACACTAGGAAGCCAGAAAATTATGATCAAGCTGTGAACAGTGAATAACAGAGCAGTGTACAGTGAATTAAGAACACTCCGGAGGCAGAAAATGAATGAACAAGGCCTGCAAAAGGAGTGGCGTGGTTGGTTGAGGTCTGAGGGGACAGTGAGGGTAAGTGAGAGTGGGACCGACTGGGTGACTGAAAGGGATTTGCTGGTAGGAAGGCAATGGAAGGGCCGTATTGACGAGACAGAGGGGGAGAGGAGAGAAGAGTGGAGATAAGGGAATATGGGAGAGGTGAGAGGAAGGAATATGGGAGAGGAGAGGAGAGGAAATAGGAGAGGAGAGAAAGAAGAAGAGAAAATGTAAGAGGAGAGGAGAGGAAATCGGAGAGAAGAGGGGGGGAAAGGAGGGAATATATGAGAGGAGAGGAGGAGGAAGGAGGGAAAATTGGAGAGGAGAGGGAGGAAAGGAGGGAATATAGGAGAAGAGAGAAGGTGGAAGAAGAAGAGCAGGGAGTAGGAGAGAAAATAAAAGAGGAACAGAAGGAAAAGAGAAGATTGTGAAAAGATATGGAAAAAAATGGAAGAGAAGAAGAGAGATTATAAACAAATGAGTGGAAAAAGGAGAAGAATAAAAGTGTGAAGAGATCGAAGAAAGGAAAGGGAAGAGAAGGGAAAGGAAGAGAAGGAAAGGTAAAAGAAGGGAAAGGAAAGGAAAGGAAAGATAGGATAAGAAAATGAAAAGTGCAATGAAGGGAAGTGTAAGGAAAGGAAAGAGATAATTGGGAAAAGGGTAGGGAAGGGACGTGAAAGGACGGGGAAGAGAAGGGAAGGGAAGGGAAGGAAAAGGAAGAGAAGAGGGGAGGGGATGAAGGGAAGACAAGTGAAAGGAAGGAAAGGGAAGGGAAAAGAAAGGTAGGGAAATGGTTTAGGTGATTGGACGGCAGTGGAGATGAGGGGAGAGAGAGACCGAGGATGAGATGAAGGAATGAGGTGAGGAGCTGCACATGAGGGAGGGGTAGGTGTGAGTTGGGGAAAGGACAGCCTGATGGTAAAGGAGAGCGTGTCATGGAGACGATTCGTTTGTGGCCACCCCTTTCGGGATTGAGGCTTCTGGCTGTAGGTAGATAGACATACAGATAAATAGATAGTTAGATAGATAGATATAGATATTCCCAAAGCCTCAGTTATTTTCTCTTTTCCAGGGAAGCAGTTGACATAACAATTAAAAATGTAACTAGCTTGACCTGTGACCTTAACCACTGACCTGAAGAGAGAGAGAGAGAGAGAGAGAGAGAGAGAGAGAGAGAGAGAGAGAGAAAGGGGGGAGCTGTAATTCAAAGTTTCGACAATATCCACTTTATCCAACAAGCAGCAACTAAACAATTAAAGTTAATGACTTTCTTGTCCTTTGCTAAATAAAACTGTCTGAGAAGAAGAAGAGGAGGAAGTGGATGAGGAAGACGAAAACGAAGAGGAAGGGGAAGGAAAGACGAAGAAGAAGAAAGAGGAGGTAGAGGAGTAAGAAGAAAACGAATAAAATGCAATAACTCAGCGATATTCTCTTTTCTGGGCAGAAAACTCTCAGGCTAAAACTTGAAAAAAGAGGAAAAAAAAAAAGTTAAAAATTTAACAATAACCCATGATCCTGAAAATATAACAAAATATAATAAAAATAAGTAATAATCATGTGATTTATTTCAAGTAGTAGTAGTAGTGGTAATAATAATAATAATAATAATAATAATAATAATAATAATAATAACTAGTTACCGTACCTATGCTCTTGGTGCCCCACAATAAGGAAGCGTCGCGACGCCGTATTTTTATTTATTTTTTTTTTTTTCCTATCGACCATTTGGGCCGGAGCCCCTGGTCATTAAGGCAAAAATATATATATGTATATACATTGACATATATACATATATATACGAACATATATATACATACATACATACATACACACATCCATGCATATGCACATACCGGTACACACTTTCATGCACACGTACAGTTGCGGACATATCAAACGGAAACACCCCGTCCACCAGCGAGGTAGTGTAATGCTCTCCGCATCTGGTAACACTGATTGGCATGGAACTTCACCAGGCTCCGTTCAGTCGCTAGGACGAACCGAACGCGGTGATCATTGCCACTTTGCTCAGTTATTGATGGTATATAAACAATGTCCCGCTTGACAATATACCGTACTGAAAATAACAATGTTTTGTGAATTTAGTACCCTAATAAAATATCACACAATACATATTCGTAATTTATTCACATGAAACACAGGTTTCGTAAGTGCGACTTTCAACAAACATTACGAGCCATATAACATTTACCGACGGTCAGCATATAAGCCATTATGACATAGTCTGCATTCCCTTACCTATCATAATAATCCCAAAATTACCGTGAACCCCCTCCTCCCTGACCGTCAACCTGAAACTGGTAGACCTCTTTAGGTGGCGCCACGGGAGGAGGTAGTGTGGGGCCCTTGGGAGACAGGAGGAGAGATGTGGGTGAGGAGGAGGCAATACTGGTCTGGCTGGTGGAAGGGGAGCTCTACAGCAGACGAGTGATGTGGTAGGGGAGAGTGGACTGTGGCAGGAAACTAGGATGAGATGGATAAATGACACGCTGGTGACATGGTGCCAAATCAGCTATACAGTACTTTAACGTTGATTAAGGAATTTGATGGTCAGGCTGTTAAACGTTGTGCAAACTTTGCCACGTTACGCAGTCTACCAGCAGGTTTTGTTATATTGTCTAAAGGACGATCTACTCCCCATGGGGTGGCACGTTACACAAACCCCGCATTATTAGTGTATGATGACTATGTTATCACATGGTGATATATGAAACGTCCCTAGAATGTTTGCCTGATGTCACACCTGTTGTCATAGCAACTGGGAACAATTCTTTTTGCGATTACGTAGTAACATCGTAGATGATGACTGTGATATCGAAAGCAGAGTAGGGGGAAGGAGGAATTTTCTCCTGCTACAATAAATAATAGTTAACAGTAGTGATTCGTGCCTACGGTTCTCGTTAATATCCTTATGGCAACTGGTGTAAACCAACATGTGATTTACTATACTCATTTTTTTTTTAATCGAGGCGAAGATGCACGTGACCAACTGGTGATTATTGGCTGAATGCAACATTACGTCATAATCTAGCATTATTAACTGACAACAAATATCTGAGGGGGAAATTTGAGTTAGTAAATATTTTTTGGACATGTTGCATTCAGCCAATCATCATCAACCTGTAAAGCGCATCTTCGTCTCAATAAAAAAAAAAAAAAATGGAGTATAGGGGGGGTGGGGGGGGATGGACTGGGTCCCAGAAAATAGGTGGCGATACTGGGATGGGCTAATAGTTGGTTAGAGAGATGCCTTATCAGCTGTATTATATGATCTTTATGGCGGATTACTGTTAACCCTAGAGTGATAGAGTAAATGTGGTATGAAGGACACGTGACTGTTAAACAGTCTGATTTACAGCCTCAGTATCCAGTTTACTGTCCCCCCTTCCCTCTTCCCCCAACTGCATGCACTCAGACATGGAAGGGAGATGGCCGTTATGAAGGCTACACCATGAACCGCGGATCACATGTTTATGCATCAACTTCAGTGGTTCACCTGTTTTCTTTAGTGGATTGCAATACACACAGTTACGCAGCCAGGGCAACAGCTCCATGTTCGGACACCGCTGAGATATGTGGCTCAGTAGTTGCTCTCCGTGAACTGGGCAATGGCCTTGTATTTATATTTATCCTGTCTGTTTCATACAGTGCTAACGCCACTCGGTTCCTTAGCATGACAAAACACACTGCAGATGAAGTGTGTGTCTGCACTTAATACAAGCGATTTCTGTAACTAATGGCATAGTTGATGTAATATGCACGTGCTCACACTGGATAACTGCAGATATTACAACCCTGTTCCACCATTGTTGGCTCGAGGGTCTGTGAAGGAATGCTTAGGGCGTACGACAGTTGCCCAGTAGGAACCAAATATAACTAATAACCACTAACAAATCTGTACAATCAACAGCGAAACATGGCATACAGAAAACGGTAACATAATTATACAGTACCTGGGTTAAGTAAATCCACCTTGGTCCATAGGGACCATCATTACTGTCAGACTGTTCATATTTAGTGGTGATTAAGGAAAAATCTACATATGTCTATCCCTACTCTGTTTGCGATATCAGTCGTCATCCATGATGATACCACATAATAAGCTACAAGGGTAATTCCCAGTCACTATGACAACATCTGTAACAGTTGACAAACTGTAGGGAAGTGTATTATATTTGCATATTAACAAATAGTCACCATACTCATAATACAAGGGTATGCCTACTGAGCCACCCAGTGAAAAGTGTGTCATGAATTATTATAAACCAAGACGGTCAATAACAACATTTGGCAACGCCAACATAACTGTTCATGGACCAACTGAAAAATTCCATATTTCCATGAAACACTGATTTGCCCCAGTCATCACCATGTAATCTATCCCTCCCACTGTATCTCCCGTCGTCTACCAAAGTCCACCTTCCCCTACCCCATCACCCCTCTCCTCTAGCCCCCAGTTCGAACACTATTGTCCCCTTGCTCATCCACCTCACTACCCCTGTCTCCCAGGTCCCCAATCCCCACCCTGTTGCACCCTGTGGAGCCATCTCCTATATGTAGTGAACTTGCTTCGATTTCAGAGGTCTACCAATGTCAGGTTCACGGTAGGGAGGATGGGCTTCACGATAATTTTCTGTTCATTGATAGTTGTGGGGCAGCTGATAACTATTACTTATATGAAAAATTATTAACTATTGCATGGTTCGTGACTCGAAACTAAACCACCCATGAAATCCGTGTCATTCATAATAACTTCCATTATGTTGAGGGTGTATTGTGTGACATAATCTTAAAAAACTTGCTAACAACAGTATATTTTCTGACGGAACATTGCTCATATTTTATCACCAATAACAGAGCACAACGACAATGATCGCCTCGTTCGGTTCGTCCTAGTGACCGAACGAAACCTGGTGAAGTTCCATACCAATCAGTGTTACCAGATGCTGAGAGCATAACACCACCTCGCTGGCGGACGGGGTGTTTCTGTTTGATATGTCCGCAACTGTACATTATATATAGGCTATATATATAATAATTTATATTTTATTATTATTTTTTTAACCTTATATTACTTATAAACAAAAATACCTAATCTAAAGACCGTAAAACTAATCACCTAACAGACAAATCGCTAACCTATACTAAATCCTAAGAGACCAATAACTAGACCTACACTAATGGTTAAAAAGCCTCGACCAAGAGAACACCATCGACTGCAGATATGTAATGCCTTTCTGCATTACATACCTGCACTCATCACCTGGTGACTGTCAGTCGAGGCACAACCTAATATAGGGGACATTAATATATGAAAGGGAACCAGACGAGTCAGGAACATTTCCATATACTTCAGCTGTCGGCCCTAATAACTTAAGCAAGATGGTATATATTAGAATAACTTACTGTAAGCAAGATGGTATATTGTATTTACATAATTTGTACAAAAAGGGAAGAACCTCGCCCAGGAGATCACCATCGACTGCAAGTGCCCAATACCTTTCTATATTGCATACTTGCACTCATCAGCTGGTGACTGTCAGGCGAGGAACGTGGCTTAATGTAGAGGACATCTATATTAGAAATAGATCAGTGGGAGGAGGAACTATTTCAAATATGTCAACTGTCAACCCTAATTAATATAGCAATATATACATATTTACCATTGATAAAAACCATAACCACACAGTAAAAAAGTCACATCACACTGATCAGTCCGGTCTCTCTCAAGAAAGCCATCAATTTATCAGTCATAACAATGTCCCCATCACCCAGGATGGTGGAAAGGGTGACCCCATCACCCAGGATGGAGGAAAGGGTGAAGGGGACGTCTGCAGCGCCGCAGTAATTTATAAGTGAAGCACGTTCACGAATAAATCGCGGACATTGCAGGATGATATGACTGATAGATAACGCTGCATCACAGATGTCACAGTGCGGCGGGAATCGTTTTTCCATATACAGTATGGTTTCATATGTGTTAATATGGTGGCATTAAGCCGTAAGCGAGCCAACACTTTTTCTTCAAGGCAACTGGGACGGTTGGTAGTGTCCCAGTCGCCCAGGTACGGTTTACATGTTGGAATATTAAATCTGGTCCACTGACCTTGCCACAGAAGATTTATTGATTTCTTTCCGAGAGAGAGACTCGACCGTAGATCACGAGGAACGTCCCAAGTCTCCTCGAGCTCTACAGCCGACTTTGCAAGTAAGTCAGCCTGCTCATTGCCGTAGATACAACAATGACCAGGCACCCAGATCAGCGTGAATGACTTGTTGCATGAATGCAACTTATTAACGATGCGGCCCTGGATCTCGTGAGAGTCCGTAGTGCAAGATGCAATTGCCTGAAGGGCTGATTTTGAATCTGAAAATATGACAAATGAGCCATGCCTAGAATTGAGAGCATAGTCTATGGCTTTGTCAATAGCAAAAAGTTCGGAGGTAAACACGGATGTTTGAGTCGACAGCCGATACCTGAGGACACATTCAGTCGACCACACACTTGCACCCACACATTCACTCGACTTGGAGCTGTCAGTGTACAAGTGGTGGGATCCCAAGTGACGAATGATGATGTTACGAAACAAGTGGTGGACTTACGCCTCCGGCGCCTTGGTCTTAGGTGCTGGGAGCTATGTAGCATCAACAATAAAGCCAGGTGCCTCCCAAGGCACTATATTTTTAAACACCAACTTGTCACAGTCACTGGGGTCCACATGAAGCTCCTGAGTCAGTATGTGGAGGCGAACGGCAAGTGGCCGACGTACCCCTCGCAGAAGGTGGTGGTATTGACGCAGGGGGGTCCAGGCCACATTGCCTATATTACTTTTCCTAAATGTCCTTATGCCGTAGGACACGGCCAGATGTTTGCAGTGAATACGGAGGGGAGGCACATTCGCCTTCACTTCCATACGAGCTACACGGGTACACCGGACAGCTCCAAGACACATTCGCAAACAATTATTCTGTAGCACATCCAATCCTTTCAGCGTGGCATCGGATGCTGAGCCATAAACCTGTGCGCCATAGTCTAGCTTTGATCGAATGAGGGACTTATACACCATTAATAAAGATTTTCTGTCGGCATCCCATGTAGTACCCGTTAGGTACTTGAGGATATTTACTGGTTTATCACAACAAGCAAGCAAAGTATTAGCATGAATTTTAAAGTTCAAACGACGATCAAAATGGAGGCCCAAAAACTTTATAGAATTTTGAAAAGGTACCACCTGATTATCCAAAGTTAAGCACAAATTAGGTACGATACGAGTCGTAAAAACTACAGCGGTACACTTACGGACGGAACACTTAAATCCCCACTGCAAGGCCCATTGGTGGACGGAGTCAAGGGCTGCTTGAATCCGCCCAGCCGAAAATTGTGCATTATGGGACGAGTGCCATATTGCACAATCGTCAGCGTAGAGTGAGTATTTAAGATTCCTCGGGATGGGAGCTGATGACAGAATATCATTGATCATAATACTAAATAAAGTAGGACTAAGCACACTTCCCTGTGGCACCCCGTTTTCCTGGATAAATATATCCGATGTTACGTTACTGGGCAATTTGACAGAGAAAGTCCTGTCCCTTAAGAAATTTGAAATAGAAATAGGCAAATTTCCTCTTAAACCATAAGCATAGAGCTTCCTTAGTATACCGTGTCGCCATGTCATGTCATAGGCTTTATGGATGTCCAAGAACACCACTATCATGAATTCTTTATTGGCAAATGCCTCTGCAGTACAATGCTCCAAATTCATTAAATGATCTAGTGAACTTCTGTATTTACGGAAGCCACATTGTTGATCATTTAATAAATTCTTCGACTCTAAAACAAAAAGAAGCCTATTGTTTACCATTCGTTCCATGACCTTACATAGACAAGAAGTCAACACAATAGGACGAAATGAAGTGGGATTCATAAGACGACCAGCCTCTTTGGGTATTGGTATGACGTGCGCAAAGTGCCATGAGTTTGGGAACGTTCGAGACGCCCAAATCTCATTGTACAATGCTAGCATCTTAATCAGGTTGTCCTGATTAAGATGCTGGATCATACCGTACGTGATGGTGTCTGGTTCAGGGCTGGTGTCTTTACAGGATTTAAGGGCAAGGAGCAGTTCATCGAGCGTAAACTCTTGGTTGTACGGGGAGTCTACGTCTTCTGTGGCTAAGTGTATTAACTGTAGCTCAGCCGTGCGTTTATGATGTTGAAAACGCGGATCATAATTGGCTGAGCTACTTACCTGAGAAAAACTCCTGGCGAGGATGTTAGCAACGTCCACGGGCTCGTCATAGGTGGTATTGTTCACCTGCCGGGTGGTGACAGGGAAATATGGGCCCTTATTATTTAATATTCTTATAGTGGACCAGACTTTACTTAATGGTGTCGTACGAGTCACCGTGGACACAAAGGACCGCCAGGAGCCACGTTTGGCCCTTCTTATTATTCTCCTTGCCTCAGCCCGTGCTTGTTTGTATGCAATAAAATTTTCCTCTGTAGGCTGACTGTCAAAAATCCTGTATCTCCTATTGCGTTTTCTTAATGCTTGTCGGCAATCCGGCGTCCACCAATGTGCTCTATGCTTCGCATGAACTGTAGAAGTCTTGGGAATAGCAGCTTCAGCTGCTTGTAATATGGATTTTGTTATATTTTCGACTTTAACATCTATTGTCTCCCCAGATATATCTAAATTGGCGATCCTTGAGAAGGATCCCCATTCTGCTTTCTTATAGTTAAATTTTGGAGGTGGAGGGTCCGAAACGATGTCGTGTGTATAAGAAAGACAGATGGGTAAATGATCACTTCCCAAGGAGGCGTCATAGGAGTCCCATGAGAAATCTTGATGTATACCAGGGGAGGCCAAAGATAAGTCAATGGCCGAAAAGTTACCAGTACGATCATCTACACGAGTCGCTCTACCATCGTTCAGAAGACAGAGGTTGGACTGTAGCATTAGGTCGGCTACTTGCTCCCCACGAATATAAACAAGATCTGAAGACCCTAAGGTAACTTTTTGTATAACTTCTAGAAGATCGGAAGACAAAGGTGTCGAAGAACGCATGTGTAAATTGTACATTTGTCTCAATAACTGGCTAACTGTATGTTTAACCATATTACTTTCAGATCATAAGAGGGACCACAGCTATACATCTGGAAAGTCACAGCTTTAAAGCTTTGGTAGTTTTCTCTAAAACGTGTTGCAAAGAAGAAGGTGGGCAGATTTGAATTCGGTACTTTCCACTAGGCTAAATGGAAAAATTTTAAGCCAGAATTATTCAGCACACATTTTTATCACAGGATTTTCGACCAAATAGCCGTTTCTCAATTAGTTTCTGAGATATTTCAGTTTCAAAATATGCAGCGTTTGGAATAAAATGATTATATCACCTTCAACAATAGGTCAAGGTCATTTATTTTTGGCACAAGGACTTGGGTTACCCTAGGGTACCTTCATGTGTAATATCATCAAGATCGAAGAGAAAAAAGTGCTAAGAAAAATAATAATACTGACGAAAACAAGAAGCTTCGCCATTTATACGGCAAAGCTTAATAATAATGAACTAAGACCTTAACCTCTTAGCTAAATGATTCTTCCTGCTGGTCACAAGAAAAAAAATATATATAATACTCTCCAAACACAGCGATACTCTTTGCGTGAGAGAGAGAGAGAGAGAGAGAGAGAGACGCTTTCGGAACATCGTCAAAAATTACCGTTTCATATTTTTCAGTTTTTGATGGTGATGATGATGAGTAATTAAGGTTGCACGATGTTGCTGCTGATGCTGATGATGAGTAATTATGGTATCGCGATGCTGCTGCTGCTGATAATAATGATGAAGTTGAATGATAATAATGATAATGGAATTAAATTGTATGATGATGATGATGATGAGTAATTAAGGTTTTGCGATGCTGCTGCTGCCGATAATGGTGGTGAAGTTGTATGACAATAATGAGAATGGAGTAAAGTTGAATGATGATGATGATGATGAATAACTAAAATTGCACGATGCTGCTGCTGATGATGATGATGGTTATGATGATGAAATAAAGTTCTGTGATGATGATGGTGATGATGACATAATAAAGTCGTTCAATAATAGCAAGAAGAGAACAAAAGGGAGAAGAGACTTAACCCCCAAACTGAGCACTATTTCTTTTTCTCTCGTACAACACAACACACCCTCGCAACACAGTCCAGATACCCTCCAATAAAAAGATGACCTGGCTGATCTGACCTTTGGCTCCCGTCTTGTCTTCCTATTTTTACACGTGTTGTCGATAGGTTGCCACGTTGCTTTATTTGCGCACTTGGCTTCTGGAAATTAGCTTTGTGTGTGTGTGTGTGTGTGTGTGTGTGTGTGTGTGTGTGTGTGTGTGTGTGTGTGTGTGTGTGTGTTTACTCATCTTCATTAAATCCTCGTTACCCTCTCTCTCTCTCTCTCTCTCTCTCTCTCTCTCTCTCTCTCTCTCTCATAAGGCAGAAATTATCACCTCATACTCACTCTACGCTACCCGACCCGTGATTTCGTTACACAATAAGGCTTGGAATATTATGGACTCGCTTAATGATGATTTTTATTTTTTCATGTGTCTGACTCTGGGCATAGGTTTTGGAGTCCGTTCCCTGAGACCCAGCAGTCCTCCCAGGTACTATACACCTCCACATGTCACCACTTCGGCGCCAACACCCACCGTCCATACTGAATACTGGAAAAAAGCCTGGTAGATGGAATTAAGTATCTGCAAGACGTTATAGCAGTGAAGGGGGTGTGAGATGAAGGAGTTAAGGTGCTATAAAGAGAAATCGAGATACTGTACATGGAGTTATAAATTAGTGGACAGAAAAATAGATAGATAGGTAGATAAGAATGAATGAATGAATGAATGCGTGAATGAATGAAATAAAGATGAATGAATGAATGAATGGCTAAATAAGTAAATGGATGGAATATGAATAAATGATTGAATATCTAAATAATAAATAAATAAATAATTTAATTAATTAATAAAGTATATAAGTACATAAAATGAATGAATAAGTAAATAAATAAATAGATAGATAGACAGATAAGTAAATAAAAATGAATATATAGACATAAGTATGTGAATGAATGAATAAATAAGTAAACAAATAAATAAAGATAAATCTAAACAAATAAACAGAATTAATCGCACAGGAAGAGGTGTTAGGGAGCCTCCCAAAGCCGCGGAGAATACGACTACCGCGAAAATATCCAAGAGATTTGGGTTCCGACTAGAAAATATAAAGGAAATAAAGGAGGATTTTTAGTTATGCCGTCCCCACTGGAAAGAAAAAGAAAAGATAATAACATCAAAGGATAATAATCCGGCAGAAATCGTTTTTGCTTTGGAAATTAATCACGAATAAAAATAATTGATAAAATGAAAAATGGAGTAAATGAAGAACAGAGGGAAAAAAATGGAGAAATATAAAAAAGTTAAAAACAGAATATTGGAATAAATGAAAAAGTAAGAAATAGTTTTAGGAAAGTAGATAATGAAATAAAAAAAAAAACATAAAAGCAAAAGTGATGAAAAGGAAAACTGAATAAATGAAAAACAGATATTACATAAATTTAAGAAACGAAAAATGGAATAATTGAAGACGGGAACAAACAATACCGGTAAAAGGAAACAGAGAATTTAAAAAAATGGAATAAATGAAACAGCAAAAACATAATTGAAAAAATAAAAAATGGAATAAATAACAACCAAAAAATCATTATTAAAAATGAAAACCGAATAAATGAAAAAGATTAAACATAACAAAAAAAGGAAGACTGGAATAAATGAGAAACAAAAAAGTAAAAAATGAAAAATAGAAAAAAGAAAAGAAAAAAAAAACTGAATTCAATTTCCACCACTTATTTTCTACTGCAGAGTTCTGCTGATGTCTGTGAGCGTTGTGCCTTGAGAGTAAATGTAGAGAAGAGTAAAGTGATGGTTATTGAGAGAGAAGGTGACTCCCAGTGTGATGTCACAGTGAATGGAGAGAGACTGGAATTGGTGAGAGAGTTCAAATACTTGGGTACATTGATAGAAAAGAGAGGAAAATGTGCAAAAGAAGTTGAAAGTAGAATGACACAAGGAAGAAAAGTAGCTGGTGCAATGAAGGCCTTGATAAGAAACAGAGGCTTGAGTGTTGCAGCTGCACGAGGCTTACATGAGGGAGTGTTAGTGCCAACTCTATCATATGAATGTGAGATTATGGTGTGGCATGAAAATGAAAAGTCAAGAGTAAGAGCAATGGAGATGGGACTGCTGAGGAATGTATGTGGAGTACAGAGGGTGGATAGGATACGAAATAATGTGATTCGTGAAAGGTGTGGAATGAGGAAGTCGGTGGACACCAGAATCGACGAGAGTGTCCTGAGATGGTATGGTCATGTGGAAAGAACAGATAACAATAGTGGTGAAAAAGGTATACCTGAGCGAATTTGAAGAAGGGAGGAGGCGAGGTAGGCCAAGGAGAAGGTGGAGAGATATGGTGGATGAGTGTTTGAGGAAGAGAGGTTTGGAAGTCGGTGAGTACAAAGGAGTATGAAGGAGTACAAAGGAATTAAAACAGCAACAGACCTTATGGTCCTTTCGAGGCTGTTTGGTACAGAGTAGACTATGACTACAAGATCTAACTCTACATGCTGAAGGATAAGGATAGTAAAGCAAGAAGGCTCCCCCAGCCTCCAAACCCTCCAGCCAAAACTGGCAAGAAAAAGTGAGAAAAACCACCATGCAGCATGGAAAAATTGACATGGAAATTTCATAGGAAAGACTGAAAAGGAAAACTATATTCTATAATACATTATCTATAAGCTACCAGTATGAATAACATGAAAGAGAAAGTAGTAAAGTACAATGAGTAATCGAATAAATAATTAACTAATGTATGTCGCTGTACGGGTACGTTGAGTTGACGGGACATCTGCAGACACAGTGTGGAAATTGCACAGTGCACAGTGTGGATATTGAGGGGTGGTGTGGCAGCCTTGCCTGGCGCTATTAAGGTAGGCAGCAGTCAATCAGGCCCCAGCTCCATTCATTCCACTGAGACTAGGAACTTTCCCATGCAGGACAGCAAACAAGTCACCTCCTGAAACAGTGACCCCTGGTACATTAAAAAAAAATCCCGATGGTGGCCACGTAACTAACAGGGACCCTCAGTGTTCCACAGCCCATCACAGGTCGAAAGTATGAGTAGTGACCGTTAACTCAGGGCTATCTGTGCATATCCTAGTTTGTGCATATCCTATATTTGCATTTAATAAATTGATCCAGGCTCTAAAAAACTAAAATAAAATAAAACAAAATTATACGTACACAAGTGCTTTATTCAGGAGTAAACATATTAAGCTGGGGGTTGGATGCCAAATACTTATCCAGGCGACCTTTAAAAGTTTGTACTGTATTACAGTCTATTACGTTGGAGGGCAGTTTATTCCGTATATTTACAACTCTATTGAAGAAGAAATGCTTAGCTTCATGCGACTGGAATCGTTTGCCAATTATTTTATGCCCATTTCCTCTAGTGTAGTTCGAGTGATCAACTGTGAAGTATTTATCGACAGCCATGTTATCATGTCCTTTGAATATCTTGAATACTTGAATTAAATCTCCTCGTATCCTCCGTTTTGTTAGGGTAAAGAGATTCAGGGCTTCTAAACTTTCCTCATATGGTTTATTTCTCAATCTAGGTATCATCTTTGTCATCCTTTGCTGCACTCTTTCAAGCTTTTCCATATCCTTTTTATAATACAGTGACCAAAACTGAACGCAATACTCCAGGTGCGGGCGTACTAAGGAATTATACAAAGTGAGGACGATATTATCGTATTTATATTCAAATGCTCTGCCTATGAACCCAATCAATTTGTTGGCTTTTTTCACAGCTTCTGTACATTGTTTGCTTGGTTTCAAATCATTTGTTATTATAACTCCTAAGTCTTTTTCATGGTTTACCCTATCAAGCTGGACATTATTCATGCTATAACTTGCTCTTACATTTTTACTGCCAATGTTTAACACTTTGTATTTATTGATATTGAAATCCATTTGCCAGACTTGGGCGCAGTTAAACAGTTGATCAAGATCTCTCTGAATTGCCTGTCTTTGCAGTGCTGTATCTGCTCTGTTACCTATTTTATTATCATCAGCAAATTTTGAAATCTTACAACACAATCCTTCGTCAATATCATTCACATATATTAAAAAAAGAATAGGACCTAACACTGAACCCAGCGGCACTCCACTTGTAACGTTTATCCAGTTTGACTCTTTTCCGTTTATTACAACTCTTTGTTTTCGTCCGGTGAGCCAATCTTCTACCCACCCGAGAACACTGCCGCTGAAACCATGTGCCTTTAGCTTCTGAAGGAGTGTTTTGTGTGAACTTTGTCAAAAGCCTTTTGAAAATCGAGGTAGACCACATCAACAGATTTAGTCTCGTCATACATGTTCAGTATATCATTGAGAAAGTCCAGCAGATTCGTGAGGCAAGATCGATTATTACGAAAACCATGTGAGGCTAGGGAACTGACAAGAGATCGAGCTGGCTGGATGAATGTTGTGAGGAGAAGTGCATGATCAGGGATTTTGGCACCCCTTGTGAGCGTGGCAGCGTCCGGATTGACTCAATCGGGTACGTTTGTGTGAAGCTGCAGAATGTGGTGAGTGTTTTTGGCGTATCCGGTAGAGCCAGGATTCTAGGGGCTTGAATGATGAGATTGGAAGTGTGGCATATTTGGATTGGGCAAGTTTGGGCTGTTTGGACATTGCTACTCCTCACCCTGCCCTTGGGTGGGAAAGGAGGTCCGGATGATGATGATGATAATTTCTACTATGAAGCCTCTCTAAGCTGAATAAAATTGTCTGTTGATATTAATTTACAAGAAAAAAAATCGTGTTGAAAATATTAAACCATTCACTCATTTTTTTTTATTTATTCTTCCTACCTTCAGACGATTTTATTCAGCTGAGGGGAGAGAGAGAACAGGAAGGCTTGGATATGATTCTCTCTCTCTCTCTCTCTCTCTCTCTCTCCCACTAATTCTCATCCACTAACTTAATTCAACTCGAGTTAAACTTTATGCACTTTTACCGTTTCCCTCTTTGTCTGTTTTTTCGCTTTCTCTCTATCTGTCTGTCTGTCTGTCTATCCAGTGTATCTATCTGTGCAGGGGCGTAGCCAGAATTTTTGGTTTGGGGGGCTGAATTTTGGTTTTCATTACGTTTTTAGGTACAGCTGCTTGGAAAGTATTAAATTACTACGTAGATTAATATAAAATATATGGTGTTAAGTAGTATAAACATAAAGATAATAATAATAATAATAATAATAACAATAATAATAATAATAATAATAATAATAATAATAACTCAGTATATTCATTTTGATAGGGAGACGGGGCTCCTGTCCCCCGCCCCCCTCCGGGTGCGACCAATTATCTGAGTATATTGTTTATCTCTCTGTCTGTCTATCTGTCTATCTATCTACAGTATCTATCAGTTCCTGTTTTTTCGATTGTCTGTATGTCTGTCTGCCTTTCTGTGTATCCATCAGTTGTAATCTGTATGTCTGAGTCTGTCTCTTCCTGTCTATATATCTGTCTGTGTACCTGTCTGTCTTTATCTGCAGAGACAGGCAGATAGATAAAGACAGCTGGATAGATAAATATAAATACACCTGTGTCTGCAAGTCTATTTATCTCCATTTATCTACCTGGCTGCTTCTCTGAGTATGCTGTTTTTCTGTTTATCTATCTATCTTTCTGTCTATCTGGACATCTATCCATCTTTCGGTCTCACTCCACTTCACTCCTACCTCCCTACCCGTTTATCTACATATCTGTCTATATCTGTCTGTCTGTCCATCCATCCATCCGTCACATTATCTCCATTTCACACCTACCTACATACCTACCCACTCATCTGCATATCTATCTATTCTATAAATCCATCCATCCATTCATCCATATCTCTCCTTCCGTCCATCCATCCATATCTCTCCTTCCATCCATCCATTCATCCATCCATCCATCCATCCCTCTCTCTCCTTCCATCTCCCCTTCACTCAATCCTAAGTGTCAATTATGCGACTTTCTTCAATTCCTTCACTGCCAGTCAAGAGTTTTACGGCTAATATTATTTTTACAACAATTTTACACTCGCGAAAATGTGTAAGAAAAGTTTGATGATGAAATATGGGAAAATGCGAAACGCCAAAAATATTTCCCTCCAACAAAATGTGCAATGTTGGTACTACCCTTTTATGTACACACTTCACTGTGTGTGTGTGTGTGTGTGTGTGTGTGTGTGTGTGTGTGTGTGTGTGTGATAGAGAGAGAGAGAGAGAGAGAGAGAGAGAGAGAGAGAATTTTACGTCCATACTTCATTTTAACTCTACATTGTGTGTGTGTGTGTGTGTGTGTGTGTGTGTGTGTGTGTGTGTGTGTGTGTGTGTGTGTGTGTGCGCGCGCGCCCAGCTGTAGGCATAGTCTTAACAGTCCCTTCCCTGTGACCCCAGCAGTCCTCACACGTGCCTTAAACCGTCACATATCACCACTTGGGCACCAGTACCCACAGCCCGTACTGACAACATTCAAGGGCTGTTTATTAAGGACTGCTGTAGTGGTAGGGGGGTGTAATCTTTTCACTTGTCGGTGGATTATGTTAAAGATTAGTAATTTTTCGACCACTACCATTATCACTACACACGACCACTACCACGATCACTACACACGACTAATACCACCACCACTACACACAGCCACTACTACCACCATCACTACACACGATCACTACACACGACCACTACCACTATCACTAAACACGACCACTACCACCATCACGACACACGACTATTACCACCACCACTACACACAGCCACTACTACCACCACCACTACACACGACCACCACCACCACCACTGACATCACCATTCCACACGACCACAACCACTTCATACGACCACTATTACCACCACTACCACCACCATTACACACGACCACTTCCACTGCCGCTACAGTACACACGACCACTTTCACTACCACTACAAATGACCACTACCACTGCACACGACCTCTACACATGACCACTAGCACTACACACACACACACACACACACACACACACACACACACACACACACACACACACACACACACACACACAATACTACACCACCACACAACACCACCACACCACCACCACACAGCACCACCGCACTCTCATACAGGTAACACGATCCACACTCAGCCACCTGATTTAATAAAATGGGCAAAAATCATATAATTAGACAAAATTTTTCGCAGAATATCAGGTGTTTAGAGAGAGAGAGAGAGACAGACAGACAGACAGACAGACAGACAGAAGGAGAAGAGAGCAAAAGAGGGAAGAAGAGGGTTGGAGGTGTTGTGTGAAAGGGTGGAGGGTGGAAGGAAGGAAGGAAGAAACGGGTTTGGAAGGAAGTAAGCGAGAGAAGGGAGGAAAGTCAGCGGGGAAGATAGGAGAGAAGGAAAAGAGAAAAGCCAAAGAAGAACGGAGGGATGGAAGGAAGGGGGTTAGGGAGGGAGGGAGGAAAGAGGAAGAATTGGAGTAAGACAAGCGTGGGCTGAGAACGGGGGAGAGAAGGAGGGAATAGAATGGAAGAAGAACAGAAAAACGAGAGAGAGATAGATAGAGAGAGAGAGAGAGAGAGAGAGAGAGAGAACTGTACACGAATCACAGAGACGAATATTATGAGAGACCAACTGATGGAGAAATAGAGAATGTATTTGCAGCAATGTAGGCAGAGTTACACAGACGAAGTAACAGCAGCAGAAGAGAGAAAGAGCCTCAAGTAAAGAGCACTATTCCTCAAGGGGTATAGAGGAACTTCAAGAAAAAAGAAGGAACAAGATGGTAAGGTCAAGGGACCATATTCTCGTCGATTAAGGAAGCTCCCTAGCACTTTTTCTTAAGCGATTTATTTTGCTCGCTACACCTTGCCCTCCTCTATTGTGTTACTTAAATCATTCTAATATCATCATACTCTACATATATAACGTACAGAACAATACTGGCCAGTCGTATCCAAAAATAAATCAGTATTAAAAAGGTGTTGGGGAACTTCTTTAACCTCCGAGAAAACAAACCAAGGAGAAACCACAACCACTTACAAGAAAATTAAGACGCTCGAAATTTTTATTTGAAAAGTATTGAAGAAATTTAAAGGAGTGTAGCCAGCAAGCAACTAAATAGAAACTTTGTATAGGAAAAAAGCTAACATTTATTCTAAGATATTCTAGAAATGAAATGGTCAGAATAGCAGAAGAAATTTATGCCAAGCTGAACAAAGGTAATAAAAAAAAAAAGATGAAGGTCTTCCCAGGTTGAATTATTGAGCATAGTGATTCTCAGCATTATTTTAGAATTAATGGAAGTATTATGGGAATAAAGAAAGGTAAAGGGAGTGGTGCTAAGTTTCTCTCTCTCTCTCTCTCTCTCTCTCTCTCTCTCTCCTACACAACCTTTCCCTTCCATATCCCACTCGCACAATCTCACTCTCCTACTCTCCCTCACATTTCTAGCTCTTCCTCACCCTTCCACCTCTTCACTCTGTCTCTGTCTCATTCTAACTCTACTTCTCGCAAATTAAATATGTCTGTCTCTCATTCTGTGTGTCTATCCCTGTCTCTCTCCGTCTGTCTCTGTCTCTCCCACCCTAACTCTCACGGCCATCTATCTCTCATTCTCTTTCTCCATCTCTGTCTCTCTCCATATCCGTCTTTGCTTTCTCCCACCCTAACTTTCACTGCCATCTATCTCCCATCCTGTTTATCCCTGTCTCACTATTTCTCTCTCTCTCTCTCTCCCACCCTAACTCTCACTGCCACTCTCTTGAAAATGGTAATCGTGGAGAATTATAAAGCTCAGCACAACACTGTCCCAACTCATCGACGTGACACCCTTCCAACTTGCCCACACCGCCTCGACACAACACACTGGGATTAAGGCCTGGACCACAGTATTGTTGTATGATTGTGGGTGTGGGTGTGGGTGTGGGTGTAGGTGTAGGTGTGGGTGTGGGACAGATTAACCCAATGACCGAAGTAATGTTGTCTGATTGTGGGTGTAGGTGTGGGAGTGAGTGTGTTGGGGGTGTGTGTGGGGGTGGGTGTGGGTGGTGAGTAGAGGTAGGAGTGTGGAGGGGTGAGTGAGAATGCAATGAAGAGTGAGTGTGAGGGAGGGTGGGGAGTTTGTGTTTGGGTGTGGGTGTAAATGTGGGTGTGGGTGGGGGGAAAAGGTAGGAGGTATGGTGTGGGTAAAGGAAAGGTGAGTGAGACAGGGATGGGTATGGATGTGGGTGTGGGTTTAGACGGTAAGGGAAGAATGAGAAGCATGAGTGCCTGTGTGTGTAAGTGTGGATGCGAGAGGTGTAGAATGGCTGGGTGTAGGTTAGAGAGGCGTGGGTGTGTGTGTGTGTGTGTGTGTGGGAAAAAGAGGTAAGAGTGCCGGAAGACTGGGTGAGCAACAGATGGATGTGTGTGTGTGTGTGTGTGTGAAGCAGAGGTGGAGGTGTGGGAGGGTGAGAGAGGATGCAAAGGACAGGAAAGAGTGTGGGTGCGAGACAGTGAGATATCTATTTGTGTGTGTGTGTGTGTGTGTGTGTGTGTGGGTAGAGAAAGGATGCGCGTGGGTTTGCAATATGTGTGGGTGTTTATATGTCAAGTGTAAAAGACAGGGTGTCCGTGATTTAGGGACGTTTAGTTGTTGGCTGTACAGAGGATGAGGATTGGGGTGTGAGAGGTGTTGTTGAGTGAGTGATGCGTGTAGACGGGATGGGAGTACAAGGGATGGGTGTAGCATAGTGTAGAGGAGATGGGTGTGCGTGGAAGACAGGCAAAACAGAGAAAAGCTTTAGCGATCCATCCAGATTCTAGCGTAGTGGTGTAGTACCGGGTGTGTGTTAGTGTAGGTGTGAGTGTAAGGCCAGCAGAAGAGACAAAGTTGAGGTTAAGCGATAAACCCAAGACATGTGTAAGTGTAATGGTGGGTGGATGTGGGTGTGGGGAGGATAGGACAGTATGAGCCCGAAAGATGGATGTGACAGTGGACGAGATGAATTTAAAAGTGAAAGGCTTGGAAAAATAACTGTTGTGTATAAAGAAACTAGAATTAATAACTCTAACTTCATTGATTGCAAGAAAGAACGTCGACCCTCGAAGCAACTGTTGGAGAGGAAGTTATAACTGTAAAATAACTGGGATCTACTTTTTAAGATATTTAGGTGCAGCAGACCAAAGTTTGCTTACGTGTCAAGTTTAGTTATTCAAGTTTTGCTCCACACGGTGTAAGATCATGATGATGATGATAATGGTGATGATGATGATGATGATGATGATGAGGAGGAGGAGGAGGAGGAGGAGGAGAAAAAAGAAGAGGAGAAGGAGGAGGAGGAGGAAGAAGACAAGAAACGGGAAGAAAAAGAAGTCGTCGAAGGGAAAGAAGAACAGAGAGAGAGAGAGAGAGAGAGAGAGAGAGGAAGACTAGACCAATTATTCCCCTCCAAGGCTTAATTTAGTTGCAATTAGAGTAAATTTGGATCTAGCTACATGTTGCATTTAGTTGCAGGAAAATACACGTTGCTTTCTGCTTGGTTGGTCACACGGGAGAGGAAATATGCAAGAGAGCTCCTAGGCTGCAGATGAAAGTGATTTGTATGTGTATGTGTGTGTGTGTGTGTGTGTGTGTGTGTGTAGGTGGATCTAGCTACATGTTGCATTTAGTTGCAGGAAAATACACGTTGCTTTCTGCTTGGTTGGTCACACGGGAGAGGAAATATGCAAGAGAGCTCCTAGGCTGCAGATGAAAGTGATTTGTATGTGTATGTGTGTGTGTGTGTGTGTGTGTGTAGGTGGATGTGTGTGTGTGTGTGTGTGTGTGTGTGTGTGTGTGTGTGTGTGTGTGTGTGTGTGTGTGTGTGTGTGTGTGTGTGTGTGTGTGTGTGTCCCTGAGAAGAGAGAGAGAGAGAGAGAGGGGGGGGAGGAGGAAAGGGAGAGGAGAAAGGGACAATGAAAGGAAGGGATGGAAGGGATGGAGGGAAGGAGAGAAAGGTAGAGACAGAACGAGAGAGAAAATATAGCCTATAGGGAGAGAAACAAGATAAAGGGCGAGAGGGTGGGGAAGAGAGAAGGGGGAGGAGGAAAGGAGGAGGATTTGAAAACAAAGGGAGGAGGGGGAGGAAAGATGGATATTGGGAGGAAGGGGAAGGAAGATAGGAAGGATCAGTATGGAAGCAAGAATAGAAAATAGAGGAAAAAGAATGAAAGGAGCGATGGGAGAGAGAGAGAGAGAGAGAGCGTATGGAGGGTTAAAAGAGAAGGCGAGAGAACAAGAGTAAAAAAATGGAGAGAAGAGAAACAAGATCGGAAGGAGGCATCGGAGGGGGAAGGGAAAGAGGAAGGAGAGAAAGAGAAAAGTAGCAGGGAGGAAACGGGGAGGAGGGAAGGGAGAGAAGAAAACTGAGGGAGAGGGAGAAAGAGATGGGGGGGAAAGGGAAAGAGGGGATGATGGGAGGGGGTGTTGGGGTAGAAAGGGGGAAGTAGGAGAAAGGAGGACGGAAAGGAAAAGGGGAAGAACTAGAAGGAAAGGAACAGGAAAGATGAGTTCAAGAAGTCAAAAGGAAAAGACCTATTGATATTTTTGAGATTGTCTGATGATGGACATTAATAATAATAATAATAATAATAATAATAATGATGATGATGATGATGATGATTAAGAGGAAGGAGAGACAGGAGTATGGGAGGGAGAGCAGATGGCAGGAGGGAGAGGAGGAGGGAGAAAACAGGAAGGAAGAGATAGGAAGGGGGAAAAATGGGGTGAATAATGAGGGGGAAGGGAGAGAAGAAATAGGAGAGAGAGAACAAGAAAGGAAGGAAAGGAATACAAAGGATGGGAGAGGATGAGAGGAGGGAGGAAATAGGAAGATAGGACATTAAGAAAGGGAGAAAGAATATAGAAGAAAGAGGGGAGAAGGAAGGAAGAATATAGGAGGAGGAGAGTAAAAAAGGGAGGAATGAAGAAAAGGGAAAGAAGATTTGAGGGGGAGAAAGAAAATGGGAAGAGGGGGACAGTAATAAAGCCAAGAAAATGAAGAAACAGGCGAAGGAAAGGACGTCTGGGTGAGGGGTAGTCTTGTTAATAATCCTGCCATGTTACTTAATCCGAACCAACAGACGATTTATTCAGCTGGGAGGGAGTCCTGATAGTAAAGGGGTAGATGGAGGGCTTGATCTAGCCCTCCCAGTTTTATCTTTGTGGCTGCCAGACGATTTTTTTTTTTCAGCTGAGGTAGAATTGGCTTGTTAGGGGTGGGTTGAATGAAGGCATAATTAAACCCCTCCAGGTGAGACAGCCCCTTAATCTTACTAGCCAGAGGACGTGATGGCTATTTTATCCTTGCTATTACCAGACTATTTTATTTAGCTCAGAAAAAACAAAAAAATTAGTATTAAAGATGACTATTAAAACTACCTAACCTCTCCAGAAAAAATCGTCTCCCCTCAGTTGACGAAAACTATCTGAAGCTCCATAAGCCTCTACAAAAAACCGTCTTCTATCTATCTATCTATCTATCTATCTATCCATCTATTGCCAGACGCCTCAATCCCGTTTGGGGTGGCCACAAACAAATCGCCTCCAAATCGCCCTGTCCCCCGCCATTTCACTGCCCTGCTCCCAACTCACACACCCTTCTCTCATATACCTCTCCACCCCATCCCTCCATCTCATCCTCGGCCTCCCCCTCCCTCTTCCCCCCTCCATCTCACTCACATACACTCTCTTCGTCAGTCTTTCACCCTCCATCCTCTCCACATGGCCAAACCACCTCAGTTTGTTCCTCATAACGCTTCCTATCACATCCACATCCACACCACAACGCTCCTTTATATCCTCATTCGTCAGCCTGTCTCTCCATGTGACTCCACAGGCTCGTCTTAAATAACTCATTTCCACTGCTCTCACTCTTGACTTGTGTCCCTCCAACAACGTCCAAGCTTCACTTCCATACGGTAGAGTTGGTATCACAATACTGTCATGTAGTAACTTTTTCACTTCCATGCTCACTTCCCTGTTTCTTATCACTGCTTTCAAAGAACCATCAACCTTTCTTCCCTGCTGTACCCTTTCAAGCACTTCACCCTCCAAACCTCCATCCTTACTCATCACACTACCTAAGTACTTAAACGTACTCACATTTTCCAATTCCTCACCATCCAACCTCGCTGTACATTCACTGACTTCACCTCTCTCAAAGACCATCACTTTACTCTTCCCTACATTCACCTTTAGATTCCGTTTCTTACACACTCTTTCAAACTCATCCACCAAGCCTTGCAGCTCCCCTTCGTCTTCACTCAACAACACAGTATCATCTGCAAACAACAGTACAGGGAGTTTCCAAACACTATCCTCTCTTACCAGGGCCGCTCCAACCTCCACTACCCTACCTTATACCTCTTTTATTACCCCATCCATGTACAGATTGAACAACCATGGAGACAAGACACATCCCTGTTTCAAACCAACTTTCAAAGAGAAAAATTCACTTAGTTCACCATCCACACGCACTGCAGCCTTCGCACCATCGTACATACTCTTCACAGCATTCAACAACTTCCCATCTATTCCATATATTCTTAACACTTTCCACAATCCTTGTCTATCCACCCTCTCATATGCTTTCTCCAAATCCGTGAAAGCCGCATACAACTTCTTTCCCTTCTCCAGAAATTTTTCCACTAAAGATCTAAGAATGAATATCTGATCTACACAACCTCTTCCCTTCCCAAAGCCTCCCTATTCTTCTCCAACTAATTTCTCTGTTCTTTCTCTAACTCTGTCAATAAGTATCCTACCATACACTTTTCCTATTATACTAAGAAGACAAATAACCCTTTGATTACCACACACTTCTTTTTCCCCTTTTCCTTTGTACAAGGGAATAATTATACCTGACTTCCAATCCTCCGGGACTCTGCCTTCCCCCCAGGCCAATCTGCACATCTTCCACATCCATTCTACTACTATCTCTCCCCCATGCTTCAGCATTTCACCACACACTCCATCAATTCCTGGGGCTTTCCCCGATTTAACTTTCTTCATTGCTTCCACAACTTCTATCCTACTGATTTCTTCCTGTCTTCTCACCTCCCTCCTTCTCCCAGCCATTCCCCAGCCACTTATACTCGCATTACTTCCATCCTCTACGTTCAACAATTCCTTAAAGTGTTCTCTCCATCTGCTCACTTTTTCTCCCTTCTCCACTAGTAATCTACCATTTTTATCTTTCACTCCCCTGCTAACTTCACTTCCACCCCGTCTTACTCTTTTCACCTCTCTCCAGAACATTTTCTTACAGTCCCTCCACTTTACACTCAAATTCCTTCCAAATTCCTCATCCACTCTCTTCTTACTCTCTCTTACTAATCTTTTCACCTCTCTCTTTCTTTCTACATATAACTCTCTCTTCCGCCTCTCAACTTCTTCCACGCTCCTATTTCTCATCCATTCATTGTATGCTTTCTTCTTTTGTGCCACAGCCTGTTTCACCTCTTCAGTCCACCACGCTGTTCCTTGCACCCCCCTCCGTCTTCTCTTCCATCCACTGACCACATCACATGCTGCACATATTTCTTCTGTAAATATCCTACACACACCTTCCACGTCTCCCATCTGCTCCAATTCATATTTGCCTAATCGTTCCTCCACTTCTCCCTTATACTCTGCCTTTTTCTCATCCTCTTGTAACCTTTCCACTCTCCTTGCAACTACTCCTTCCTCTCGTCTTTCCCTTCTTCTATTCCTCCATCTTACTTGAATTTTAATTCTGGCCACCACCAAGTAGTGGTCAGAAAGTCCACTCCCCCAACCTCTATAAACTCTTGCATCCATTACACATCTTCGCATCCTTTCATCCACACACACATAATCAATCATTGCCTTCCTTTCATTCAGTTCACCACCCACCCTTCTCATCACTCGCCATGTGATGAGAAGGGTGGCGGTTATTCTGTAGAGCCCCAGGGACATTAATTTTTATTCTTTTATATATCCAGACGGTTTGATTCAGCTCAGGACAGACGATTGGAACTGGGTGGTTAGGTGTACCGTAAAAAAAAAAAAAAAAAAAAAAAAAAAAAAAAAAAAAAAAACTACGAGATGGATTTTATTATTTTTCGTTTTTTTCTTTTCGTTTTTTTTTTTCACTCCGACTCAGGACGTAGGTTTCTCTCTCTCTCTCTCTCTCTCTCTCTCTCTCTCTCTCTCTCTCTCTCTCTCTCTCATGCACTCGACTCTCTATTAAGCCGTTCTCTAAGGTCCAGCAGTCGTCCTATGTACAGCACATCTCCACATGTCACCACTTCGGCGCTAACACCCACCGTCTATATTGAATACATGCCAGGTGTATTAGTATTAACGGGGGTGTTTTAAAAAGTTCGTGGGTCACAGGACAAAATAAAAAAAAGCCTGTTTTAACGAAATTCAGATTCTTAAACTGTTCCCTGCCCCAGCCGGGAATTGAGCTCGCGTATATTAGGACAGCAGACCACCTCCCCACCAACAACAGCAAGAATAGTCCTCTGGCGGAAGGGATTAAGCTTGTTAGCAAAGTTCGTTCTTCGTTTTTTTTTTTTTTTTTTTTTTTTTAACTTGGACCGTGACCTAATTTCACCTCCTTCCAGCCCAAGAGAGAGGTTGCCATAATGAGCACGTGACCTGACCTGACCTGACCTGACCTGACCTGATCTAACATGACTTGGACCTGACCTGATCTAACATGACTTGGACCTGACCTGACCTGTCGACAACACGGTGACATGGACGCCAAAATTCCCTGACTGGATTAAGAGAGAGAGAGAGAGAGAGAGAGAGAGAGAGTAAATAAGAGGTGGCTAGGAAGTTAAGATAATAGACTGCCCTAAACGATAATGATGATGATAAAGTGTGGTAGTGAAGACTGATGATGTAGGATAGGAACTGTTTTCATATATCACTGATGGGAGGTGTATATTTTTAAGTATAGATATATACAGTATATAAGTAGATAGATAGATAGATAGATAGATAAATGGATGGATGGATGGATGGATGGATGGAGCCTTCCTGCTCTTCTATCCTTGTCTTTAATTGATGGAGTAGTTTTGTTAGTTTTAACCTCCCCTATACCAAACGGCCACAAAAGGACCAACAGGTATTGTGCTGTTTGCTTTCCTTTGTACTCTTTTATTAATGGGTGGATGGACGAATGGACAGATAAAATAGATGGATGGGTGGATGGATAGACAGATACTCGCAGATAAATAGATAAAAACAAAGGCAGGTAGCTAGATATGTTAAAACTTTGTAGCCTTAATTTAGATGTGTGTAACTCAATTCTTGTAATAGGTGAGTCTTGAGTTTTTATTGTTATTTTGATAATTGAAGAGCAGGAGGAGTTGAAGATGAATACAGGGAGTTGATCTTGATTTATTATCTTCAGAGAAAGTCTTAAGTTGAGCAGCGTATAATACAGAGACAATATACTTAGTAATTCTAGTTGGATCCCTCTTCTTAACCTCCTTCTCCCTACTACCTTCCATTTCTATCTATCTATTCATCATGCTATCTATTATGATTTGTAATTATAATATGGAGTCCTGACATAAATAGGTGGACAGATGGAGGTACACACATACAGTATATACATACTGTTACATAGCCTATGATTTCATCATCCTTTGTGTAATTTTAACGCACAGTATGCTGCATGTTTGGTCACGAGCGTGTTCTGCCTCAGTCCCCCCCTTCTACCGTTATAGTAGAGTAAGTCGTTCTCTCTCTTGTCCAGAGCGGGATTGTGAACTCTATGTCCCCATGGCTTTCATTTGCGCGTCCTCTTACAAGTTGTATCAGGCTCTGCCGGCCCCTATATAATGAGCTCAGTCTCTGCATCATTGCCACTTAGATCTGCTCCTCATTTTGTTCACATCTCTGTCCTCCCCTGTACAACTATTATTATTGTGAGTGCTCAAGAAATCTCCAAACATCTAGCAGCTGTGTGTAATTTGAGTATAACTGTTGTTGTATTTTTTCTTGTACTGTGTAGCATACTGTAGGGTTAATTCTTAGGCCTAGTGAGGTTTTGATTAATGTTGGGTTGTGTCAGTTATTTTTGATAATAGTTTGTATCTGTAATTATTTATCTGGCATTCACTGAGTATTATCTGGTATCTCATTTTATCAGGGCTGACTTAGATAAATTTACTCTTGCTAATTTCGTGTTAATAAAGGCTATTGCAGTTAACCATATATTTAACCTGTTTTTGCCATTACATTATCCTTATGAGTCCTGAATGTTTTGTTGTTAATTTAAGCATTAAACTTTAACTTGTAATTTTACCTAACTCTTTTGTTTTGAACCTGGAACTTTACGGGACAGTAGTGACTCTTCGTATTCTCACTTAAAGTGTACGTTATCTTTCTCTGTTCCGTAACAATACACACTTACCTACATACATATACATGCACATACAGTATTAATATACCCAATTACACAAATGCACTTTGCTTTATTGTCATTACTGTTACTAATAAAAATCCTGTACACACTCAAAATTTCGAAATATCAAGATCCAAAAAACTCTACAGAAAATGGAGAGTTTTAGAATGTAAAATTATGAGTGTTGTAAAAATAATGTTAATTCGGTAAATAGCCTACATTACTATTAAATATTATTACAGCAAAGTGCCTTGTGTTAGTAAAGTAGTATTTGTTGGAATGTGTACAAATTAGAAGTAGTAGTAATGGTAGTAGTACCAGCATTAGTGGCGGTGGTGGTGGTAATTGTAGTAGTAGTGGTGGTAATGGTAGTTGTGGGAGTAGTAGCAGTAGTAGTAGTAATAGCAGTAGTAGCAGCAGCAGCAGTAGTAGTAGTAGTAGTAGTAGTAGTAATAGTAGTAGTAATAATAATAATGATGATGATAATAATAATAATAATAATAATAATAATAATAATAATAATACTGTAGTGACTTCAAGTATGCTTCAAGTATGCATTGACAGTGAGAGGACAGGAGATATCAACATCCTTTAATTGCATGAGTAATAATAATAATAATAATAATAATAATAATAATAATAAAAATAATAATAATAATGACTCAAAGTGGAGGTTTTGAGAAGTCCTTTTTTCTGGTTGAGTGTGTAGTTTATTATTATTTTTATTATTATATATTATTATTATTTATTATTATTATTGCCATGAATGTTATTAAATCTGATATTATTTCCTGTTAATAATTACATATTTTTATTTTTTCAGGCAAGTCAAGTTCCTCTTCTGCCGTACTGCAAAAGCTGTAAGTATAAGAGAATAATTCGCATTGTAAATACACTAAGGTATAGTCAGCCAAAAAAGTCGTGTCTTCGTTCCGAACCCCGCAAATATTCGAAGAGGTAAGTCGAAGCAGAAGGGATAGCTTCACGAGTCTGGCAACTGTGTCAGACCAGACTGTGATGGGGGTTAGTTGTTTGGGGGTGGAGGTGGGGTAATGAAGTGTGTGTGTGCTGTAGTTGTTGTTGGCAGTGTAGTCTAGCATTACACCTCAAAGTAAAAGTGCTAAATGTGATATTACACCTGATTTCATACCTTCAAATAATTAAATGTATCGTCAACCTGAAATAATACCTAGATCGTGTAGCCAATCAAACAAATGAAACGAAGAGGTGCAACCCCGCCCCCTCCCCACATTCATCCCACACCCCCTCTGCCGGGTATCAACTAGCCATATGACATCGGAATAGAGGACAGAAAGCTGTGTTTTTACTATATGTTTAACTTCTGAACATGGCAGGATATATTGTATATATATACCATGTTTGGTGTGGCCGAGGCATGCGGTGCCTTCACAGAAATAAAGAGAAAAGCATTCCACAGATGGTTCGTGTTTTGGTAAAGGGTTAGGAAGCCCATAGATATAAATAAGCCTAGATACCGCACGACACTACTTTAGATGTGTCTGCCAGGCCGCCATCTTGCAACGGTCGAGGCTGACGATGTCGTGTTCCTGACGATGGTCCAAGTTGACCACTGTTTACCTAGCAGTGCAGCAACACTGTGCTGCTTTTGGGTGTAGAAAGCGTCGGAATATGTCTATAGTGACACCGACAGCATGAGCGGCTCAAGTCTCTGATTATGCAAACGTCCCTCAGCTGCTTCCCTATCCCCCGAAAGGAGGATGGTTGGTTCCATAAGGGAAATTTAAACCTGCAGTCCACCGAGTTCACTTTTCAGATGAACCAGGAACCACAATCATTACCACCACAACAGCCATCACCATAACAACCACCACCACAACAACCTTCATCACAACACCAACCACCACCATCACCACAACCACTACCCCCTAGAGCACCACCATCACAAGAACAATCACCACAGCAACGACCACCACCACAACAACAGTCACCACCACCACCACCACCACCACCACCACCATAACGACCACCACCACAACAACCACCACCACCACCACCACCATAACGACCACCACCACAACAACCACCACCATAGCAACAACCATCACCACAACCACCACCACCACCACAACAACATCCACAACTGCAACAACCGTCAACACAACAGCCACCACCAATACCATAACAACCACCGCCACAACAGTCACCACAACCGCAACAATAACAACCACCACCACCACAAACACCACCACCACCACCATAACAACAACCACCACAACAACAACCACCACAACAACACCACCACCACAACAACCACCACCACCACCACCACAACAGCAACCACCACCACCACCACAACAGCAACCACCACCACCACCACAACAACAACCACCACCACCACCACCACAACAACAACCACCACCACCACCACAACAACAACCACCACCACCACCACAACAACAACCACCACCACCACAACAACAACAACCACCACCACCACCACAACAACAACCACCACCACCACCACAACAACAACCACCACCACCACCACCACAACAACAACCACCACCACCACCACCACAACAACAACCACCACCACCACCACCACCACCACAACAACAACAACCACCACCACCACCACCACCACCACCACCACCACCACCACCACAACAACAACAACAACAACAACCAAAACAACAACAACCATAACAACAACAACCACCACCACCATAACAAGCACCACCACCACCACAACAACAACAACAACCATAACAACAGCAACCATAACAGATCATCTTTTCATACTAAACAGTCTAGACCAACATACCCATATCCCACACCAAGCCCTCTTCCTCCCATCATCTCCAGACATCACCTTCTGCTCCCCAAACCTCGCTCCCACTACATCATGGAGAGTGGTCAAAACCTTAGGTTCTGATCACCTCCCAATCATCATCACTACCAAAACCAGAATCACCCCAGCTGGCCACAAACACACATACACTAATTATAAGAGAGCCAACTGGGAGGCCTTTGTAACTGAAACAGAACAACATTTCGAAACACTAAACAGTACACCCATCACAAACATCAACACCGCTGTGCACACTTTCAATACAATCATACAAAACGCAGACAAAAGACACATCCCTAGAGGCAACAGAAAGAGACACAACCCTAACTTCACACCAGAAATTCAAGGCCTCATCAGACAACGGGACACACTGCTACACTCCCCAACACCCCATACACAAGACACCGTACAACAAATACAAGAACTCAACACTCAAATAAACAGTAAAATATCAGAACAACAAACGCTAAACTGGAAAAATTACCTCCAAACACTTGACCACAAAACAAACATCAGCAAACTCTACAAAACACTAAACAGCATCACACTTTCCAACAGCAACACCACACAATCACACGCTGCCATCACAACAACAGACACCATACCCTCAAACAAACAACAAGCAAACACTCTCATCAATCACTTTTCACAAGTCAGCCATCTAACCCCCTATCCGGAAGACCGACGTATCATCAGACGTAAGAGACATTTCCCCACAGACCCAGACTACGCACCTTTCACTTACAACCAGACGAAGCATATCATTAACAACCTCAAGCACTCATCTGCCTGTGGACCAGACAACATAAGCAACATTCACCTTAAACACCTAGGACCACAAGGCATACAAGCACTCACCAACATATCAAACTACAGCTACTCACACAACATAATACCCAACATCTGGAAGCATGGCAATATCATCACTATCCCTAAACCCAACAAAGACCCCACGTTACTCTCCTCACAGCGCCCCATCACACTCCTCTGCACCCCCTCTAAAGTCACTGAACGACTGATACTACAACTAGTCACACCTCACATTCCCCTAGCCCAGTCACAACATGGCTTTAGGCCACTACACTCCACAAACACCCTTCTTACAGACCTTACACAGAGAGTTTTCGATGGCATGAATTCAGCTAGGCCACCACACGGAACACTCCTAGTCACACTAGACATTAGCAGAGCTTTTGATGCCATCCTCCGCCATAACCTCACAAACAAAATACTCAACACAAACATGCACAATAACACAAAAAGATGGCTGACAAACTACTTAGCAGGCAGATGTGCACACGTAACATTTGCCGGTCAGTCTTCTAACATCAGAAACTTCACAAACGGCGTCCCCCAAGAATCTGTTTTGTCCCCTACACTCTTTTAATCTATACATGCACGACATACCCACACCCCACACACCACAGATACACATAGCTTCCTATGCAGATGATATAACACTTACATGTACACACCAAAACTCAAACACAGCTACACACATCATTCAACCTTACCTCAACACACTACACGAATGGTTCACCACAAACAGGCTCAAAATAGCCCCAGCCAAATCTACAGTTACTCTTCTCACAAACTGGACTGCAGAACATAGTCACATCCCACACCTCACCATAAACAACACTCCACTACCACACACACACACACACACACAAAATCCTTGGTGTAACATACAATACATCAGTGTCATTCAAACAACACATCACAAACATTAAAAATAAAATAACACCAAGACCCAATGCTTTGAGGTCACTTGCCCATACAACATTCGGACACAACAAAGAAACCACCACCACAGTATACAAACAATACATATGTTCAGTGATGAATTATGCAAGCCCTGCCTGGGCTTCTAACCTGACCAAAACACACTACAACACTCTACAGACCATACAGAACAAGGCCCTAAAAATAATCACAGGCTGCACAGCTACTACACCCACAGACCACCTACATCAAGAAACCAAAGTCCTCAAGGTCAAGGATCATCTAGACATGAGAGGCACCCAGTTTCTTGCTGCAGCCTCCACAAACTCACAACATCCACTACAGTACATGGCAGCACATCCACCCACACCAAGGAACATCAAAACAACACCCAGCACACGATACCATACACAAATACTGTCATCTCTCCCCCCTCGCTCACCTCAGACCAGCTTCGAGAAGCATATCCACACTCAGATCACTCGCCGCTCCATTCAGTCACTTAAAGACAACACACAGCTGCATGCACGGCCTCCTGACATCCACCCTTCTGAATCCTATCTTCCTCGTGAGGACAGGGTCCACCTGGCCAGGCTGAGATTTGGACACCATCCAGCCCTCTTAAGCTACCAGAAGAGGCTGGATGACTCCGTCGCTGATGCCTGTCCAGGATGCAACACAGCACCCCATACTATTAAGCACATTATGGAAGACTGCATTGCACACAATCACCTACGCCAACAACACAACATACACTCTTTGAGAGCTCTGTGGGAAAGCCCGGTCTCGGCTATGGCTTTCCTAAGGGACTCGGGGCTGTTCGGCCAGACTGCCTAGGGAACAACTACTACTATTACTACTACTACTACTACTACAACAACAACCATAACAACAACAACAACAACCATAACAACAACAGCAACCATAACAACAACAACAACCACCACCATAACAACAGCAACAACCACCACCACCATAACAACAGCAACAACCACCACCACCATAACAACATCAACAACAACAACCACCACCACCACCATAACAAACACCACAACAACAGCAACCATAACAACAACCATAACAACAACCATAACAACCACCACCATATCAACAACAACCACCACCACAACAACAACAACCACCACCACCATAACAATCACCACCACCACCACCATAACAACCACCACCACCACCACCATAACAACCACCACCGCCACCACAACAACAACACCACCACCACCACCACCACCACCACAACAACAACAACAACAACATCAACAACAACAACAACCACCACCACCACCACCACCATAACAAACACCACAACCACCACCACCACAACAACAACAACCATAACAACCACCACCACCACAACAACAACAGCAACAACCATAACAACAACAACAACCATAACACCAACAACAACCATAACAACAACAACCACCATAACAACCACCACCACCATGTCAACAACAACAACCACCACCACAACAACAACCACCACCACCACAACAATAACCACCACCACCACAACAATAACCACCACCACCACAACAATAACCACCACCACCACAACAACCACCACCACAACAACAACCACCACCACAACAACAACCACCACCACAACAACAACCACCACCACCACAACAACAACCACCACCACCACCACCATAACAACCACCACCACCACCATAACAACCACCACCACAACAACAACAACCACCACCACAACAACAACCACCACCACCACAACAACAACCACCACCTCCACCATAACAACCACCACCACAAGAACAACAGCAACAGCCACCACCACCGTAACAACAACCACTACCACCACAACCATAACAACCACCACCACCACCACAAGAACAACAGCAACAGCCACCACCACCGTAACAACAACCACTACCACCACAACCATAACAACCACCACCACCACCACCACAACAACAACAACCACTACCACCCTAAGAACCACCACCACCACCGCCACAACAACCACCACCACCACCACCACACAACCACCACAAGAGCAACAACAACAACAACAACAACAACAACCACAACAACCACCACCACCACAACAACAACAACCACCACCACCACCACAACAACAACCACCACCACCACAACAACAACAACCACCACCACCACAACAACAACAACCACCACCACAACAACAACCACCACCACAACAACAACAACCACCATCACCACAACAACAACCACCACCACAACAACAACCACCATCACCACAACAACAACCACCACCTCCACCACAACAACAACCACCACCTCCACCACCACAACAACCACCTCCACCACCACAACAACCACCACCTCGACCACCACAACAACAACAACAACCACAACAACAAGCACCACCATAACAACAACCACAACAACAGCAACCACCATCATCACCACCACCACCACAACAACAACAACAACCACCATCACCACCACCACCACCACAACAACAACAACAACAACAACCACCATCACCACCACCACCACAACAACAACAACAACCACCATCACCACCACCACCACTGCAACAACAACAACAACAACAACCACCATCACCACCACCACCACCACAACAACAACAACAACAACCACACAACAACAACAACCACCACCACTCAACAACAACCACCACCACACAACAACCACCACCACCACCATAACAACAACAGCCACCACCACCACCACCACCACCACCATAACAGCCACCACCACAACAAAACCACAGTCACCACCACCACAACAAAACCACAGTCACCACCACCACAACAAAACCACAGTCACCACCACCACAACAAAAACCACCATCACCACCACCACAACAAAAACACCATCACCACCACCACAACAATAACCACCATCACCACTACCAGACGAATAACGACCATCACCACCTCTTCCAGAACAACATTCATTTTCATAGTTTGAATTCACTCTAAAACAAGCTCCACTATTACATGCTTGACCGCTCCAAGATGACGGCCGCACAGGCGCACAGCTGCTGTACTGAAGAATGGGCGATGCGGCGTCTAGTCTTATTTATATCTATGGGGAAACCTAGCCGCAGGTGATGAAACCAAGATATACACCCACCAGCATATAGTCATATCTTCAATGTCATTCAGTTATCTATACTGGACGACGGGAAATAGAAGGGAGATTATAGTTATCATTAATAAACGTTGTTTTATATTATCTTATTCGTGACGTTTCATTAAATTCAAACACTCGTTATGAAACGTATTCCACCGTTATTCCGTCCTCTGTAGTAGTCCAAATATCAAAGTTGAATTAGGCACGACAACCCATGTATATGAAATTGCAGTATATTCTGATTACATGTAAACTCGTAGACATTTAGTGACATAAATGATAAAAGCTGACTATAACCAAATTACCCAGTATGTTATTCCCAACAATTTCCACCCGACAGTAATACATGGCACCCCAAACCACTCACCCCCACCACCGTCTGGTCTGACACAGTTGCCAGACTTGTGAAGCTATCCCTGCTGCTTCGACTTATCTGTTCGAATATTTACGGGGTTCGGAACGAAGACACGACTTTTTTGGCTGACTATACACTTGCGGACATAAATAACGATACACCCCATGACGATAGAAAACGAGACAGTGAGCAGTGACTTCTGAAACCCGATAATGCATCCTTTGGAACTCAGCATAGTTCTCAGAATATTAGGTACGAGTTTCATAAATGTTCGGCTGAAAATTGGGACTATAATCTTGCCTGCGACTGAACGTATCTCCAAGGAAATGCTTAAGGAAATATATAAGAAACGGGAAAAATAATAGTTGGAATCCTATGATGAAAATTAAAGATTTACATAGTCACTGTTCCGTCGTTATAATTTCAGTCAGTTGAGGGATAAATAGATAAGGAGATTGATAGATAAATAAACTTCACTCCTTTGCTTTGACTGTCACAAACACCTCTGAGGACGAACCAAACACCGGCGTACGAACCAAACACACACCAGCGCACGATCCACACAAACACCAGCGCGCGAACCACACAGCAATGCATGAACTAGTCACACCAGCTCACTAAACCAAACAAGCACCAGCGCACGAACCTCCATACGGGCAGGTCATTTCACTGATACACTGAAAAAAAAAAAAAAAAAAAAATCATGTTGCGGTGACCTTTAAAAAGAGTTAAATGTTGTCCTTTATGACCAATTTTATTACACATATATTAAGAGCACTGAGACCCGAATGAGAAGGGGAATTTCATTTTCATAAGTGCGGAAAGATAAATAGTTTCTTTTTGTCGTGGTACTTGAAGCTCTCTCACGTGAGTCCATAAACAAACACCCGTGGGAGTTGTTGTATGCTGATGACTTGGTGTTGATTGCAGAGAATGAAAGGGAGGCGGAGGAAGGATTTAGGAAAATGGAGAGGCGTAATGGGGATAAGGGTTTGACAGTAAATGTGGATAAAGCAATAGTGATGATATCTAAGTCTGATGGCGGTACCGTCAAAGCACAGGGAGAGTGGCCATGTGCAGTTTGCCACAACGGTGTGAGAAGTAGCTCCATCTTGTCCATTATTTGTTATAAGTGGATGCATAAAACAAATGGTAATAGAGGTAGGCTCCGAGATAATACTGATTTCGTGCGTTCTCTGTCAGGGAGAGCATGTAGAGATTGTCAGGTGTGAAAAGATTGTTGTTGATGAGTCTCATGAGTGTTTGGAAGAGTTTTGTTACCGGTATTTGGGGGGCATATTATGTGCTGGAGGTGGGGCTGGAGCTAGCTCTGTGGCTAAGGTAAGGAGTGGTTGGAAGAGGTTCAGGGAGCTGTTGCCTCTCCTGATGTGAAAGGGCTCTCCATCTGTGCTAATAGATCTTTGTATGCGGCATGCAGTGTAATGCTGTATGGTATTGAGACCTGGGCTGTAAAGTAAGAAGATATTCGTAGGTTCAAACATACAGAAATGACAATGAATGGATGGATGTGTGGTGCGTCCTTGAATGCGACGCCTTGGAGGGGGGGGGGGTGGCTAGGTTTACGATTGAAGAGTTGAGAGGAAGGAGAGGAATGGAGTGAAATTGGTGCTGTGATGAGAAGGCGTAGATTGAGATGGTTTCGACATGTGGTAAGGATGGAGGGTGGCAGTTTTATGCGGGAGGTTAGAGTGAACGTTGGGGATAGGGTTGCAGAAGGCAGACTAGAATGTGACCACAGGGATGTGGGACTGAAGAGGGAGGCTGCCGGAGATTGAGTAGCGTATAAAGCCGCCATTAGATGACCGAAGCCAACTCAAGCAAACATAGTGGAACCTTTATAAATGGTACGATTTGTCTGTCTGTTTGTCTGTCTGCCTGCCTATCATCGTCAAAGTGTTCCTAAATGACGGCATAGAGATTACAGATATTAGCAATCGTCCCTGCGTTATGATTACCGAATATTGAAGTATGGAATATTCAGAGGAAGTACAGTAGATGTTTTGAAATGTGTATACGAGAGAGACAGACAGACAGACAGACAGACAGACAGACAGATAATAATAATAATAATAATAATAATAATAATAATGATAATAACAACAACAATAACAGCAGCAACAATATAGATGACAAAAGTAAAGGTGATGATGATGATGATGATGATGATGATGATTTCCCTCACGGCGTATCCCCAGTTTCTTGAAGGAGCGCCTTGGTGAAACTTTTAATGAAACCACAAAAATTATGCATTAAAATAGGTGGCAGAATAAGAGTTTTTTCAGTCTTTAATTTTATTCTTTATTCTTGTTTCCACCAGGCGATTTTTTCAGATTAAGTGAATAATTTATTTAGGGGAGGAGTTAGAGACAGACAGACAGCGACAGAGACAGAGACAGAGAAATATGGAGAAAGCAGAAACGAAGGAATATGTGAAAAGAAAAGAAAAAGTTAATATACAACAGAGAGAGAGAGAGAAAAAAAAAGGAATAAAAATGAAAAAAAAAAAAAAAAAAAAAACAGTGGAAGAGAAAGTAGCGTGAAAAAGAAGAATTGTAAACAGAAAAAAAAATCAAGGAAAAGAGGCGATGGAAAGGAAAGTAATGGGATGACAGAAGGAAAGAGAAGGAAAAGAGGAAGCAGATACAAGGAGAAAGACTACAGGAGGAAGAGGAGAGAGAAGCAAAAGAAGAAGAGAGAGAAAAGGAAGGAGAGAGAACGAGAGTAATAAGAGTGAGGAAGGCAAAGTTAAAGACAGAAAATGAAGAGAGAATGAGCCAGTTAAGAGTGTATAAAACCTGAGAAATTACCTGGCTAAATTACATGAGAGAGAGAGAGAGAGACGATTGAATGAGATGCTAACCAACATTTGACTAGCTGAATGAGCCTTACTGCCATTCACTCACCATTCAAGCCCCCGGAATCCTAGGTCAACCTGATAGGGTAGGTCAAAAAGCACACCATACGTAGCTTCACACTCACCTGTCTGATAAAGTCAACCTGATGACTCTCAGGTTAAAATATGGTGGCAAATCCTGGTCATACACTCCTTTGCATAAAATTCATGCAGCCAGCTCGTTCGCCTGTCAGTTCCCTATTCTCGTTACCTCTTATATCTCTCTTTCTCAGACATTCATTTACCATATCTATCCACCTTTTTCTAGCCCTAACATGTTTTCCATCTTCAAATTCGCTCAAATATACCCTTTTCACCACTCTGTTCACATCTTTTCTTTCCACCTGCCCACACCATAGCACACCCTCTTTAACTCTGGTACCCACAGCCTTCCTTACCTTCATCATTCACAAATTTCATGATTCTCATTATTCCTTATCCTAGCCACTCACCGCACTGTCCACATTCATCACCAGTAGCACTGTGCTTACTCTTGACTTCTTTTCATGCCTTGCCCTAGTCCCACACCTCCATGTTAGAGTCAGCACTAAACGTCCTTCCCGCAGGTCTCTCGCAGCCACCGTCCTGAGACCTTTGCTTCTTATCAGAGCCTTCATAGCACTGTCCACAATCTCTCCGTTTGCCACTCAACTTTCCACTAGCTTTATGCGCATTATACCTCTCATTTCTGTCACTGCACCCAGGTGCTAACTCCATAGCCAATTATAAAATGGTTAATAATAATAATAATAATAATAGTAAGAGTAATAATAATAATAGTAGAAGTAGCAGTAGCAGTAGTAGTAGTAGTAGTAATAATAATAATAATAATAATAATAATAATAATAATAACAATAACAATAATAGTAGTAGTTGTAATAGTAGTATTAATAATAATAATAATAATAATAATAGTAATAATAATAATGATAGCAGCAGCAATAGCAGCAACAACAACAACAGCAATACTACCACCACCACCACCACCACCACCACCACCACTCCCATATTAAAATGATCCAATTTCTGTATGTTTCTGGATTTGTTTGTTACCGTAACAACAAAAACGGCGCATGTAGGGCAAATTTTTGTTAGAGCAAGGTACCGTTAAAATGCTCTAACTTGAAGAATAAAACAATTTCCATGCCAATCAGTCCACCTGTTCCTGAGTTATGACTCATTTCTGATGACAGTAAGTGACTTGACATCGAAGAGGCCGCCTTCTCAGCGAGTTGTAATAATAATAACAATGATGATGATAATACTAATACTAATACTAATAATTAAAATAATGATAATAATAATAACAGCAACAACAATAATAACTAGAGACCTCCCCCAAGGGGAGAGGGAAATCCCACCAACCATGGGCCGATACATATCTAGCTCGGCTCGGAATATGACATTGACCTGGATTCATCAATTTCGAACTCATAGGAGAATTTCATCCCTACTACACACCTGTAAAATTTTGTGATGATATTTTGAGTGGTTGCGAAGTTATCGTGGTATCAGACACACAGACCCTGACCTGGTATCAGACACACAGACCCTGACCTACTTTCACCAATTTCGAACGCGTAGGAGATTTTCATCCTTGTTACACAACTATAAAATTTTGTGATGGTGCCTTGAGCTGTTGCGAAGTTATCATGCTAACAGCCACACACAGACAGACAGACAAACTGAAAACAATACTCGTTGGAGATATTCATCCCTACTATGCACGTGTAAAATTTGGGATGATATCTTGAGTGGTTGCGAAGTTATTGTGGTAACAGACACACAGACCTTGACCTTTTTTCACCAATTTCGAACTCGTGATCGATTTTTTTTTCCCTACGACACACCTGCAAATTTTTGTGATGATATTTTGAGCGGTTGCAAACTTATCGTCCTGACAGACATATACACAGACAGACATACAGACAGACATTGAAAACAGAACCAGCTTCTCTTTCGCGGCTGGTAATAATCAGAACTTCCATTACACTGCCAAACCAAAATAGGCAACTCCTCCATTAACGAAGGTAGTAAATAAAGCAAATTTTTGAAAATCTTTAGTATTACAAATGCACAAAATACTGAGTTATTTTGTTATACTGGTGCGTGGATTAATGTAGAGATCAAAAGGATGCTTGTGTGTGTGTGTGTGTGTGTGTGTGTGTGTGTGTGTGTGTGTGTGTGTGTGATAATAATGGTTATGATTAGGGTTACTGTTGATGATGTTTGTTAGATATATGGTGATTATGATAACATGTGAGATAGAGGCGATGATGATGGTGTTGATGGTGATAATTATCGCCCGCCTTTCCAAGGCGGAACGATAATGTTTTTCCCCGCCTGTGTGTGTGTGTGTGTGTGTGTGTGTGTGTGTGTGTGTGTGTGTGTCAGTTCCCATTATATCTCATGAACGGCTTGAGCTATCAACATGAAACCTTCGGGGTATCAAGATATGGCCAAAATCTTGGACGAGTTCAAAAATGGGCACTTGGGGTCGGGGTCAAGGTCACCAAAATGGCTGCCAAAGGTCAACTAGCTTTTATCGCCCGCCTTTAGCACCATTATATCTCATGAACGGCTTGAGCTATCAACATGAAACCTTCAGGGTATCAAGATATGGCCCAAATCTTGGACTGTGCCAACAGCATATTCTGGCGGGCGATTAGCATTCGGCTTCTGAATTCTTTTCTTTCATTATTATATTTGTGATAGAGACAACAGCAACAACAACATCCCCCCCACCACCACCACCACAACAACAACACCCTCACCCTCACCACCACCACCACAACAACAACACCCTCACCACCACCACCACAACAACAACAACAACAACAGTGTGGGTAATGAAGGTAAACAGCATCCTGAGTGGATTCCATTTTCTGGTCATCTACACGGCCGAGGAAAAACGTGGCTGATATTATTATTACGCCAACCCACCCAACCCAACCCAGTAAAGCCACCTCTCACTGGCTTTATTACGGCTTTATTCTGGCTATACGTGCAAGGAATTTAATCTCATAACAAGAAGCAGTGCCGAGGCACAGCAAACCCATCCCCGGCAGTCATTTTAGCGCTGACGTATAAGCACAACAGGATATCTAGTCAAAAATGTCCCACATCAAATTCGAAGTAAATCGGGTGAAAAATTACTATTTTATGCCCATTTGAAAGTTTAGGTCCAACCCACCTGACATTGACCCCCCTACCGCTAACGGGGGGAGGGGAGGTGACCCCCCTGATGTAAAGAGGCATGTTTTAGGATGCAGATTTGAAATTTGCTCCTTTAGGTTTTGGTTTCATGTCGATATTACGAATATGAAAGGAGTTATGGCGAAACAAAAAAAATACATTTTGGGGGCCTACAGCCTGGGCCTTGGCCCAATTTGGCCCAAAATTTAATCAGGTGATCAGAAAGTCATAGCCCATCATCCCTGTAATTTTAATCATAATCGCACCAGTAGTTTTCATGTAAAGTTGTTAACAGACAGACAGAGACAAACAAACAAGACAAACCGAGTGAAAACAATACCCGTCGAGCCCCTCCGGGGCGGGGACTGGTAATTACTCCAACCCAACCCAACCCAGTAAAGCCTTCTTTCATGGGCTGTATTGTGGCTTTGTTTGTCTTTATTCTGGCTTCATTGTGGCTTTATTGTGACATTATTGGGAAGGAAAAACGTGGCTGATATTATTACGCCAGTCCACCTAACTCAACCCAGTAAAGCCACCTGTAACTTGCTTTGTTGTGGCTTTATTTGGCTAGACTATGATTATTCTGGCTTTGGGGTTCTTTGGTCATGTACTCGGTGGAAGGAAGCCCTTGGTAACCACCACTTGTAAAGCCACCTCTCTGGCTTTATTAAGCTTTATTCTGACTTCACTGGGAAGAAAAAACGTCGCTGATATTATTACACCAACCCACCCAACCCAGCCCAGTAAAGCCACCTCTCACTGGCTTTGTTCTGGCTTTACTGTGGCATAAAGTTAGGAATTTACTATTTCGCCAACCCACCCAACCCAACTACTCTTTGTAAAGCTGCCTTACACTGGATTTATTGTGGCTTTATTCTGGCTTTATTGGGGAGGAAAATCGCAGCCAATTTTATTATTAAGCAATCCACCAAACCCAACCCAACCCAACCCACCTTGTAAAGCCGCCTCTCACTGCTTTATGTGGCTTTATTCTGGCTTTACTGTTACATCTGGCTTTTTGATCAGTTACATAGAGAAGGAAATTCCTTATTCACTGCTTGTCAAGCCACCCATCACTGGCTATATTATGGCTTTATTTTGGCTTAACGGTGGCTTAGAGCAAGGAATTTTTAATCTCATCATTATGCCATCCCACTCAACCCAACCCAGTCCAACCCCTTCATTGTAAAGCCGCATCTCACTGGCTTTGTTGTAGCTTTATTCTGGCTTTACCGACAGACTTTATTTTACAAGGAATGTATATTTCACTGGCTTTACTATCTCACTTTAAGCAATGTCTCGACATTTCTCACATTGGTTACGTGGTTTTATTTGGCTTTATCTTATTTCATCTCACTACATTTTCTCTATCTTAGTGGCTTTATGTTATTTCTTTCTTTGTAGTCACTTTATTTTTGGTGACTTTGTTGGTCCCTTCCTGTCTCTTTTAGTCTCGCATTATTTCGCCAACCAACTAACCATCCCTGTAAAGCCACCCCTGCTGGCTTTTTTGACAGCGGCTTTGATAGATCACTGTATTTCACTGGCTTTACTGTCTGTGCCACTGCCTTAACCCTGGAGTACTAAATTTGGGTATAATATACCCGACGCCTATGACGTCATTCGCGTGATCCCGCCAAGCCAGTGTGCTGGGACCTTCAGTACCCTCAGGGTTCCCCGAGTGCTCAAGCAGGTAGGTCATGTCGTGCTGCTGCTTGGCTGGGAATTGTCCATAGTGATGGGTTCGGGTATAGTGTACCCGAGTTTAGTGATAACTGACCAGTGACATACTTGGGTATATTATACATGGGTTTGGTGCTAATAACCCCCTTGGAGCAGAGCCAGAAGTGCTGTTTGGTGGAGTGTTCTATTGTGTGTGTGTGTGTGTGTGTGTGTGTGTGTGTGTGTGGGAATTTGTCCAAAAAATTCGCTGAAAATTTTACAGCGTTGGATGTTTTTTTCTAAATTTCCCTTAAATACCTTATTTATAGTAATTAAGTGTTATTAAGAGTTTAGATAATAAGATGCCTTAAATTTAGTAAGTGATAGCTTTAATAAATTTGCATATTTACTATTTTTTTTTATTTTCCAAACTCGGGTATAATATACCCATGTACAGTATAGTAGCACTGTAACAGGCGTTGAAGTTTAGTGGTCTAGGGTTAATGTCCTTTTCTTGGCTTCATTGTTTAGGTGGCATTCTGTAATTGGATTTACCTTATCATTTTCTCACTCCCTGCATAGCCACGCACTGCCAAGTCTCACACATGCTCTATCTACGGTGGCTTTATGATTTCTGACTTCATTGTGGCTTTATCTCACTTACTTTATCTGTACACTTTACTAAATTATTGTTTTATTACTTTATTACTGTTATATCACTAACTGCGGAACCACTCACACACCCTCTGTAAAGCCACACCAAGCCTCGTACTGACTACATTTACGGAGGCTTTACTGTCTTAACTGGCTTTATTGACAGTGACGTAACCTTTGTGGCTTATCGCACTGGCTTTATTGACTAACTTTTTTCCTGGCATATTATCTGACTTTATTAGGGCACTGAAGTCACTTTCGTCGTGTTATTGACTCACTGAAGTTATTTTTGTGGTCTTATTAACTAAATCTATTTTCTTGGATTTATTGGCACACTTAAGTAATTTTTCCTGTATTATTGACTCACTGACTTTATTGACTCAGTGATTTTATTGACCCAG
>NC_137069.1:14562494-14617494 GCF_032717465.1 Coenobita brevimanus
ATACATACACACACACACACACACACATATATATATATATATATATATATATATATATATATATATATATATATATATCTTTTACGCATTTGTCACCTAACGTATTTGTTTATATTTTTGGTAAACATTTTCATCACCAACATGTCCCGTTTTTCAAGCTTTCCCTTCAAGTAACCTAACCTTTTCCATCATTATTTTAATTAACTTACCTTTACCTGCCTTTCCCATCATTTATTAATTAACTTACCTAACCTTTCCCATCATTTATTAATTAACTTACCTTTACCTCACCTTTCCCATCACTTATTAATTAACTTACCTTTACCTAATCTTTCCCATCATATATTAATTAACCTACCTTTACCTAACCTTTCCTATCATTTATTAATTAACTTACCTTTACCTAACCTTTCCCATCATATATTAATTAAATAACCTTTACCTAACCTTTCCCATCATTTATTAATTAACTTACCTTTACCTCACCTTTCCCATCATTATTGTAATTAACTTACCTTTACCTAACCATCCTTGACCTACCCTAATCTAACCTAACTTTACGTGACCTTCCTTGACCCCACCTAACCTCACCTAACGTCTCTCAGCCAATCTTTCCCAACCTTCCTTTGTATAACGTAACATAGCCTAACCTAACCTAACCTAACCAAATCTAACCTAACCTAACCTAACCAAATCTAACCTAACCTAACCTAACCCACCTAACTCTCTGCTTGTGGAAATGTGGAGGAGTGAGGTAGGATATGATAATTTTGGGTCGGAAACTCAATAATTGTGATTTGATCTTTGCTGTTATGAAAAGGAGAGAGAGAGAGAGAGAGAGAGAGAGAGAGAGAGAGAGAGAGAGAGAGAGAGAGAGGTTAATAATGAGAGGTTGATAATACACAACTTGTGGATCGACAAAAGGCCCAAGAGAAAGAGAGAGTTTAATAATGGGAGGTTTGATAATGCACAACTGGATCGAAGAAAAGACCCGAGAGAGAGAGAGAGAGAGAGAGAGAGAGAGAGAGAGAGAGAGAGAGAGAGAGAGAGGTTAATAATGAGAGGTTGATAATACACAACTTGTGGATCGACAAAAGGCCCAAGAGAAAGAGAGAGTTTAATAATGGGAGGTTTGATAATGCACAACTGGATCGAAGAAAAGACCCGAGAGAGAGAGAGAGAGAGAGAGAGAGAGAGAGAGAGAGAGAGAGAGAGAGAGAGAGAGAGGCTACAGAACACGGACTATTATCATTATTTAATTTATGTCGCACAAAAACCTTATTACTTTAACTGGCACACACACACACACACACACACACACACACACACACACACACACACACACACACACACACACACACACACACACACACACACACACACACACACACAGGGAGGGAGTCAGGGAACGGAGCCCCTACCCAGTTTAGCAGAAAATCGTACCTAGATGTCCAAAGAGGCTGATAGTTTGGTTTAGTTATGCCTGCTGTCCCGGACCCCATTTTCTTTATCCATTTTCTGAATCTTCTGGATTGTCTTTGTATTTTATTTTTTGCTTATTTTACGATGCTTTTTTTTCTGTATCTCTCTCTCTCTCTCTCTCTCTCTCTCTCTCTCTCTCTCTCTCTCTCTCTCTCTCGTTTGATGTCTCATTATACGTTGTTTTTCTCGTCAGTTTTCTATGTGTCGTCCTCTCCCTTTTCCTGTCAGTTACTTTCTCTCACCTTTTTTCACTGTCTTTCTTCGTTATCATTTGTCTTTTTCTATCGCTCAGTTCTTTCCGTTCGCAACCTTTTTTTTCTCTCTTTTGTGTTTCGTTAGTTCTGGATTTCTCTCTCTCTCTCTCTCTCTCTCTCTCTCTCTCTCTTCTGTATGTGTGTGTGTGTGTGTGTGTGTGTGTGATTTTTGGATCTCTCTCTCTCTCGCTCTCTCTCTCTCTTGCTCACTCTTTCTCTCTCTCTCTCTCTCTCTCTCTCTCTCTCTCTCTCTCTCTCTCTCTCTCTCTCTCTCTCTCTCCTTGCAAGCAATGAGGGCTAATCTTGATACAACCACAAACTTCTTCACTTACTCTGTTGTAAGCGAATGGAATAAACTCCCTGGGACTGTGATTGAGGGTGGTACCATAAATATATTTAAAAAGAGACTGGACATGTATCTCGACGCAATTGGTTTCGTTTAGTTAGGATGGAGCAATTATTGCATATTCGTGTCTACATTCATCTGTCTATTAGACACAGACAATATTTTAGGGTATATATAATAGATAAACATTCTATTCATCTTTATATATATATATATATATATATATATATATATATATATATATATATAAACATTAAAAGAAAATTGCTTGCGTAGAGTAAGTATGTGGCTGTTTGCCCAAATTTTCCTTTTCCATATTATTCTACTTTCTGCCGATCCTATAAAATTCCTTCAGGTTTTTCATTCCTGCAAGGTATTACTTCCTCTCTCGTTTCCTGTACAACAAATGCCGGAGGGTCTGGAGGGTGGGGGAGAGAGCCTTCTGCTGTGCTATCCTTTTCTCCTGCTCCTATAACTATAGCACTGTATTAGTGTTAAGGCCGGATCGCCTCGAAGGGACCGTAAGGTCTGTGTGGTCTGTGTATCTATGTAACTGTGTAACTCTGTCTCACCGTTTTTCAGCTCCACATGGCTTCACTCAGCTATCATCTTTCCTTCATCCTTCTCACAATTCTTCGTCTTGTCTTTCCTCTTTTTATTTCTTTTAGTTCCTCCCTTTTTCGTCATCCTGCCTCGTATTTCCTCTTATCTTCGTCCTTTTCCTTTCCTTTTCGCTCACTTTTTCCTTCTTCCTTTTAGCTCACTTGTCTTTCTCTTCTTAACTCCTCTTTTCTCATTGTCTCTTAATTTTTCATGTTCCCTTCCACTTCGTCCACTTTTCTTTTCTTTCGTTCTTTATCATTCTCTTATCAGTTCATTTCATTACTCCTTCTCCCTCATATCAAGATGTTTGATTTCACGTGGCTTTATCTGGACTTCATCTTTAAATTATCTTTATTTCATTTTTACCTTATCTTGACTTCATCTTGACTTCATCTTGACTTTACCTTCACATCATCTTGACATTACATTGAATTCATCTTGACTTCATCTTGACTTCATCTTGACCTTATCTCGACTATCTTGATATCCCCTTGACTTCATCTTGACTTCATCTTGACTTCATCTTTACTTTCACATTATGACTTCACCATGACTTCATCTTGAATTCACGTTGACTTCTTAGCTTTATCTTGATTTCATCTTGGCTTTATCTTCACTTTTGTCCAAAAAGTTCAGTGCAAGTAGTGGAGATGTCAGCATAAGGTCACGTCATTGAATCATAATTTTTATAAAACTAACGACCTAAAACTGATTCTCTCTCTCTCTCTCTCTCTCTCTCTCTCTCTCTCTCTCCATCCTGAATATTGAGTTGTAAGAAGGAATTAACAATGGAATATGATCCTAGTCACGAAGAAGTGTTATGAAAAGCATGTAGAGCCACAGTATTGTCATGCCTCAAAGCTACGTGAAATAAACTGCAAAGGGACAAAAATCTGGACCAAGTTAAGGTGAAAGGACTATAGTTGACTTTTTTTACTTGGAAGTCTATCACTGAAGGAGTTTAATTAATTTTTCTATCTAATGGTTTTTTTTTTTATGTTTTTCTTGTCAGTCACAGATGATTATGTTTACCTGTGGAAAATTTGTTCTCACCTGAGGCTTTTGATATACCTTCCTATTCTTATTCTCATTCTTTTTCTTTCTTTTCTTTTTCTTCCTCTTTCCCATCTTCTTCATCTTTTGCTCTTCTTCTTCTTCTGCTTCTTCTTCTGCTCTTCTTTTGTTCATCATCTCCTCCTCCTCCTCCTCCTCATCATCATCATCATCATCATCATCATCATCATCATTATCATCATCACCATCATCATCATCATCTTTTTCTTCTTTTTTTCTTCTTTTCTCCTCCTCCTCCTCCTCCTCCTCCTCCTCCTTCATCTTCCTCTCCTGGAGGCGGTTTTGTCACCTCTCTCCAGTTCTCCCTCTGTGGACACTCAGAAGAAGGACAAGTCTTACATAAACCAGGTTAGCGGTAAAAGTATGCATAAAAACCCAGACTCTTTCCAAAGGTGCATTAAGCGGTATAAATGTCTTCTTGTTTCCGTTGCATTTCATGACAAATATTATAGAACTGTTCCATGACTTATGTGTAGGCGTCAGTGACAATATTGGGCCTGGTGTGTGTGTGTGTGTGTGTGTGTGTGTGTGTGTGTGTGTGTGTGTGTGTGTGAGAGAGAGAGAGAGAGAGAGAGAGATTAAGGAAAGATACGAGAGGGAAAGTAAATTGCATGGGAGGAGACTCAAATGGAGAAAAGATTGGGAGGGAGGAGGAATATGAGAGAGAGAGAGAGAGAGACTGTGTGTGTGTGTGTGTGTGTGTGTGTGTGTGTGTGTGTGTGTGTGTGTGTGTGTGTGTGTGTGTGTGCCGCTGAGCCGGGGTGGAAGTTACATTGCACTAAATCAAGTCAATGCGACAGCCCTGCTCCACTAGAAGGGGTACTGGACGTTTTGGTCTCCCTTAACGATTACTACCCAGCGACTAAACCCAGTTTGGTGGAATATCACTATCACTGAATTTAACATAACATAGTATAACACGGCATAAAGTAACATAGCATAACATAGCATATTGAGGTAGCACTGGATAGCATAGGCTAATAAAGAGTATCATCGCTCAACGTAACATAGCATAAAGTAAAGCTGCGTGACTCAACAAAGCATAATGTAGCAAACGTTGCATTGCATAATATAACATAAAATAGCAGCATAGCATAGCATAGCATTGAGTAGCATTGCATAACATAACGATTACTACCCAATGACAATGCCCAGTATGGAAGATTCTAACGTAGTATTGCATAGCATAAAGTAACATTGGATAACATAACATAGCATAAGATAATCATTTCGATTATAACCCAGCGACAAAGCCCAGTATGGAGGAATTGCATTAATCTATCACTAAATCTAACATAGCATAGCATAACGTAGCATAGCATAACAACGTAGCATAACATAGCATAAAGAAACGTTGCATAGCATAAAGATTACAAACAATAAAACTCAGTAGGGAAGCATATCACTAATCTACCCCTACATCTAACATAACATAACATAACATAACATAGCATAACATAGCATAACACAGCGATTACAACCAACGACAAATCCCTTTATGAAAAAAATATCACCCTATCTTGTCCAATGAACTCAGGGATAATAAAGACAACCACTGAATCTTTAACCTTACCTAAGCTAGCCCAGTCTAACCAAATCTAACCAAATATAATCCCACACCAGAATCCAGTGTGGAAAATCTAGCTTACACATGTCTCAGGATTTCTAAGATGGTAAAGATAATCCACCAACTTCTAACCCTACCTAATGTAATCTAACCTAGCCTAATCCAAGCGAACCGAACCTAATCATCGTAACCTTAGCAAACTCTGACCTAACCTGACCTGACATGCTGGCCCAGTCTAACATAAACTAAACTAGAGATGACCTAACCTCACTTAGTCCCATTCAGCCGAACCTAACCTAGCCTAACCTAACCTGATTTAACCTAACCCAATCTAACCTCACCTAACCTAACTTCACCTAACCTAACCAGACCTAACCAAACCTGGCCTAACTCGACTACAGTGGATTCAGTCCAGCCTATTCTTCACTCAGTCTAATCCAGTTTACTTCACCATGTTCATAACATAGCAACATAACATAATCCAAACCGATCTAACCGACTTCACCAAACCTAAGGCAGACGTCAGAGGATGTCTCTCAAGTCCATTAAAAAAGAAAAGGAAAAAATCTGTAATATTTCTTCTCCTTTCTTGCGTGATGATTCAAAAGCTTCGTGGTTGAACTGGTGGCTGAGTGGTATGAGGAGCGGGCTGTGGATTGGCAGGACGTGAGTTTGATTCCAGCTTTTGTGGGGGAGTGAGGAAGTTTTGATGATAGGAGTTTCTTGGAGGTGGAAATTTTTTGAAGTGGTACGTCCCTTCACTTGGAGGACGTATTTTCCATTAACTGAAAATACTGACAGACGATTTTATTCTCCATTTTATTCTTGATATTACAAAACTTTTTTATTCTGTGGAAAGGGGGGGGGGAAGGCAAAGGTCGGTAAAATTAATGCGTTAGTCCCTCGTTCCCCGTCCTCTCCACATGGCAAAATATTTACACCAAGATTGTAGTTGTGAGTTTTGGACCACAAGAAAGACGAAAAAAATCGAAAGTGATGGTATTTGCAGTATTAACACATCACATTTAGGGTAGAAAATAGAAAATTATCGTTTGAAAATAGCCTTGACATGATATTATGTCCGTTCTGAATAGTGTTATGCATTGACCTAGCTGTAATAAAGGAAAATACAGCATCGATGACCTTCCATCTTTTCACAAGTGCTTCAGAAACTGCTAATTAATTTCCCGGCTAATTCGAAGCATAACATTGTTGGTCTTGGGCTTGTATTTTCGAAGGTTAAAAAAGCTCCCTAACACCTCTTCCTTACCGATCTGTTTTTGGATATGGCAGACTAATATCATTTTGTACGATGCAGAGGAAGGTAGTATTAGAATTGTTTAGGCAACACAGAAGCGGACGTCAAGGTGTAATAGGCAAACTATATCGCTTAGGAAGGGGTGTTAAGGAACTCCTTAACCGACCAGAACCATAAATGTCGATTTCTTTTTTCACCCTCCCAGTGCCCGCAAGGTAACCGTTACTCTCAGTCCTTCATGTATGCAACAAGTCAGCTCTGGAACTGTCTCCTTCTGTCTGCATTTCCTGCTAACTATGATCTCCAGTCTTTTAAATGCCGTGTGTCCAGGCATCTCGAAATTATCAGATCTTGAATTTAGCTATCTGTTATCTTGTTTTTGTTTTGTTTTTTCTTGGGGGGAATAATCTTGTGGGTTTCTGGCCTTTGGTTCCTTCTTCCTTGCATAAAAAAGTAAATAATAAAATGGTCATTTATATCATTCTTGGTTTTCTAGGCACCGCTCCACATATTACAAGTATTATAATGATATTGAAATTATACGGTTTTTTACTATAACATAGCCTAGCATTACCATCTCTCTAGCATGGATACTGAGTTGTAGCAAGAGATTAACGCTAGAATATGATGCTAGTCACAAATATGTGCTGTTGGGAAGGCTGTAGAGGCATAGTGTTGCTTTGTGTCATTGAGCTATGCGTGAAATAAGCTGCAGTGGGATAAAACCCTGGGTCAGGTTAAGGTAAAAGGACTAGAGTACTGTGACTGAATTGCAGCATTATCACTGGGACAGACAGACTAACAAACAGACAACTAATCAATCAGTCAGAAGATACTTGTATACAGGCATTTAACAGACTGAGACTGAAACATAACATCACAGTAGAGTATGTGGTGGGTGGGGTTGCCCTCCATCCACTCATTCGATGTAGCGTCACCTTTAGGATATTCTACACTGAAGGACAAGCCGAATGGTTTCTAGTAGCGCAGGAAGCTATTAAATCCGTGGTTTGATTTGGGTTTACTGCTCACATAAGGACAACAGGTTACCCTCGTCATAAATGTCAAGATTGTGTACCCTGACCCCTGGCCTCTATTTTTTTTTTTTTTTATGCATGAAAGAAGAACCAAAGGCCAGGAGCCAGCAAAATCGTTCCCTCCTCATGGGACCATAAACGATTGGTTGATAACAGAAGGATAACAAGGACATGGCCGCAAAGGACACTGACATTTGTTTTTCATTGTGGCAAGAAAACCAAAAATAATACTGTAGTAGTAGTAGTAGTAGTAGTAGTAGTAGTTGATGTAGTAGTAGTAGTAATATTGGTGGTGGTGGTAGTGGTGGCAGTAGCTGTAGTTGTAACAGTTGCATTTCTGAGCTCAGCTGAACTTGAACCAGGTGGAAGTAGTGGTAGTGGTGGTAGTAGTAGTGGTAGTAGTAGTAGTGGTAGTAGTAGTAGTAGTAGTAGTAATAGTAGTAGTAGTAGTAGTAGTAGTAGTAGTAATAGCAGTAGTAGTTGCAATTCCGAACTCATCGGAGCGTGAATTCCTCCCTCTGCAGTCCATCATCCTCCTTTCGGGATATAGGGAGGGCACTGAAGGACGTTTGTGTAACCGGGCAGCACCACCACCCGCTTATATCAGTGCCACCACATGAAGGCGTCCCTCTCCAGCATCAAGGATGGACTACACACACACACACACACACACACACACACACACACACACACACACACACACACACACACACACACACACACACACACATAGGAGATGACTAGAACAGCATAGGACAAGACAATACAGCACCGTGAGAGCAGCACAGCCCAGCACAGCACTGAAGCAGCAACAAGCAGAGCACAGAACCATAAGAGCAGCACAGCACTGCACAGCACAGCCTCTGCAACGACTGCCCTCATCTGTGTGTGTGTGTATGTGTGTGTGTGTGTGTGTGTGTGTGTGTGTGTGTGGTGGCAGCTGCTGTTGACTGTCACTGCAATTTTCTGCTTTGGGGGTCACTTTAATGTGTGTGTGTGTGTGTGTATGTGTGTGTGTGTGTGTGTGTGTGTGTGTGTGTGTGTGTGTGTGTGTGTGTGTTGTTACATAGCCTATGATTTCATCATCCTTTGTGTAATTTTAACGCACAGTTGCTGCATGTTTGATCACGAGCGTGTTCTGCCTCAGTCCCCCCCTTCTACCGTTATAGTAGAGTAAGTCGACATCTCTGTTATACTTTGCGGGATTGTCATCTCTTTGTCCCCATGGCTTCATTTGCGCGTCCTCATTACAAGTTGTATCAAGCTCTCCTGGCCCCTATATAATGAGCTCAGTCTCTGCATCATTGCCACTTAGATCTGCTCCTCATTTTGTTCACATCTCTGTCCTCCCCTGTACAGATATTATTATTGTGAGTGCTCAAGAAATCTCCAAACATCTGGCAGCTGTGTGTAATTTGAGTATAACTGTTGTATTTTTTCTTGTACTGTATAGCATAAGTTTAATTTGTGGGCCTAGTGAAGTTTTTGTAATTCGTGTAGGGTTCTTTATGTCAGTCATTTTTTATAATAGTTTGTATCTGTAATAATTTATCTGGCATTCACTGAGGATTATCTGGTATCTCATTTTATCAGGGCTGACTTAGATAAATTTACTCTTGCTAATTTCGTGTTAATAGAGGCTATTGCAGTTAACCATATATTTAACCTGTTTATTTGCCATTACATTATCCTTATGAGTCCTGAATGTTTTGTTGTTAATTTAAGCATTAAACTTTAACTTGTAATTTTACCTAACTCTTTTGTTTTGAACCTGGAACTTTACGGGACAGTAGTGACTCTTCGTATTCTCACTTAAAGTGTACATTATCTTTCTCTGTTCCGTAACAGTGTGTGTGTGTGTGTGTGTGTGAGTGCAGGTGTGTGTGTATGTGTGTGCGTGTACGTTCGGGTTTGCGTACGGGTGTGTGTGTGTGTGAGAGAGAGAGAGTGCAGGTGTGTGTATGTGTGTGCGTGTACGTACGGGTGTGTGTGTGTGTGTGTGTGTGTGTGTGTGTGTGTGTGTGTGTGGAGAGAGAGAGAGAAAGAGAGAGAATATGTCTGTGTGTGCCAGTGTATGTACATGAAGACGAAATTATTATACTGGAAATGAACAAAGTTTGTCGAAATTATTTTAGGATATCCTTCCCGTAGTTAACAGAAAACGGACTGTATCTCGTATAGTCTATCTATCTATCTATTGCCAGACACCACAATCCCGCAAAGGGTGGCCATTTGACACCGAGTTAGTTGTTTTACAGGGAGGGGCACCAACCCTCCACCAACCCACTTGTTGACACGTAGGGAGCACTTATGGTTTGGTTATATGGTTACCACCCAGCGTTGTAAATGGTTTCTTGGCTTACAGGAAACCATTTGGCTTGTCACTCAATGTAAAGCCACCTGTAAAGGAAAGAAAAGGAATAAGAAGTGACAGGAAAGATAGGAGAAATAGGAAGAGAGGAGGGCAGGCACAGAAAAAGAATGATAAAAGCTAAGGAAGTAGGCAGCACTACATCAAGTGAGTGGATGATGGTCGCCACCACCTACCACAAACGAATTTAAATTACCGGTATATATCCAAGCATACCACTGCATTTTCTGTATTCAGCCATGGCAACAATAATGAATCCACCATTGTTTGGTATGTTTATCCTTAGGAAGTTGAAAATAACAAATGCCTAGTCCTGAACTTTTGCTTCAATTTTTACTACGGTACATCCATAGACTCCACAGTCGATCAGGTTTAGGTTGAGAAGTTGTAAACTTATGGGTTGGCCATGCATTTTCACTGCCTTACAGGTGGGTCTTCAGACGATCTTGCTTTCTTTTTGTTCCATTCCAGTTGTTTCCCTACTTGCCAAGAGTGGGTTTCCACCTTTCGCTTCCCGCCACACTGTTCAAACCTGCCTACTCTCACCAGCGAGAACCCAGGTTGGCCGATGAAGCCCTGTGAACCCCTCCAGGTCCAGCCCATGCAGGCGTTCGGCAAATTGGGGATCCCTCCACCTAGCCGGTTCCAGATCCCAAACACTGTCCCTTAACTCCCTAGGAAGACCCCTTGAGTTCCTTCAGCACTCAACTCTCCTCCACTGTCATCAAGGCAACTGAGCCCCTTGCTGCATGTCAGCCTTTTGCCAACATGGAGTGTACACAGTATCACCCCCATGCCATGTTCTACACTGACAGAACGCACTCAGTCCCCAGTGTCGACAGCATCAGCTGTCTGCACTGCTGACTTTCAGCTTCATTTGACTTGGAAACTGAATGCCCTTCACAACAGCTTGGTGGCAGAACTCTTCGCCATCCTTCAGGCTTTGCTGTTCATCAGGACCAACCTCCAGTCTCAGAAGGTAGTTATATAATTAAACTAACACAGGGTTCTTTTCATCTTATAACCTCCTGCAAGCCACACACAGTCCAGGGCCTTGCCTTTGATCTTCAGTCTCCTGTGCTACCTACCTGACGTTGGTTGGAAACTACACCTACAGTGGGTGCCTTCCCATGTCTGCATCCGCATTAATGAAATCACCTACACTGCAGCCCAGATTGCCCTGCAGGCTCCAGTAGAGGAGTCCCTACCCCTTGAGGCTTCTACTTTCAGTGACATCTGCATGGTGCAAGGCAGTGGGATGCACGTCTTACTGTCAAGTCATTCATCATTCCCCTAGGGTAGCACCACACTGACTCCTTGCCCCATCCATGGGCAAAGGCTACCTCAGGAGCCCATGATGTGAATCTCATTTGTCTAAGGATCAGCTGCTTGGGCTAAATAATCACCTGTATAGATTGAGGTTAGTTCAAGACCCATACAGCCCCGATATATCACCCCTGAAGAAACAGTTGCCCACTTTCTCCCTAATCTGCCACCAGTTCTATGCAGTGAGAACACTGTTGAAAACAGCCTGCACACTCTAGGGGTCCATGCTTTTGATATCCCAACTCCTCTTGGAATAGGCCTTGACTCCAATGCAAGTCATCATGTCAGATGTAAGGTAGTTTCTGAGGGGGTTATGTCTGGTGATGGCAGTGTGTGCACGTATGTGTTTATGTAGTGTAATGTTGGAAAGAGGAGGGATGTTGCTGAGATGCTTTACATTATTATTATTAAATACTGGTATATAGGTAACTTAGTGGCTAAACCCTACAAGCACATGAGTAGGCTTATGGACCAAACCTATTTAACAGGATGAAAATACATTGATAATCCTTAAGGAGACATAAGACCACCCCTTAAAAATTAACTTTTTTTTCCCTACCCTTCAAATGATTCAGTGGTTTTGAAAATGTGCACAGAAGTACATTTTCAGGTATGAAGGGGGTCCATCATTAAATCGGGAAAATATGATTATATAAGACAGTGATTCCCAACCATGGTTCCACAGACCACCATCAGGGGTTCCGCAAGAAATCATGAAATAAATATACAGTATAAAGAAATAATAATAACTGTATTTTCAATTATTATTATTATTATTTTGTATTTTATAATTTTTTTATTTATTTATCTATTTATTTATATATTTTTATTGTATTGTTAGGGACTGTTAAAGCTAAAATAGATATTGGTAAGAGCTTGTTTTCTTATTTTCTTTATTTTCTCTTGACGATGGTGAGAAGAAGAAGGCAAAGAAAAGGAGCAGGGAGAAGAGAAGAAAGTGGAATGGTGTCACGAATCAGTTCGCGACATTTCCCTTTTGTGAGAAGCCACGAACTATTAGTGGAAAACTCACTGTGTATCGCTCAGTTAACCGTTTCTCCCTCCATTTCGGAGTATACTTTTCAAATCATTCGTCACCGTTTTCAAAAAGTGACCGATTTAATGCACGTCACTAAGTGCGCTACTGAGCGATACAATTGTTTCTTTATCGTTCGCCTCTACTTCCCTCAACTGTTAGCCACGCCTTGCGTCCTGCCCATACAATGTATTTGAATTCAGTCCAGTTGTTGCTGCGACGGAGAGAGGTCCTGTGTTAGCAGTGTGAGGTCAGCTAGTACCCAAACTCCACAGTTCTTCAGTACTTCCATCCTAGTTCAGCTTGGGTGATACGCAGCATTCATCGACTATAGTATTTCCTAGTTTTAAGAGTTTAGTTAAGGTTTTTTTCCTAGGCGTAAGTATTTAGCTATTGCGTGAGTGAGTGAGCGAGTGCGTCTCATTTAATTTGATTTGAATTGTAACGTTAAATTTGTTTTGTGATTAATAAATTTAACAGTTCCTTTTTTGAGCTCAATGTAAAGTAAAATCTCGTTTCATTTAATCCAAATTAAGCTTATTTTCCATATAGCTCCTAGCTTGCATAAACGTTTGCTTTCATAACTGGTACTTAGACCAGTCTTGTTGTATTAACTTAATATCCATTGTGCCACCTGGGAGTTAAGCATCGGCAAGAACCTGATGTTAGTATTAGTTATTTATTGTCAGGGGTGATGTAACTTTCTCCAGAGGCTAACAGTACAGTAATTCAGCAATTGTGAGTAATTAGTCTCTGCTGTGTATTGTGAAGAAAGTTTATAAATTCTCGTTCTCAGAGAGTCGTGCGAAGAAGCAGCGTAAAGTAATCATTGCTTGATGTAGCAAGAGAATCATTGTCTCTGCTCTTCAATATTATTGAATATTATTATCAATTTAAATAATATTTAACCATTTATTTTAAAATTGCTATGTTATTATAAAAACCCCGTGACAATTGGCGACCTCATTCCAGGATATTAACTCCTAGCTCTAAAGCTATTCACGAGATAGTGCTCACTCATTCATATTTAGGTATTTATCATTAAAGTTTATAGACACAAGTTTACTGGTGTTTACCGTTAATTTAGCAAGTGAATTTTGCTTTATCAATCCATAGAGTAGGCCTACTTAACTCTAGTTTATTTTTGGTAACGCCAGACGATTTTATTCGCTCCTGGGAAGTCGCCGTACCCATTGTGTTTATTATCGACAATAGTCTTCCCAGTCATTTACATTTTTGATTTATTCTTTGCCAGTTAATTGGATAAGACTGGTCACCACTAGCTTGTGTCTGTACTCTTTATTTGTGTTTATTGGCATTTGTTCGCTAAGCAGTCAGTACTCAGTTTCGGTTACTTAGTAAATTGAGCTAGCATCATGGCAGCCAGTGCTTATGTACAGGAAGCCAAAGATATGGGTCTCACTGACCCAGAGAAAATACAGAGTTACGTTCTCTCACGGTTTAATTACGAGCAAGAACGTGAGAAAGACGCTCGTGAACGTGAGCGAGAACAACGCGAATACGAGCGAGAACAGCGCGAATATGAGCGACAACAGCGCGAACACGAGCTAGTACAAGAGCGAGAACAGCGCGAATACGAGCGTGAACAGCGAGACAAAGAACGAGAACACGAACGTGCCGAGCGAGAAGCACGCGAGAAACATGAACTTGAAGTGCTGAAGCTCAAGCGAGATTCCTTGGCTTCAGACACATCTGGTGCAGTTGGTTCAAGCTCCACGAGCGCTCTCCCTGCACATGTTATGGCGACCCCACACATCAAGCTTCCCCCATACAAAGATGGCGAGCGAATCGAGCCATACATAGCTCGATTTGAAGACATGGCTCAGCTTTACCAGCTCGATGATGCAGCTAAGCGGCTTCAGTTTCTTAGCCTGTTTGAGGGCCCTGCCCTCGATATTCTCCACAGAATTCGTGGAGACAATCTCACGTATGAAGTGATGAAAGCTGCACTCATTAAGGCGTATGGTCTCACAGTAGACGACGCCAAAGCTCAGTTCATGCGAGCTCGTCTCCAAGACAAGGAGACAGCTGTTCAGTTCCTCGACCGTCTCACTGCTTACCTAGGTGAGTGGATGGAGAAAGATGAAACTCCTTCCACGCGTGAGGGGATATTTGACCTTATGCTGCGTACACAGCTAGAGAGGTCATGGCCTGCTGAGCTCATAGCACAGCTTAAGATCTGCCAGGTGAAAGATGCCAGCCAAATGGTAGAGAAGGCTGACGCATTCTTTACTGCATACGGGTATCAAGCTCGTAAGCAAAACACCTGGAGCAGAAAAGATACTGCCAAGTCTGGGAAGCCGTCTCAGACTGAATCCCAGCACCAAGGCCGGTCTCAGAGTAATGGTCAAGGTCCAAGCAAACCACAGAAGGACCAGGGGCAAAATACACAGCAGCCTGCTTGGAAGCGGTACAACAAGCACCCCAACCAGCAACAGTTCCCCAAGCAGCAGCAGCAGCAATACAAGGACAAGCCACGTAACCCTCAGTCAGGTCAATTAGTGTATCGGAGGCAGGAGGCAAATGCAGCCCTCATTCCACAAGTACCCGGTGGTGCCATCTCTACCAGTACAGGTACTTCACAACAGTTCACAAGTCCCCCTCCGACCATGAACTCTCCTCAGACACCTAGTTCCCAGGGTGCCACGTTTGCCGCATCGGTTGTTCCGCAGTCTCATGAATGACTGGCTGCTACCTCCTCAGACCCTTCCACCAGCAACACTGCCTTTCTTGTTCAGCCAGGGTCTGTGGGAGGTGTTTCTGTAAATGTCCTGAGGGACAATGGTTCCTCAGGTTGCTCTGTTAAGCAGAGTTTAGTTCGGCCTGATGAGTATACAGGTCGACAGGTCCAAGTTAGACTTATTGATGGATCAGTGAGATTGTTCCCTGAGGCACGTATCCAGGTGGCATCTCCATTTTTCACTGGCTTGACAGCTGCAGTTGTCATGCCAGAACCTTTATTTGACCTCATCTTAGGCAACATACCTGGCATCAAAAATAGTTGTGCCGTAGATGTTGCTACTCAGACTTCGGCTGCTGCGATAACACGAGCCATGGCCAAGGCTTCAAATCGCGTCACTCCGTTGACCGTCGCAACGCCGCAAGATCTGATTCGTAGTCAAGATGTTGTCCAAGAGCAACAGACTGACTCGACACTTGCCTCAGTGCGCAAGAAGCTGGAGGGTAAAGTGATCAAGTATTCACGGGGAGGTCAAGCCAGGTTCCTTCATAAGCGAGGACGGCTGTACCGTGAGTCACAGACACCCCAGGGTGAGGTTCGACTGCAGTTTGTCGTTCCTGCAAAGTATCGCCGAGCAGTGTTTGAATTAGGTCACTGTTCAGCGATGGGAGGTCACATGGGTCAAAAGAAGACCTCTGACCGCATCCATGCTGACTTTTTCTGGCCAGGAATGGGACGGGAAATAACGAGGCTCGTACGTTCATGTGATGTGTGTCAGCGTACCACTGACCGGGGACGTGTCCGTCCTGCGCCATTGAAGCCAATGCCCATAATCTCTGAACCGTTCGAGAGAGTAGCAGTTGACATAGTTGGGCCAATCTCTCCTAGGGCTAGTGATGGATCAAAGTATATCCTCACTATAGTTGATTTCAGCACACGGTGGCCTGAAGCCGTGGCCCTTAAGAATATAGAGGCCGTCACTGTTGCTGAGGCATTAATTGAAGTGTTCTGTCGTGTAGGTATCCCTAAGGAGGTCTTGAGCGACCGGGGTTCGCAGTTCACTTCGGCAATGATGAACGAAACGTTCAGGTTGCTGTCCATCCGAGGCTTACGAACTACACCGTATCATCCCATGTGTAACGGGTTGTGTGAGAGGTTCAGTGGAACTCTCAAGAAGATGTTGAGGCGCATGACCGCCGAACAGCCAAAGGAATGGCCGCGGTTCATTGCTCCTCTTCTATTTGCTTATCGAGAAGCCCCACAGCATTCATTGAAATTCTCACCCTTTGAACTGGTGTATGGGAGGTCGGTCCGAGGCCCACTTCAAGTCCTTCGTGAGTTATGGGACGATGAAGAACCCGACCCTGAAGTCAAGACCACCTACATCTATGTCCTTGATTTGGCTGACCGCCTCCAGTCGACGTGCGAGTTAGCTAAGGAAGAACTGATTAAGGCGCGTGAAGTTCAAAAGGCTTATTACGATAAGAAGGCAAAGCTTCGGAAGTTTAGTCCAGGCGATAAATGCTTGGTATTACTCCCCACTGCCCAGAACAAGTTGTTGGCGCAGTGGAAGGGTCCATTCGATGTAGTAGAGCGCATTTCAGACCTCAACTACATAATACAGATGGGGAATCTTCGTAAAAGGTTCCACATTAACATGTTGAAGGCTTATCATGAGTCAGACCCCGAGGAGACTGGCCTACTAGTAGCTGATGATAGTGACCAGCCACTGGAAGAAACCGGGGCAGCTGCGGTGATCCCAGCTGATGACCATGATGACGAGCCCTTAACCGCTCAGTCCCATCAGGAAGAGACTGTCGGAGATGTTTTACTTAGCAGTAGGGGACCAAAATGCCTTATGGTCACTGCTCTGTCAGTATGCTGATGTCTTCTCAGACCAACCTAGACTTGCAAAGGTTGCGTGTCATAAAATTGAGTTGACCAGCAATGCTCCTATTAAGGTTAAGCCATATCCGATTCCCATGCGACTACAGGGTGCAGTAGATAAGGAAATTGCTGACATGGAGACTGCAGGCATTATCGAAAAGTCCTCATCTCCTTACTGTAGTCCGATGGTAGTAGTCCGCAAGAAAGATGGTGGAGTCAGGATATGTGGTGACTATAGAAGGCTCAATGCAATCACTAAAGTGGATGCTGAGCCAATGGGTGACCATATTGCCATCTTCTCCAAGCTGGCAGGGTCACGATATTTCACGAAGCTTGACCTAGCGAAGGGATTCTTCCAGATTCCCCTTCATCCTGAGAGTCGTCAGTTCACTGCCTTTGCTACTCCTAGGGGGTTGTACCAGTGTAAAGTCCTCCCATTGGACTTACCAATTCCCCAGCAGTATTCAATCGTGCCATGAGACAAGTGCTCCATGGTATTGTAGGAGTAGAGATGTTCGTTGACGATGTCCTCGTTCATTCCGCCACATTGGAGGAGCACCTCAGACTCCTGGAAATTGTCTTCAGTAGACTCCAGAGTTTCAACATGACTGTGAAGCCTAGCAAATGCAAGATTGCTCACAGTGAGGTGGAGTTCCTCGGTCATATTGTTGGCAACAATCACTGCAGGTGTCAGGGTGACAAGATCAGGAAAGTTAGAGAAGCCCCGAGACCCGTGACCAAGAAACAGGTTAGGGCATTTCTTGGCCTAGTGGGATATTATAGGAGTTTTATCCCCAACTTTGCTCTCATTGCCCAACCGTTGTATGAAGTGCTACGGAAATATGCTCCAAACACCATTGAGTGGGGAGAAGTGCAAGAGAGATCCTTTATTGCTCTTAAGAACATGTTGTGCAAGGAGCCTATCTTGCAGTTGCCTGATTCCAGCAAACCTTTCATACTGCGCACTGATGCTTCACAAGATGGAGTAGGTGCCGTATTGATGCAGGAATCGGAAGGTGGAATCTTCCCAGTGGCATACCACAGCCGTAGGCTAAAACCTGCCGAGAGGAATTACAGTACTGTTGAGAAGGAACTCTTGGCTGTGGTTGATGGTGTTAAAAAATATTATTATTATCTTTTTGGGGCACCATTTACTCTGGAAACTGATCATATGCCACTCACTAGTCTTAGCACGACCAAGACGGCTAATGCAAGATTGACACGCTGGACACTGTATTTACAGCAGTTTAACCTTGTTGTGAGATACATCAAGGGAAGTGATAACGTAGGTGCAGACCTGATGTCTCGCCTGCTAACTGCTGACTAATATGGGCAATTGTTGCATGCTGGGTTCCGTAAGATAGGCATCCTAAGCGATTTGAGTAATCCAAGGACCAGCCTGGTTCCCAGTTAAAAGTGTAGACCAGACGTCTCACTCGTTGGCCCTACAGGACACAGTATATCCAGGGCTTGTACATACATGTATACCATAAGTTAAGGGGGAAGTTTGAGAACCTTGCAGAGACAGTCCGAGGCTGTGTATGAATTACCTTGTGGAATGTCTCGAGCTGTGGGCCTCTCTGAGGATTCCCGGAGAATGCACATTACCCACATGAGTGTTCACACCCACGGTGGGTGTTAAAACGTGACCTGCCCGAGATTGCGTAGCGATTTTCAGCTTCCTGTATTACTCGTAAGTGTAGAGTTAGGTTAACCAGTAAACCGCCCGTTCTAAGCAATTTGTGAATTCAAGAACTGGCACGTTTCCTGGTTAATAATGTTAGGTTAACTAGTAAACTGCCCGTTCTAAGAGATTTGAGTAATTCAAGAATTGGCACATTTCCTAGTTAATAAGCGTTAACCAGTAAGCTATAAGGGTTCTAAGCAATTTGTGAATTCAAGAATTACGTTTCCTGGTTAATAATGACAAGTACTGATTGCTAGGCAGAGAGAGAGAGAGACAGAAATAACAGTTTTGATGCTCCACCTTAATTCCTTTCGCAGGTGTAGCTGGTGGGTGCAGCATTGCCGTGCAGATCAGCTGGCCGTTCCTGTTGCATGCTGCCGCCCCTTCTCTTCTGCCTCGTCATCATTATTTTACTATAAATTTGTATTACTGTGTCATTTTACACGTAGGTACAGTTACACTGCAACTGTCACACCTACACCGTGTATTACATACACTACACTACATAACAATTAGTTGTTAATGTAAATGTAGCGAACTTTCGCTCAGTTTGACCTGAGTACAGGATTTTCACAGTCGTCACGGAGTTTTTCCCTCAAGCTTGTTTCTATTAACGTAAATACGAGGTTTTTTCGCTCACTGGCGACTGCGACTTTCTCCTGTAGCAGGATAGCACACACACCACAGTGTGAATCTTGTGCGAATGACTTAGGATGTGTACATATATATATATATCCACAAATTTTTTCCCATAAGGAAAAAATTTAACTTTCTAAGGGCGTAATGTCACGAATCAGTTCGCGACATTTCCCTTTTGTGAGAAGCCACGAACTATTAGTGGAAAACTCACTGTGTATCGCTCAGTTAACCGTTTCTCCCTCCATTTCGGAGTATACTTTTCAAATCATTCGTCACCGTTTTCAAAAAGTGACCGATTTAATGCACGTCACTAAGTGCGCTACTGAGCGATACAATTGTTTCTTTATCGTTCGCCTCTACTTCCCTCAACCGTTAGCCACGCCTTGCGTCCTGCCCATACAATGTATTTGAATTCAGTCCAGTTGTTGCTGCGACGGAGAGAGGTCCTGTGTTAGCAGTGTGAGGTCAGCTAGTACCCAAACTCCACAGTTCTTCAGTACTTCCATCCTAGTTCAGCTTGGGTGATACGCAGCATTCATCGACTATAGTATTTCCTTTGTGTATTTCCTAGTTTTAAGAGTTTAGTTAAGGTTTTTTTCCTAGGCGTAAGTATTTAGCTATTGCGTGAGTGAGTGAGCGAGTGCGTCTCATTTGATTTGATTTGAATTGTAACGTTAAATTTGTTTTGTGATTAATAAATTTAACAGTTCCTTTTTTGAGCTCAATGTAAAGTAAAATCTCGTTTCATTTAATCCAAATTAAGCTTATTTTCCATATAGCTCCTAGCTTGCATAAACGTTTGCTTTCATAACTGGTACTTAGACCAGTCTTGTTGTATTAACTTAATATCCGTTGTGCCACCTGGGAGTTAAGCATCGGCAAGAACCTGATGTTAGTATTAGTTATTTATTGTCAGGGGTGATGTAACTTTCTCCAGAGGCTAACAGTACAGTAATTCAGCAATTGTGAGTAATTAGTCTCTGCTGTGTATTGTGAAGAAAGTTTATAAATTCTCGTTCTCAGAGAGTCGTGCGAAGAAGCAGCGTAAAGTAATCATTGCTTGATGTAGCAAGAGAATCATTGTCTCTGCTCTTCAATATTATTGAATATTATTATCAATTTAAATAATATTTAACCATTTATTTTAAAATTGCTATGTTATTATAAAAACCCCGTAACAAATGGAAGAGAAGAGAAGGGAATGGATGCGAAAGGAAGAGAAAGCAGAATAGAATAGATAAGAGAAAGAAGACGGAAGGAATGAGAAGGAAAGTAAGAGAAATAAAGCAGAGAAGAAGAGGAGGAGGAGGGGGAGAGGAAAGCAGTGGGAAGGAAAGAAAGAGATATAAAGGGAGAAGAGGAAAAGAAGAGAATATTAAAGAAGGGAATGGTGATACAGAAAAGAGAAGACATAAAGAGACATAATTGTAAACAGATTAAGTCTTTCTCCTCTGTTTCATTTGCCTCTCTCAAAAAAGTACATTTCTTTTATACCTCTAGACTTTTCCGAGATTGCAAGATACCATTGCATGCTTTCATCTTGCACCAAAGAGGCCAAATTTAATCTCAACTTGCAACATTTCTCTTTGTCTTGTCAAAAATTTTCAGTGCAATAAAGCTTTTGAATATTGCACTACAGGAGCAGGCAAAGGAGAAGGAATGTTGCTGGTTCATTGAAAGCAGTGAGAAGAAAAAGGGAAGTGAGCTTGGACGTAAAAAAGTCGCTGAATGACAGTATTGTGATCCCCACTCTAACTTACATGTGTGTGTGTGTGTGTGTGTGTGTGTGTGTTGGTGGGTGGGTGTGAGAGAGAGAGAGAGACACACAGACAGACAGATAGACAGACAGAGACAGAGAGAGAAAGGGGGGGAGAGAGGGAGGGAGAGAAAATGAAAGAATGAAGGAAGGAAGAATGTTATGAGAATTCTATAGTTATAGGTCAGGTCACCGATGCGAGTGAAGAAGAAGGAAGAAAGTAAGTAGAGTAAGAGGAAGGAAGGAAGGAGAGTAGTGGAGAATTGGAAAACTAGGAGGAAGAGAAAAAAAAAAAAACAGGGGGAAGGAAGGAAGAAAAGAAGAAAGGAAGGAAGGAAGGAGGTTAAAGAGAAAAACAATAATTGTGTTAAAAGGAAGGAAAGAAAGAAGGAAAAGAGGATAGAAAAGTTTGTGGTGAATGTTAAGTCTCCGAGAAGAAGGAAGAAGTATGAAGGAAAGGAAAGAAGGAAGGAAGATGACTGAATTATGAAGAGAAGAAAAAGATGAAAAACAGAGGAAGAGTAGGAGCAAAGAAGGAACGAAGGAAGGGAAGAAGGAAGGATGAGAAGAAATATGAACGAAAGGGAAGAAGGAAGGAAGATAACTGAAGACGGAAAAAAAGGAAGTGATGAGGAAGAGTAGGAGGAAGGAAGGATGAGAAAGAAATTTAGAAGAATTGGAAGAAAGAGAAAAGGAAGGAAGAAATGAAAAAAAAAAAAAGATGGAGGAAAGAAAGGAAGGACAGAGGGGAAGGAAAGAAGAAAAAAAGAAGGAATGTAGGAAGAAAAAGTCAGAAGAAGGAAGGAAAGTAGGTAACAAGGAAAGAAGGAAGGGAGGAAGGAAAGAAGAAAGAAATGAAGGAAGGAAGGAAGGAAGAGCGTTTAGGAAAACTGTAAGGAAAGAAAGACCAGGAAGGAAGAATACGAGATAGAAAAATTAGTGGCAAAAAGGAGAAGAAGGAAAGAAAGAAGGAGGGAAGAAAGGATGGAAAGAAGGAAGAAGGGAGGGAGGGAGGGAAGGAAGGAAGGAAGGAAGGAAGAAAGAAAGAAAGAAAGGAAAGAGGGAACCAGGAAGGAAGGAGGGAACAAGGAAGGAGGGAACAAGGAAGGTGGGAAGGAAAAGAGTAGTAGTATCAGGTCGCCGAGAAGGCTGTTTCTCCTCAACACAAGAGTCTGCCTCATTTTCCTGCCTCAGTTTGCCTCACTCTGCCTCACCCAGTTTCTCCCCTGCCTCTCTTACCTCAATTGGCCCTACCTTGTTTCTCTTGCGTCCTTCCTACCTCTCTCCTGTCTCATTTGCCTCACCCTGCCTTCATCATACCTCACCCTGCCTCTCCCTGCCTCACCCTGACTCACCCTCATGCTTGGCTCCCTCTGACCTGCCTTCTCCCTTTCTTGTCCACCCGGCCATGTCCCTCGCCTCTCTTTAGCCTTGTTTCATCCCCTCCCCCCCCCTCTCTCTCTCTCTCTCTCTCTCTCTCTTCTCCTCCTTCAGCCCACCTCATACACTCTCCTAGTCAGTCTTTCACTCATCATTCGTTTTATATAACCGAACTACAGTGTGTGTGGGGGGAGGGTGTATTTGTGTGTGTGTGTGTGTGTGTGTGTGTGTGTGTGTGTGTGTGTGTGTGTCAATCGTCTGTCTGGCTGTCTGTTTCCTCCTCCTCCATAAATCCCACTACTACTAATAATCCCATATTTACGATTCAGCAGCCTACCTGGCCAGATTACCTGCATATAATTGGCTTAGTGTGGCCTCAGTTTTATTCTCAACCTCAGTTTTCTCTACAATTACTCTGTGTGGAATTGCCTGTATTTATTACCAGTATTCTCTCTGCACTAAGGCCCGTATTCTCGTCGGGTAAGGAAGCTCCCTAACACCTTTTACTTAGCGATTTAGTTTGCTTATTACGCCTTACTGTCCAAGTCTGTGCTTTGTATAAATCTTTCCAGTGTCGCCATACCCTGCATAAATAACGTACAGAAAGATATTAGCCTGCCATATTCAAAAACAAATCGCTAAGGAAGAGGTGCTAGGGAGCCTTCTTACTCACCTCACTCTACGATTCGTATACCTGAACCCGAAATCGAGAAGTGGAAGGCAGGCCCAAAATTTTGACGATAATTTTTGAAGCACTTGACAATGATGGAACGTACTTGGCCTTCCTGTGTGGCTGCTGACTGCGTTCTGTGATATGGGATGCAGGCTAACTATACGTACTAACCACAGGCGATCCGTAAATGACCTTAAATAATTAGGGGTTTGCATTGCACTGTACGATTTAAGGTTTGAGCAGACGACCTTAAAAACACAGTCATCCAGTAAAACCATGAATAACTATTGAAAATCCTGCTCTTGTCCTTCACGCCACACCACACTTCATCTCATGCACTTCACTCACACACACTTCACTCTACCCAAACTCACACTGCAACACACTTCACTCATCTTTATACATATAATCCTTCGGTACAGCAAAAATACAACTCACAAGCAATACACTCCACCCTCGCTCTGATCCAGCCCCTCACACCACTAACACACTCACCTCGCTCATCTCACTCATCTAACTCATCTCACTCGCCTCACCTCATCTCTGTCATCTCACTTTTACAACAGGCAGTCCCTCAATACATCAGCGAAAGGTCTCTGGGAGCGGTCGGTTGATGTGGTCGGATTTTTGCAGTCCATGGAGTCAAATTCTAGCTTAACCAAGAGCCACAAGGACAGATAGATAGATAGGTAGGTAGATAGGCAGGTAGATAGGTAGATACATAGATAGATAGCTTGATAGACAGGTAGGTAGCTAAGTAGGTAGGTAGGTAAGTAGAAATATAGATAGGCAGTAAAGAGTTAGTCCACGTTGCCTTACAAATTTGCAGTAGACGAGGTGCCAAAAGTGCTACTGTGTTGTGCTGTGTTGTGCTGTGTTACGTTTCATTGCGTGTGCTGTTACGTTGCGTTGTGTCGTGTATTGTATTGCTGTGTTATGTCGTGTTATGTATTGTGCTTTTGTGTTGCGCTGTGTTTTTATTGTGCTGTGTTGTGCTGCGGTGGGCAGGGCAGGGGATAACTTACAAACTTGTTTAATAAATGTCACTGCTCTCTAACACACACCATACCTCACCCAACCTGCCCGTGGTGTGAAATGACGTGTGGTTGTGTGGGGAATGATACAGGAAGCCAGATATAGGGTTCAGAGATAGATAGATAGATACGATAGTTAAATAGATAGACAGATTATTGAAAAATATATGGATAGATGAATTGAAGTGTGATTGTGTGGCGAATGATATAGGAAGCCAGTTATAGGGTTCAGAGATAGACACATAGATGGATAAATGGATAGATGGATTATTGAAGGGTATATGTATAGATAGATAAATGAACTGACATTATTGTTTTGAGGTGATTGATATAGGAAGCCAGATATAGGGTTCACTGCCTCACCCGCCATGCTATAGGCTATATATGCTTTGATAGATAGATAGGGAGATAGATAAATTGATAGATAAATAGATTAATCGATGGATTGGATGAATGGATGGATAGATAGATAAATGGATAGGTAGGTAGACAGACTGATGAATGGATGGGTAAATAGATAGACAGACAGGCAGAAAGAATGCTGGATGGATTAGATGAATGGATGGATAGATAGATAGGAAGAAGATAGATAGATAGGTAGGTAGTTAGGTAGACACGTTGATGAATGAATGGATGGATTAGGTGAATGGATGGATAGATAGATAGATAGATAGATAGATAGGAAGATAGATAGATAGATAGATAGGTATATAGTTAGGTAGACAGATTGATGAATGAATGGATGGATAGATAGACAGATAGATAAATAGACAGATAAAGGGGTACACAGGTAAACAGGTTGTCAGGTAACCACTACTGTACACCTCCTTGGGCTGCATCATCAGGTCATAATATTTACCCTCAAAAATTGTCTTAACAGCGGGTCAAATCTCCAGTGGTGAGGGAGATGTACAGCTGGCAACACATCCACCTGGTACAGCATCAGTGTGTAGCAGAGGTGTAGCCTTTGTTACACTTGACAACCCTGACATAATGACATGTTTGTTGGTGGCGCTGACATGAACGACGTGAGGTGTTAAATATTAGCTGACATGACCAGGTGACCGTGATGCATGAACGTCCGAAATTGTAGCTAACACACACACACACACACACACACACACACACACACTATCCCGGTTTCATAATATGTAAGAATGACAGCAAATTAATTATTCATTCGCCTGAAAGATGGCGCTTGGTGATGATTTGCAGGTGGAGAGGAAGGGGGGGTCGGGGGGGACGCTTGGGTGAGGGGGGGGGATGGGGGACACCAAGGAGTTAACAAGCAATAAATTAGAATGGGGTACTGTCCATTACCCTTTTTTTTTTTTTTTTTTTAACCAAAAGAATAGACGGAGTTAAATCCGTGAAATAATCAAGAGAAAATTGTTGTTAAATATATGTAGCCTAAGCGGAATAACTGATGGGGAGGGAAGAGATGGGAGGGGGAGACCGAGGATGGGATGGGGGGATGGAGTACAGAGGTATATTCGTATGAGGGAGGAGGGTGTAAGTTAGGGGGAGTGCAGCGAAATGGCAGGAGACAAGGCAACATGGAGGCGATGTGTCTGTGGCCACCCCTTTGCTGGATCAAGGCTATAGATAGGCATAGAATAAATGGCTGCTTGGTAGTTACTTGGGACTCTGAGGGAAGCAAAGGGGAAATAAGGGAATTAGTCTAATGTAATAAGGGCATTGACGACTTACTCTATCTGTTGACCTTTATATCCCACGTGACCTAGGCCCGAATTCTCGTAGGGTAAGGAGGCTCCCTAGCACCTCCTCCGTAGCGATTTATTTTTGAATATGACTGGTTAGCATCCTATTGTACGTTATTTATGCAGAGTATGGCGATGTTTGAAGGATGTATATCACGCAGATTAGAACAAAGTGTAAGAAGCAAAATAAATCGCTGAGGAAAAGGTGTTAGGGAGCTTCCTTACCTAACGAGAATACGGTCATTAGTGCAGAGAGAATACTGAGAATAAATCTAGGCAATTCCACACAGAGTAATTGTAGAGAAAACTGAGGTTGAGAATAAAACTGAGGCCACACTAAGCCAATTATATGCAGGTAATCTGGCCAGGTAGGCTGCTGAATCGTAAATATGGGATTTATGGAGGAGGAGGAGGAGGAGGAGGAGGAGGAGGAGGAGGAGGAGACGCAGGGGAGAAGTAAAGGAGGAGGAGGAGGAGGAGGAGGCAAACAGAAGACATTTTATGAAAGTGGCATTTGTGCAGTGGATATCAGTCGTGTGGTTGAGAGGAGGAGGAGGAGGAGGAAGAGGAAGAAGAGGAAACGAAGAGGAAGACGTGGCAGAGGAGGAGAAGAACTGATCACAGCTGACAGACGGATTTACTCAGCTGACAGACAACCCCCCTGTCGTCGCAGTGAAGGGGTTTAATGAGGTTACATAGAGGCTGTGGTAATTGCCGTGGTCTGGTGATAAGGCCGGGGGTAGGAATAGGACTTTAAAATTACTGCAAATTGTTGGTAGTAAAGTTTCTCTCTCTCTCTCTCTCTCTCTCTCTCTCTCTCTCTCTCTCTCTCTAACGCTTTCTAACACATGCACATCAACATAAATATTGCAATATATATTTTCCGTTGGAGGCCGTGCTGCAATGTTGTATTAATTATTTTCATTTTGATAAGGATTTTGTCGTAGGCTGTTCTGTAAGGGTTGTGGATTTATTATTCCACCTTTATATATTTATTTATTTATTAATTTTATTTGTATATTCTTACGTTATTTATTAGTCTTATTTGTTTTCTTATTTAGCAATTTTTCCCATTTTATTTTTTTATCTACTTATTTTTATCATACTTGTATATTTTTCACATATTTCATATTTTATTTATTTTATTTACTTATTTTTATTACTTTTGTATTCGTGTTATTTATTTTTATTTGCTTTTTTCGTCCATATTTTTAATCGTTCGTTTTATTAATTCATTATCATCATCATCATCTAATCCTATGTTGCCCCATGAGGAGCGTAGGAGCCCGGGGCTAGGCAAGTTGGTCCTGACATTTAAGATGAGAGTAATCAACCTCACTCATCCCTGAGTGACATTACGTGAACAATAAACCCCAACCATCCTTTGGATATAAACCTGCATAGGCTCAGTCTGATTGGAGCGCCTTAATTATCCACTGAACCACCAGGCACCATAATTTGGTGATTTGGTTACCACCCAGCGTAGTAAATGGTTTCCTGGTGTACAGGAAACCATTTGGCTTGTCACTTCGTGTAGAGTTACCAATAGACAGAAGGAAGAGGAAAGAATGAAAGAACGAAAGACAGAAGAGGAAGGAAGGAAAGGAGGAGGGAAGAGAGGAAAGAATTAAAAAACGAAAGACAGAAGAGGAAGGAAGGAAAGGAGGAGGGAAGAAAGGAAAAGACTGGCATCCAATAGCAGCGCTGCATCGAGTGAGTGGATGGTAAGACTAAGTCAGATTATTGTGGTAGGAATGTGATAAGAATAGATCAGATTATTGTGGTAGGACTATGGTAGGAATAGATCAGATTATTGTGGTAGTAATGTGGTAGGAATAGATCAGATTATTGTGGTAGGAATATGGTAGGAATAGATCGCATTATTGTGGTAGGAATAGATCAGATTATTGTGGTAGGAATATGGTAGGAATAGATCGCATTATTGTGGTAGGAATAGATCAGATTATTGTGGTAGGAATATGGTAGGAATAGATCGCATTATTGTGGTAGGAATAGATCAGATTATTGTGGTAGTAATAGATCAGATTATTGTGGTAGGAATAGATCAGATTATTGTGGTCGAAATGTGGTAGGAATTGATCAGATTAGTGGTAGGATTGTAGTAGGAATAGATCAGATTATTGTGGTAGGAATGTGGTAGGTATGAATCAGATTTTCATGGTAGGAATGTGGAGAGAACTGTGATTGTTTTTTAATGTTTCCGACTCTGGACTTAGGTTTCACAGCCCTTTCCCTGAGGTCCACAGTCCTGCTACGTACTATACACCTCCACATGTCACCACTTCAGCACTAACACCCACCGTCCATACTGAATACATGCTAGGACTGTCTCATATAGGACTGGTGTATTGGTAGTAGCAGAGGTAGACCAGTTGTTGCGGCTCTGGTATGAATGTGAGTGAAGTGTGGTAGGAATGTGAGAGAAACTGTGGTAGGGTCTTTTGGTAAATCAGCGAAGCATGCTCTTACGAAATTCAAACCCTTTAAACTATTCCCTGCCCCAGCCGGGATTCGAACCTGCGTCCATTGAGACAGCAGACCTCCTCTCTACTGGGCCACCTCCTTCTTTGGTAGGAACGGGTTAGCACTGATTCTGGTTTAAGGTGATTTTAGGAGAGTCGCAACACGTAGAACTAGATTGTGGTAGGAACGTAATATAAATGTAGCAGGACTGTGATGGGACTGGTGTGGCGGGAATGTGGCAGGACTTCGATGTGGTAGGACTTTGGTGATGTTGGAATGTGGTAGGACTTTGATGTGGTTGGAATGTGGCAGGACTTTGATGTGGTTGGAATGTGGTGGGAATGTTGGTAGGACTTTGATGTGGCAGGAATGTGGTAGGACTTTGATGTGGTGGGAATGTGGTAGGACTTTGGTGTGGCAGGATGGTCGGAATGTGGTGTAGCAGCAGTGTGGTATGAATGTGGTAGAAATGGTGTGGTAGGAATATGGTAGGAATGTGGACCTACTCTCCGTATTTAACTCCTGTCTCTCTAACCTACCAAAGTTGGCTGCAGTGTTGGTCTAGCCTGAGAAGAGAGTAACCCAGAGTAGTCCCTTGTAGTCTACTGTAGAGTAACCCCATATAATGTTGTGTAGCCTAGAGTAGTCCCCTGTAGTGTTGTGTAGCCTAGAGTAGTCCCCTGTAGTGTTGTGTAGCCTAGAGTAGTCCCCTGTAGTGTTGTGTTGCCTAGAGTAGTCCCCTGTAGTGTTGTGTAGCCTAGAGTAGTCCCCTGTAGTGTTGTGTAGCCTAGAGTAGTCCCCTGTAGTGTTGTGTAGCCTAGAGTAGTCCCCTGTAGTGTTGTGTAGCCTAGAGTAGTCCCCTGTAGTGTTGTGTAGCCTAGAGTAGTCCCCTGTAGTGTTGTGTAGCCTAGAGTAGTCCCCTGTAGTGTTGTGTAGCCTAGAGTAGTCCCCTGTAGTGTTGTGTAGCCTAGAGTAGTCCCCTGTAGTGTTGTGTAGCCTAGAGTAGTCCCCTGTAGTGTTGTGTAGCCTAGAGTAGTCCCCTGTAGTGTTGTGTAGCCTAGAGTAGTCCCTTGTAGTGTTGTGTAGCCTAGAGTAGTCCCCTGTAGTGTTGTGTAGCCTAGAGTAGTCCCCTGTAGTGTTGTGTAGCCTAGAGTAGTCCCCTGTAGTGTTGTGTAGCCTAGAGTAGTCCCCTGTAGTGTTATGTAGCCTAGAGTAGTCCCCTTAGGGTGATCAGAAAGTAATGACAGTTCGTGCTATAACATGAAAACCTTGAATGATGGGAGGTAGGGGAGCAAGGAGAGTGCAGAGTTGCCTGTCCTTACGAGTTTGAACTTGTCGCCGTATGCCTGACTTTTCTTGTTTTATTGTTGTGAGTGAATGATTCACTCTTGTTTTTGCTCTCTGGCCAGAAACATGGATTACTCGAAAGAAGGCTGCAGGTTCTACATTTTTACGAGGTGGAAACTGGGAAAGAAAGCAACAGAGATTCGAGGGGAATTATTACAAGTTTATCCAGACACTACTCCTTCCCTGGAAACTGTTTCCCGCTGGATTCGTGCTTTCACAGCAGGAAAAACTGAATTGAAAGATGAACAATGCTCTGGACGCCCCCGGACATCCGTGACCGAAGCAACAACTGTCCGTGCACGGTCCATCATTGACGAGGATCCAACTGTAACTCTTAGGTTCTTTGCCTTGGAGCTTGATATCAGTTATGGGAGTGCATATGACATCGTGCATGAACAATTACACCTGAGGAAGAAGTGTTGTCGATGGATACCCCATTTGTTGACTGATGAGCAAAAGACTGAACGGGTGAGGATGTGTCGTGTCTGGCTTGCTGAATTTGAAGCAAATGGTCCAAAACGGTTCTCAGATGTTGCTACTGGAGATGAGTGTTGGATTTCATTCTTCACAACCCGTGACAAGCAGTCAAACATGGTGTGGTTGGGCGATGAAGACCCTCGACCTCAGATTTTGAAGGAAGGATTTCGCAGCCGCAAGCGCCTTTTCACCATCTTTTTCAATTCTCAAGGACCAATATGCGTGGATGTGATGCCTGAAAAGTCCACTATCACAGCCCAATACTGCAAAGACCAGGTCCTTCCACAAGTCTTGGAACACAAGGCCAACACCGCACCAACCCGCCGTCGGTCTCGCCTTTTGCTGCACCATGACAATGCTGCACCCCACAAAGCTCGCCTCACTATGCAGTACCTGGAACAACAAGGTATAACTCTGCTCCCCCACCCACCCTACTCCCCTGACCTGGCTCCCTGTGACTTTTGGTTGTTTCCAAAAATTAAATCTGCCATCGCTGGGAAGCAATTTCATCGCATCCAAGACTTGGCACGGACCGTCAATTCAGAACTCCGAAGTATTCCGTCTTCAGAGTACCACGCTTGCTTCATGAAGTGGAGAAAGAGAATGGAACGCTGCATAGAGGTTGGAGGGGAGTACTTTGAAGGAATGTGAGTCATAGTTTGATAGTTCTTCATGCTAATAAAAGTTTATGGACTCAGTGTCATTTCTTTCTGATCACCCCTCGTAGTCCCCTGTAGTGTTGTGTAGCCTAGAGTAGTCCCCTGTAGTGTTGTGTAGCCTAGAGTAGTCCCCTGTAGTGTTGTGTAGCCCAGAGTAGTCCCCTGTAGTGTTGTGTAGCCTAGAGTATTCCCTGTAGTGTTGTGTAGCCTAGAGTAGTCCCCTGTAGTGTTGTGTAGCTTAGAGTAGCCTGCTGGGGCGTGTTCTAGTATTATAATGAGTACTATACCCATCCTCTCCAGTATACACAAACTGAGCAATATTCCCTAAATTTCTGTTCTCATTGTTTTCAATTTAATGTTCAGTATTCTCAGTCCTTCCATCAATATTCATAGTAACACACTCCCTCTTGCAGTCCTTTTGTAGTCACTGTACTCTGTTATAGAAGGTGGAAGTGTTGCATTGCATATGTGATGATGATGCCACATATATCGAAACCAAAATATATGTGATGATGATGATGCTACATATATCGAAGCCAAAATATAATTATATGATGAATTATTTTTCACCTGGGAGCCAGCAGACCTGAAGCCCTTCTCTTTGACAGGTGAGAATCGGGTGACTCTTACATCCTATTACGAATACACACACACACACACACACACACACACACACACACACACACACACACACACACACACACACACACACTCTCTCTCTCTCTCTCTCTCTCTCTCTTACCTGTAATCTGATTACTGACAGGTGACGCTGATGAATAATGTCATTTAGCGATTTATTTTTATTTATTAAAGTGTCAGAGAGAGAGAGAGAGAGAGAGAGAGAGAGAGAGAGAGAGAGAGAGATCTACGCCCACTAAAAAATATACCATCAGAAACAAGCAAAAAGAGTCATACTTAAAGACTAGCTGTTTCCAATCTCTTCACTTCTTCGTTCTCAGAGTTTTTCGCTCAGACTCATGAATACCTTTTTTTTTTTTTTACTTCATTTTTCCTTCTTCCAGACGATTTTGTTCAGCTTAGGAAGGGCCTCTCGTACTGAAGGGGTTTATTAAAGCTGTATTCATCCCTAAGATGAAGGAAATCGTCTGGAGATGGCAAGAACATGGTGATAACTTCGGCTTTCTTGGGTAGGTTAATTCGTCAAGCGTCTGGCAATACACACTATCTGTCTATCCGTCTATCTGTCTGTCTATGCATCTGTCTGTCTTTCTGTCCTTCCGTCCAACCATCCATCAATCCACCCATCCGTCTATCCATCCATCTGTTCATTGATCTGTCTACCTACCTACCTACCTACCTACCTACCTGTCTACCTGTCTATCTATCTGTCTGTTTACCTATTTATCTGTTCATCCATCCATCCATCCGCCCAAACGTTTTAATACAGTACAGACAAATCACTTCCTTATCACCATGTCCTCTGCCATTTGGATGCCTTTCCTCCAGCTCACAACCCCCTCTCATACTTCTGTCTCATCGTCGGTCTTCCCCTCCACCTTCCCCCTTTCACATCACTCGCTTACACTTTTCGAGTAAGTCTTTCACTCTCAAAATTGAATCTATAAATTTCTTATCTTCAGCTCTTCCAGGTTTGATCCAAATCGAATAAAAACTGCTTTGTTATAGAATATCTTTGACCTTGACTGATAGCCATGACGTTTGACTAATTGTTATCGAAACTGAATCACCTCATCCTAGCCATACCCTGAATCTTTCCACCAGGTTTGCATGAAATCGGGTCAGAACTATTCAAGTTGACCTTACCGTGTGACGGTGACCTATAATCTACTGTTCTAATAAAAAATGAATAAATAAATAACTCCTGGACCCTTCCACTAAATTTGGTGAAAAAATTTAGTAATAACTTTTTGTATGATGGTCACATAAACAGAGAGGTGGACAAAACTACACACACACACACACACACACACACACACACACACACACACACACACACTACAAAACATTACACCCCTGCATTATCATGGTTGCGTCAGTAAAAAATAAACAAGAAACCAAGAAAACTCGACTAACAATAAGGGCAGCATGAACTGGGAAATAAATAATATAAACGTCATGGAAAGTAGAGGTAGACACCAAACTAAGCCACGCCCTCACTATCCTCGCCTCCGTAAGACCCGCCCACCTCTGCTCTGATTGGCTGTCGGTTTGTTGTCACGGAGACATTTAATTCTTTGGTACTTTTAATTCCTCTTTAACTTCCAGGCCGTTTAAACTCTTCCCCCGTTGAAGTTAAAAAGACACTGCAGCTGATTTCGTGAATGAACTTAATTTTGTGGCTAACTCTTAACCTTTAAGGGCTGCTGAGGGTGATAGTTTACATGTATCTCTTTTGATGGAACGTCTTCACTTTTGTACTTTAATTATCTTTTTCTTAATGTCCTCTTGTGTTGTCTGGCAGTCAGGGAAAGATATATGTATGTTTATTCTTGTTAAATCAACTTCAGCACTGTAGTCGTTTGATTTTGATTTAGATGTGGAGTAATGTTATTTTAGGGAGGCTGTGATGTCATGGGAACAGCTTCCGTCTCAGTAAAGACCCTGTAGTGTGTAGTCCCTAGTTCAGTCACCTCTTAGACTGTGTAGTGGGTGGTTGCTGCCCGCCTTTGGATTTTGTTGCCACGTCGAAGTGCTTTTCTGGCTAGAAATTGCCGTTTCCTGCTAAAATAAAGGAAGCCGATGTTTGGGCAGTGTGTTACGAGGATGGTGATGTTTGGAGGTAGGTATGATTACGCATAATATTGGTGTAGAAGTGATATTTTAGAAAGTCGTGGAATTTTGCCCCATTTTTTTAGTGCCGTGAATTATGTCTGCAGGAAAGGCAGGATGTTTAGGTTTGTTGAATATTGATGTGCATTTTTTAGCGAATATTTGAGTGAACGATGCATTGGATAGCATGTCAGTGTTATTAACCCCTTCAGTTCAATGACGCACCGCACATTTTTGCATCTTAATGTTACTTTCAGACGATTTAATTCAGATTAGGGAAGAATTTTATGGGCTTGGAGGGGTTTAAGAAGGCTTTATTATCCCCCCCCCCCGTTCGAAAAAATCTGAGCTGAATACAATCGTCTGTAGAGAGCAAGAGTAAAATGGAAAATACGTTCTCGGGCTGAAAGGGTGAGAGGAACCTGTAGGGAGAGGATGTGAGATGCTAGGAACAGCCATTGCTTGTTTCTGCCCCCCCCCCCTCTACATCGTCTCTCCCTCCCTCCCTCCATCGCTCTCCCTCTCGCCTTTCCTCCCCGCCCTCCTCTCCCTCTTTCCCTCATCCACCCTTCCTCACCCTCCCTCAGTCACCCTGCTTCTCTCCTTCCTCTCTCTTTCCCTCCTCACCTCTTGTCCTTCCTTTCATTTATCATTTCTTCCCCTTTTTTCTTTTTCTTCATAGGATGGTTAGTGAGAAGAGAAGAGGGTTGGTCAAGAAGAGACTGTGAAAAAAATAGTGTTGGTGTAGGTGTATAGTGTAGGTTTGTTGTTGTTGTTGTTTGTTGTTGTTTGCTGGTTTCTCCCTCCCCCCTCCCTCTCTACCTCGGCCTAACCCTCCCTCCCTCCCTTCCTCCCTTACCTTTTGTCTCTCCTATCATTTCTCTTTTTCCCCCCTATTACTTTCCCTCGGGTCTTTTCTTGATCCTTTCCCCCCCCCCTCTCTCTCTCTCTCTCTCTCTCCCTCTCTCTCTCTCTCTCCTTTAGTTCATCTTCTCTCATTCTTCATCATTCCTTCCCTCCTTCTACCCACATCTTCCTCTTCTTCCTCTTTCCTCCCTCTCTCCTCTCCTTCCTCACTCCGTGTCTCCTACCTCTCTCCTGCTTCCATTCTTCCAGCTTTCTTTCTTTCCTTTCTTCCTCTGTTCCCCTCCTCTCCCACCCCTCTTCCATCCTCTCTTCTCGCTTTCTTTCTTTATCTGCTGATCATCTTCTCTTGTCCTCCTTGCCTCTCTCTCTCTCTCTCTCTCTCTCTCTCTCTCTCTCTCTCTCTCGTCTTTCACCTCTACTGTCTCACTTCTCTTCCTCCACGACCCACCTCCTCGTTCTTTCTCTCACTCTCTGTCTCTTATTTCTCCTCTCTCTCTTTTCCGCCCCTCCTTCCAGCTTCGTATCTTCATAACATTATTTTTTTAGTTCCGTGTTCTCTTCCCAGTCTGGCTTTATTACTGTATTTATTTATTTCTTGCGTTCTGTTTCTCTCTCTTTCGTGTTCTCTATTTCTTCCTTCCATTTATACTTTTCCCCTCTTCTTTCTCATTTCTCTCTTTCTGTTTATATTTCTCTCTCTCTTTCTCTCTCTCTCTCTCTCTCTCTCTCTCTCTCTCTCTCTCTCTCTCTCTCTCTCTCTCTCTCTCTCTCTCCTTCCTCTTACTCCATTTCTCTCCTTCATTCTCTCTCATTCTTGCTCTTCTCTCTCTATTCCTGTTCCTCTTTTCCTTCTCTCTACTTTCCTTTTTCCTCCTTTTTCTCTCTTTTATCTTTTCCTTTCCGCCCTCCTTTCCTTTCCTTCATCTCTTCTGTTCCGCCTTTCCTTCTCTCTCTCTCTCTCTCTCTCTCTCTCTCTCTCTCTCTCTCTCTCTCTCTCTCTCTCTCTCTTTCCTTTTCTTCCTGTGTTTTCTTCTATTCCTTCTAGCCTTCTCTCTCTCCTCCAGCCTTCTTATCTTAATTTTATTTTCATCTCATAAATCAGATATCATAGTCTTAGTCTTATCTCTAACAGTCTTGAAGGAAACATTAAGTCTGTTGTTTTGTGCTTTCCTTTGTACGCCTTTGTATTCCTCCTCTTCCCATCTTCTTCGTCCTCTCTCTCTTTCTCCTCCTCAGCCACTCCCTCTTCGCTATCATCCTTCTCCTCTCTTTCTCCTTCTCATCTTTTCCTCTTCCTCACCTCTTCCTTCCTGTTCCTTCCCCTCTTCATCCCCTTCCTCTGCCTCCTCTTTTTCTCCACTTCCTCTTCCTTCTCTTTCATTTCCCCCCTCTTCTGCCTCCCCTTTCTCTCCTTTTCACCTTCCTTCTCTTTCATTTCCACTTCCTCTTCCTTTTCCTCTTTCATTTCCTCCCTCTTCCGCCTCCTCTTTCTCTCTCATTCACCTTCCTTCTCCTGCACTCCACATCCTCTTCCTTCTCTTCATTTCCACTCCCCTATTCTCTTTCTCTCCACTTCCTTTTCCCCATCCTCTACTTCTTCTTCCTCCATCCCATCCTCTCCCCCTTTCTCTTCCTCCCTCTTCCTCTTCCCCCTCCCCATCCTGTCCCCATTCCCCTTCCTCTTCCTTCCTCCACCAATCTTCCCACTTTTTTTTCCCCTCACCTCACTACAGTTTTCTCACACTCAGGAAAATTTATACTGTTAGTTTTGTCATTGTCTTCCGCCTTCCTTCAGGTAACTCACACACCTGGCATGACTTATGGCAGGTGATGTCAGATCAGGGGAGGTCAGGTCAGGGACAAGAAGAGGTCAGGTTTCAGGTCACTGAGGAGAAAAGGTCAAGGGTTAGGTTAGGAAGGAGAGAAGGTCAGGGGTCAGAACAGGGAGGCGGAAAGGTCAGGGAGGAGAAAAGGCTGAAGAAAGATCAGGGAGAAGAAGAGGTCAGGTCCTTACTCATCACACTACCCAAGTACTTAAACGTACTCACATTTTCCAATTCCTCACCATCCAACCTCGCTGTACATTCACTGACTTCACCTCTCTCAAAGACCATCACTTTACTCTTCCCTACATTCACCTTTAGATTCCGTTTGTTACACACTCTCTCAAACTCATCAACCAAGCCTTGCAGCTCCCCTTCGTCTTCACTCAACAACACAGTATCATCTGCAAACAACAGTACAGGGAGTTTCCAAACACTATCCTCTCTCACCAGGGCCACTCCAACATCCACTACCCTACCTTGTACCTCTTTTATTACCCCATCCATGTACAGATTGAACAACCATGGAGACATGACACATCCCTGTTTCAACCCAACCTTCAAAGAGAAAAATTCACTAAGTTCACCATCCACACGCACTGCAGCCTTCGCACCATCGTACATACTCTTCACAGCATTCAACAACTTTCCATCTACTCCATATATTCTTAACACTTTCCACAATCCTTGTCTATCCACCCTGTCATATGCTTTCTCCAAATCCATGAATGCCGCATACAACTTCTTTCCCTTCTCTAGAAACTTTTCCACTAAAGATCTGAGAATGAATATCTGATCTACACAACCTCTTCCCTTCCTAAAGCCTCCCTGTTCTTCTCCAACTAATTTCTCTGTTCTTTCTCTAACTCTGTCAATAAGTATCCTACCATACACTTTTCCTATTATACTAAGAAGACAAATGCCCCTATGGTTACCACACACTTCTTTTTCCCCTTTTCCTTTGTACAAGGGAATAATTATACCTGACTTCCAATCCTCCGGGACTCTACCTTCCTCCCAGGCCAATCTGCACATCTTCCACATCCATTCTACTATTATCTCTCCCCCATGCTTCAGCATTTCACCACACACTCCATCAATTCCTGGGGCTTTCCCTGATTTATCTTTCTTCATTGCCTCCACAACTTCTATCCTACTGATTTCTTCCTGTCTTCTCACCTCCCTCCTTCTCCCAGCCATTCCCCAGCCACTTATACTCGCATTACTTCCATCCTCTACGTTCAACAATTCCTTAAAGTGTTCTCTCCATCTGCTCACTTTTTCTCCCTTCTCCACTAGTAATCTACCATTTTTATCTTTCACTCCCCTGCTAACTTCACTTCCACCCTGTCTTACTCTTTTCACCTCTCTCCAGAACATTTTCTTACAGTCCCTCCACTTTACACTCAAATTTCTTCCAAATTCCTCATCCACTCTCTTCTTACTCTCTCTTACTAATCTTTTCACCTCTCTCTTCCTTTCTACATATAACTCTCTCTTCCGCCTCTCAACCTCTTCCACGCCCCTATTTCTCATCCATTCATTGTATGCTTTCTTCTTTTGTGCCATTCCCCACCCACTTAATAGTAATAGTAATAATAATAATAATAATAATAATAATAATAACAATAATAATAACAATAATAATAAAAAGCCTTTAGCAGAGACGTATCCCCACCATATGGTAAACAATATATGTACTAATAAGTATGGCAGTGTCATATATAGGGACATAAACTAGGACTCGTACACTGTCTTTCTGTAAGAAGTAAAGATGATCCAGCAAGTAGTGTTCAAGATACAGCTATTTACAGATTAGTTTCCTTATATGGAAATAGCTCGTAAAATACAATGTGGCAGTTTCATATATAAGGACATAAACTAGGACTCATACTCTATCTTTCTTTAAGATATGAAGAGAATCCAGCAAGAAGTTTCCAAAATATAACACAAGATAGATTTTTCCTTATATGGTCCTAGCTGGTAAAGTACAGACAATATGGCAATTGTACATATACGGGCATCAACTACCACACATACTCTATCTTTCTGTGTGATATGAAGCCAAGCCACCTGGTAGTTTCCCAGATACAGGCCTGGACGGAAAGACAGACAGACGGACGGACAGGGGCGATTCCTATACCCCCCCCCCCACAATATGGAATAATAGTAGGGATGATAATAATAGTAATAATAAACGTGTGGATGTAACAGAAAAAAAAATAATGTTAAATGTTCCGCCATCTCGAATTTTTAAGCTAGCGAAAATGGCTGAGAAGTGGCAGAGATAAAATAAAACTAGCATTAAGGGGCGCTAAAAAGAGTGTTAAAGCCAGGGTCGAGAAAAATAAGTCAGGTGCAGCGGAAGGAGAGTCGCGTGAGGCAGGAAGTAAGAGGGTGTTTATATGAGGTGAGGCAGGGGGGCATGAGAGGCTGGTTGAGGCAGGGAGAGGCAGGTTGAGGGGCAGAGAGCAAGGAAAATTGGGGAGAGGCAGGGTGAAGCAGGAACAGAACAGAAGAGGCACTGCGAGATAGGGTGAGGTAGGGGACGGTGGGATAGGGTGAAGTGCAGAGGGCTGGGAGATATAGGAAGAGGCAAGGTGAAGCAGCGTGAAGTAGGGTGAGGAAAGGGTGCTGGAAGAGAAAGGTGAAACGGAGAAGTGGAGTGATAGGAAGACAGAAAGAGGAGAGGTGGGGAGAGAGAGAGAGGCAAGGAGAGACAAAAACATATGTAGGGAAGAAGAGAGAAGGTGGTAGAGACTGATATGGAGAGATAGAGAAGTAGAACAAGGAGAAGTGGAGAGGTTTAGGTACGGTAAGGAGAGGAAAATAAAAGTGAAGGATGAGCAGGGAGAGGAAAGAAGAGATGTGGAGGTGGACAGGAGAGAGAGAGAGAGAGGGGGGGGGGTCAGGCAGGCAGGCAAGGTGAGGCAGTGAGAGAGGCAGGTACTGTAGGCTTGTATCATTTATTACCTGGCTACGTCTACACCTTCACTCTCTCTCTCTCTCTCTCTCTCTCTCTCTCTCTCTCCATGTTAAAAGGAAATTATTTGATAGATATTCCTATACTCTGTATTTTGATTCTTTTCTTGGAGGGAACAATCTTGCGGTCTCTGGCCTTTGGTTCTTCTTCCTTTCAAAATAAAAATATGCTTAACTTCTTCCATATCAGAGATGTATAAAACTGTTGAATAAAATCTTGTGAAGGGTGTAAGTGTGAAATGAAAAACAGGTCATCAGACTGATGGAATCAATGTATGTACACTCGCCCCAAAAACTATGGGTGCACTGTGGGTCCGATGCCATCCGGAATGATTGGATCCTGTGGCAGTGCCAGCCCGTTAATACCTGTGTATATTATAACAATGACTGCCATTCCCTACTCATTATGGAGGACACAAGAGGTATTGGACATAGCAGTCGTCTGTCGTCTGGGATGCCTGCGTGTGGCAGGACAGAACCGCAATTTCCAGTTACCTTTGTTCCGTGTGTCATAATATTTAACACATATTCTGCACCCATACTTTTTGGTGCCAGTGTACAGTCGTCAGCACAAATTCGCTGCAAGCCTGCTCGTGTGATGTGGTTGTTTTATCTGGCAACAGTGTATAGGAACTCGTTGCCACACAGGCTTTTACACGCTTTAAAGACGTGTTTGTAAGAATTTGTGCTATAAATCGCCCAGAATGCAATAGTCTTTATATCTGATTAGCATAAAAATGAGCAAAAGACGAGAGAAGAATGTTGTAGAGTGATAAAACTTCTGCTCTCTCCCTCTTACCCACCCCATGTCCCTCCCCACCCTACCTCTCAGCTCCCCCCCCCCATGTTCCTTCATTTCCACTCCCCTCTCTCCGCACCATGTCTACCTTAACCACGGCGCAGATCTACGTAATGAACTGTACTCTTCTCCATTTCTTGTCTATTCCTGTAACCTTTTAGCTCCTTACATTCGAGAGTATCTTGCCATGCCTCAGTCTTTTTCACCCACTCTTTACTCCAAACGTGATGCAGTAGTTCGAAATATAATGGGTTCTGATCCTGCTTCATGAATCAGTGAACAGTATGAGGAGGATGGGAACATTTTCCTTGGAACGAGAGAGAGACAGACAGAGACAGAGACAGAGACAGAGAGAGGAAGTTGGAGGAATGGGCACAAATGTTTGTTTAATTTCGCTTTCTGAAATAATAGCCACCAACTGCCAGGGTCACACACACACACACACACACACACACACACACACACACACACACACACACACACACACACACACACACACACACACACACACACACACACACACACACACACACACACACACACACACACACACACACACACACACACACACACACACACACACACACACACACACACACACACACACACACACACACACACACACACAGTAAGGAATACATCACAAGAACCAGACCTCAAACGTTTCTGTATCTAGCGGCTGTTGGTAGTGACAAGGGGTAAAGAAAAGAATGACAACTGGAATAAAAAGAGTGGGAATCAGACGGGGGGGGTGAGAATGGGATTAGAACAGGAAGGAATATTGGTAATTAGCCTTGGATACATTTTATTAAAGCATTTCGAGCAATTGAAAACAGGACAATATTGGTTTAGTAAACAGTCAAGAAAGAATTGTGATGCACCAGTCGGGTTAGTGCCGTCGATAAATGAATGAAGGTAGAGAGAGTGGGGAGAGGAGAAAGTGGAGAGGCATGAACGTGAGTGGGGAGAAGGAGGGGGAAGGAGGGGTGGGGGGACATCAGGAGGAGAAAGGGGGAGAAAGGGGAAGAGAGTTTAGACACGGTTATGAGGAATGTCAGAGTATTACGCTCGTACGTCGTTTCATAACATTCTGCCAGCTCTTGCACTTTTGTTTATACTATTTAAATACGGTATACATAATATTGTACTCTAGCCAGCATCTAGTACCACTTTTAAAAAACACATCGTTAAAGTGTATAAAGTCTACGTGGCAACTAGTCCTCTTACACTGTTGCCAGACAAAATGACTCGCATCACACGAGTAGACTTGCAGCGAATTTATGCTGACGACTGTACATTTGCGAGGTCAGCGGTCAGTGTTAAAATTTTTCAGTACTCGAGAGAGAGAGAGAGAGAGAGAGAGAGAGAGAGAGAGAGAGAGAGAGAGAGAGAGAGGTGGAGAAGAGAAAGGAGGAGAGGAAGAAAGACAGGAAGTGAGAAAGGTAAGAAAGAAGAGGAAAGATACGGATCAAGACAAGGGGAGAGAGAGAGAGAGAGAGAGAGACAGGAAGAAAGACAGGAAATGAGAAAAGTAAGAAAGAAAATGAAAGACATGGATCAAGACAAGGGAAGAGAGAGAGAGAGAGAGAGAGAGAGAGAGAGAGAGAGGTGGAGAAGAGAAAGGAGGAGAGGAAGAAAGACAGGAAGTGAGAAAGGTAAGAAAGAAGAGGAAAGATACGGATCAAGACAAGGGGAGAGAGAGAGAGAGAGAGAGACAGGAAGAAAGACAGGAAATGAGAAAAGTAAGAAAGAAAATGAAAGACATGGATCAAGACAAGGGAAGAGAGAGAGAGAGAGAGAGAGAGAGTGTGCAAAGGTGTAGACTGAGGTCCGGAGGCAGGCAGGCAAGCAAGGTGAGGCAGTAAGAGAGCAGGTACAGTACATAATATATTGCCTGGCTACGTCTACACCTTTGCACACTCTCTCTCTCTCTCTCTCTCTCTCTCTCTCTATTCATAGAAGAAATTACTAGAGCCGGTGGTGTCAGTTATTCCTACACTGTTATTTTAATTATTTTCTTCGAGGGAACAGTCTTGCTTTTTAATTATTTTCTTCGAGGGAACAGTCTTGCTGTCTTCTGGCCTTTGTATTTTTTTCCCTTAAAAAAAAAAATATGCTCAACTTTTTCCATATCAATAAGTGTTGAATAATATCTTGTGAAGGACGTAAGTGTAAAATGAAAAACAGGTAATCAGGCTGAAGGGATCAGTCAATGTGTGTATATTAGTGAATTCAGAGGTCAGTGTTATTTTGTTTTTTTTCAGTTCGAGAGAGAGAGAGAGAGAGAGAGAGAGAGAGAGAGCGAGCGCACTCAAATAGATTCTTTGGATAGCTAAAAGCTTCCTATGCAAAGGAGAATTGGAATATTTTATTCCTGTGTTGATAAGTTGACATAGATTACTGCAAATGTGTTTTTTAGTCTTTTCTATATTTGTATAAATATAATTATTACACATCCCCGCCCCGAACTAGCTCCGGGACGGGTATTGTTTTCTTTCGGTTTGTCTGTTTGTTTGTCTGTCTGTCTGTCTGTTTACAACTTTACGCGAAAACTATTGGTGCGATATTGACTAAAATTACAGGGGTGATGGGCTATGACCTGATCACCTGATTAAATTTTGGGCCAAAATGGGCCGAGGCCTCGGCTGTAGGCCTGAAAAATGTGAAAAAATAAAAATAAAATTCGGGTTAAAAAATCGTTTATCTTTTTTCGGCATAACTCCTTTCAAAGTCGTCATATCGACATGAAACCAAAACCTAAAGGTGCATCTTTCAAATCTGCATCCTATAACATGCCTCATATCATCGGGGGGTCACCCCCCAGTTAGCGGTAGGGGGGTCAGTGCCAGGTGGATCGGGCCTAATTTTTCACATTGGCATAAAATCGTTAATTTTCATCCAATTTACTTCAAATCTGATATGTGACATCTTTGACTAGATATCCTGTTGTGTTTATACGTCAGCACTAAAATTACTTCCGGGGACGGGTTTGCTATGCCTTGGCACCGCTTCTTGTCAGTTTATTGATAGGTGGATAGATAGATAGACAGACAGACGGACAGATAAACACGGTACTAGGTTAAGATGTGATGATAAATTATTTCTGGACAAAGTCTGTCCTCGTATTAACATTCATTGTCCACTTTTTTTTTTTCATTACAGGTAAGACACACACTCCTACTGTACTATAAACGATGTAAGTATAAGAGCAATATTTCTGCAGACAGGCTGATATAAATATGTACGAGGAACTGATCTTGAGAAATATCCATAGATTTGTAAAGCCAAATTTTCAGTCAAATAAATGTTGCCTGTGCTTGCTTACCCTTCCTGTTGATGGGTTTGGTGCATCTTAATTGCTTTCTTTATAGCTTCTTAAATATTCTTCTAGTTCTTCTTATTGGTGGTAGGTGGTGGCGAGCATCATCTTCGCACTTGATGTAGTGCTGCCTACATCTTCCTTCGTCGTAATCATTCTTTTTCTGTGTCTGCCCTCCTTTCTTTCTATTTCTCCATTTCTCCTGTCACTTTTTATTACTCTTCTTTCCTCTTCAGGTGACTTTACATCGAGTGACAAGCCTAGTGGATTCTTGTAACCCAGGAAACCATTAACAACTCTGGATGGTAACCGTTTAACCAACTCAGTTCACTATCCCCACACACTGCAGCCTGAGCGCCCTCATACATACTCTTCACGGCATTCAACAACTTCCTATTCACTCGATATATTCTTAATACCGGTACTTTCCACAGTCCTTGTCTATCCACCTTCTCATATCTTTCTCCACATCCATGAAGGCCGCATACAACTTTTTCCCTTCTCTAGAAACTTCTCCACTGAAGACCTAAGAATGAATATCTGATCTACACAACCTCATCCTTTCCTAAAACCTCCCTATTCATCTCCAACTAATTCCTCTATTATTTCCCTAACTCTGTCAATAAGTATCCTACCATATACTTTCCCTTTTACACTAAGAAGACAAATGCCTCTATGATTACCACACACTTCTTTTTCCCCTTTTCCCATGTACAAGGGAATAATTATACCTGACTTCCAATCCCCTTGGACTCCACCTTTCTCCCAGGCCAATCTGCACATCTTCCATATCCTATCTACCTCTATCTCTCCTCCATGTTTCAGCATTTCACTACACACTCCACCAATTCCTGGGGGTTTCCCCATTTTGACGTTCTTCATAGCTTCCACAACTTCCATCCTACTGATTTCTTCCTCTCTTCTCAAATTCCTCCTTCTCCCAGCCATTCCCCAGCCGCTTATACTCGCAAATACTTTTATTCTCTGTGTTCAACAATTCCTGAAAGTGTTCTCTCCATTTCCCTTCTCCACAAGCAATATACCATTTTTATCTTTCACTTCCCGACTTAATTCTTTATAACCCTGTCTATTTCTCTTTACCTCTTTCCAGAACATTTTCTTACATTCCCTCCACTTTACACTCACATTCCTTCTAAATTCCTCATCCACTCTCTTTGTACTCTCTCATACTAATCCTTTCATTTCTCTCTTCCTCTCTACATATAACTCTCTTCCGTCTCTCAGCTTCCTCCACGCCTCTGCTTCTCATCCACTTCTTTTGTACCTTTCTCACCTCTTCATTCCATCATGCTGTTCCTTGCACTCCATTCGTCATCTCTTCACCGCACACACCACCTCACATGCTGCACAGATATTTTCTGTGAATATCTTGCACACACCTTCCACATCCCCCATCTGCCCCAAATCATATTTACCCAATCGCTCCTCCGCTTCTCTCTCATAATATGCCTTTTTTTCTATCCTCTTGGAACCTTTCTACCCTTTGGATGGACTATTTCCTCCTGTCCTTCCCTTCTCCTCTTCCTCCATTTCATTTGAACTTTGACTTTCACCACCACCAAGTGGTTGTAAGAAAGACCACTCCCCCAACCTTTGTATGCTCTTGCATCCATTACACACCTTCTCACTCTATCATCCACAAACACATAATCAGTCATTGCCTTTCCTTCATTCAGTTCACCACCATTCCTTCTCATCACTCGCCACGTATACCTGTGGATAATTTTGTGTCTAAAGAGAGTATTGGCTATCACCAGCCCCCTCCCTGCACAAATGTCCACTAGAGCACTGCCATTCTCATCCACTTCTGCAGTCAGACCCCGCTCACCAACTACTCTATCCACCTTCGCATTCCTTACTTTTCCATTCAAATCTCCAATCAAAAACACTCTCTCATTCCTTCCAAACATTTCCATGCACGCGTCCACATTTGTCCAGAACTCTTCTTTCACTCCACTGGCACGATCTTGCGTTGGCGCATACACGCATACAATTGCCGACATTTGAAGTCCAACTTTCAGTCTTACCCACACAATCCTTGCACCAATGGATCCTTACTCCCTTATGTACTACAACTGATGAAACCAAAAGTACCTCCTCAATCTGAGGGGCTTATGTATTGTTACGGAACAGAGAGAGATAATGAACACTTCAAGTGAGAATACTAAAATCACTACTGTCCCGCAAAGTTCCAGGTTCAAAACAAAAGAGTTAGGTAAAATTACAAGTTAAAGTTTAATGCACAAACTAACAACTAAACATTCAGGACTCATAAGGATAATGTAATGGCAAATAAACAGGTTAAATATATGGTTAACTGCAATAGCCTCTATTAACACGAAATTAACATGAGTAAATTTATCTAAGTCAGCCCTGATGAAATGAGATACCAGATAATACTCAGTGAATGCCAGATAAATAATTACAGATACAAACTATTATTAAAAATGGCTGATAGTAAAACTTTACATAAATTACAAAAAGAACTCACTAGGCCTACAAATCAACACCTTATGCTATACAGTACAAGGAAAAAATGCAATAACAGTTATACTCAAATTACACACAGCTGCTAGATGGTTGGAGACTTCTTGAGCACTCACAATAATAATATCTGTACAGGGGAGGACAGAGATGTGAACAAAATGAGGAGCAGATCTAAGTGGCAATGATGCAGAGACTGAGCTCATTATATAGGAGCCAGGAGAGCTTGATACAACTTGTAATAAGGACGCGCAAATGAAGCCATGGGGACATAGAGTTGACAATCCCGCTCTGGACAACAGAGAGAACGACTTACTCTACTATAACGGTAGAAGGGGGGGACTGAGGCAGAACACGCTCGTGATCAAACATGCAGCATACTGTGCGTTAAAATTACACAAAGGATGATGAAATCATAGGCTATGTAACACCTCCCCACAAAGAAAAAGAAATTTACAAAGGAAATTTCTTATTACTCTAAAACAATCTGTCTAAAGTCTAGATAAGCAATCTGCAATAACATTTTCTTTCCCCTTGACATGTTGTATGTCTAATGAATACTCCTGAAGAAGTAGACTCCATCTTGTCAATCTCTGATTTTTATCTTTAAACTTACTAAGGAATTTCAGTGGGTTATGATCGGTATAAATGACTATGGGGTCAAAACCAGAACACAAATAAAATGAAAAATGCTGTAAACCCAAAATCAAGGCCAAAAGCTCTTTCTCAATAGTTGAGTAGTTCTTTTGAGGTGGAGTGAACTTCTTACTGTAATAAGATACAGGATGTTCAGTACCCTGATCATCCTCTTGCAGCAAAACAGCCCCAGCTCCTGTATCACTTGCATCAACAGCCATCTTAAAAGGCTTAGCAAAATTTGGAGTAGCGAGCACTGGCTGACTTAATAGAATAGCTAAAGTTTGTTGAAAGAGGATTCACAGTTATCGGTCCAGACAAATTTAACTCCCTTTTTCAGTAGGTCTGTAAGTGGTGATACAAGAATAGAAAAGTTAAGAACAAATCTCCTGTAATAACCTACCATTCCCAAAAATCTTTGTAGCTCTTTCCTACTTTTAGGTCTGGGAAGATCACTTATAACCTGAACCTTAGCTCCTGGTGGTGCAACATGTCCATCACCAATTACATACCCAAGGTACTGAACTTTAGCTTGACCAAACTCACACTTTGATAAATTAGCTACAAGATTAGCATGAACTAAACGGTCAAGAAATTTACTGACATGGCATAGGTGATCTGTCCAGTTGTCACTGAAGATTAATACATCATCAATATAAACAACACACCCTGCCAAACCCTCTGTTACAACATTCATGAGCTTCTGAAATGTGGCTGGTGCATTCTTCATACCATACGGCATTACAGAACATGCAAAAGCCTTTCCTAGTGTTACAAAACATGAGATCTCCCTAGCACGTTCAGTCATAGGTACTTGCCAGTATCCCTTTAACAAATCAAACTTACTTATGTACCTAGCCTTTCCGATCTTGTCTATGCAATCTTCCACACGAGGGAGAGGGTAAGTGTCTGTTTTAGTTATCTGATTAACACGTCTGTAGTCGATGCAAAGCCTCTGTGACCCACCTGGCTTAGGGACCAGAGTGACAGGAGAACTCCACTCGCTCTGACAGGGCTCAATCATCTTGTGGTCCAACAGGTAGCCAAGCTCCTTCTGGATGAGAGGAACTTTCACTGGGTTCACACGGTAAGGAGGCAATTTAATTGGCTTTGCGTCTCCAACATCGACATCATGCATCAACACAGTGGTTCTTCCTGAGTGGCACGGAACACTTGCGGGTACTCCTGCAGTAATGCCGAAAACTCCTGCCTTTCCTTGGGAGGTAGATGAGAAAGCTTAGTCTGGAGATCATTCATGATATCAGGATTCTTCCCCAAACTATCACTCAGGCTCATACTGCATGGGAGAGCTTCACTTGCAGACTCGGGTGGAACAGCTACAGTGCAGACTGGATTATTTTCGTCCCGCCTGTGATATAACTTTAGCATGTTGATGTGACATAGTTGCTTGCTCTTTCTACGATCTGGTGTGGCGATGACATAGCTGACATCACTGAGTTTCTTCTCCACGAAATAAGGACCACTAAACTTGGCTTGAAGAGGTTGCCCATGAACTGGTAGCAGAATCAAAACCTGATCTCCTGGCTGAAAGTGGCGTAACCTGGACTTCTTGTCATACCAAGTCTTCATCTTCTCCTGAGCAGCTCCTAAATTCTCTCTCGCCAGCTGTAAAGCAGTGGACAGCCGTTCTTTGAACTTCATCACATACTTCAGCAGGTTGACGTCATCTTCCTCCGACAGCCAGCATTCCTTGAGTAACTTAAGGGGTCCTCTTACTTCATGGCCAAACAGTAGTTCAAAAGGTGAGAAGCCCAGTGATTCATTTGGAGATTCTCTTGCAGCAAACACAACGAATGGAAGACCTTTATCCCAGTCTTTTTGATGTTCCAAACAGTATTTCTTGAGCATCGATTTGAGTGTTTGATGATATCTCTCCAACGCTCCTTGGGTCTGGGGATGGTAAGCTGAAGACGTGATCTGGGAGATGCCCAACTCTTTTAGAGACTGCTTGAAAACGTTTGACACGAAATTACTTCCCCGGTCTGACTGTACCTCCTTAGGCAGACCAAACTTTGTGAAGAACCCCAGCATTTCCTTAACCACGTTCTTTGCTGAGATGTTTCTAAGTGGAATGGCTTCAGGATAACGAGTAGCCATATCAATCATGGTCAACACATAAGAAAATCCTGAAGAAGTCTTAGGAAGAGGGCCCACAATATCCACCAACACACGGGTGAAAGGCGCCTCAAAAGGAGGAATGGGAACTAGAGGTGCAACCTTTTCGGTCTGATTACACTTCCCCACAACTTGACAGGTGTGACAAGACTTACAATACCAGGAAACATCCCTGAAGATACCTGGCCAGTAGAAGTGTTTCAAAATGCGTGCCACAGTCTTCCTCACTCCAAGGTGTCCTGCCAAACTGGAATCATGAGCCACTCGAATGATATCCTGCCTACAAACACGAGGGATGACAACTTGATGTACAACCTCCCATTCACAGTCGGCTGATGCTGTTGGGGGTCTCCACTTCCTCATAAGTACTCCTGACTTTACATAATAACAAGTAGAAGCACCGGCTGACTCTTTCTTCACTGTAAGCAGAGTTAGCTAGACCTTTCAACTCAGGGTCAGCAACCTGCAACTCAACCAACTCTTGACGAGACAAATTATCAACACTACGGGGTACTGACTCATCTGGTGAGTGGTCCAAATTAGCAAGAAAAGTGTCAGCTAGGATAACATCATCATCATCATTATCCTCTAAATCACCAGTAACTTTAAACTTAGCCCTAGTGACAGCACATGCAGGGAACACATCAGGGACATCACAATCCTGGGACGCAGCCACTGGCTCACTAGACAACTGAGGAGCTGGACACACTTGACTTCCACCAATATCATTTCCAAGTAAGAAAGTTACACCTGACATTGGGAGTGTCTCAACCAACCCAACCATAACGGAACCATTAACAAAACCAGACTCTAAATTCACTCTGCACAGAGGGACAGAGAAGTATTTATTCCCTACACCTTGTAAGATTACAGTTTCATCAGAGGAATTAACATTAGAGCCTAGAACACTGGTCAGCATAAGGGATTGGCAAGCACCTGTATCACGATATATTTTAACTGATTTCCTGTCATTACTGTCCAGAGGACTGACAAAACCATCAGACAGGAAATTAGCACATGAACTCTTGAGAGTGTCACCCACGTTACTGCTCAAAAGAGGAGCTCCATCATGAGAATTTAAGTTACCCCTCAAAGCAGGTTCAGTTAACTCGGTTAAAGAATTCTGGGAACTCTCAAGAGTGGACACTAGACCAATTGACTGAATATTTAAAGACTCCTTTTTGTTCACATCACGCTGTCTCCTGAAACATCTCTCCGTAGTATGACCAAGCTTACTACAATAAGTACATTTACTTTTCTGAAATCTAGAGGTGAAGCTGGTATTTACTTCCTGAGAAACATCATCCTTATTCTCTTTCCTGTTACCTGTACTCTGAGTAGAGGCAACGTACTTACTCTCAGCTTTCCCTTTTTCTTTAGAATATCTCTTGTGAGTGAGAACATATTCATCAGCTAAAACTGCAGCATCAGACAAATTATCTATTCTTTTCTCATCAAGATATAGGCCTACATCTTTATAAATACACCTTTTGAAATCCTCCAGCAAAATCATCTGCTTAAATTTACCAAAATCAGAATCCACATTCTTAGAATTTAACCACTGCTCTAACAGATCTTCTTTGATTTTTGCATACTCAACATGGGATTGCTTATCTTGCTTATAAGTTGTCCTAAATTTTACTCTATAAGCTTCAGGAACAATCTCATAGGCCTTAAGAATCAAGCTCTTAACTACATCATAATTATCAGACTGATCCTGAGGCAAAGATGCATAAGTTACTTGAGCTTTACCGGTGAGAACAGTTTGAAGGAGTACTGGCCAATACTCCTTAGGCCAATTAAAACCTGTAGCTACCCTCTCAAACAACTGAAAATACTTTGTTAAATCAGATTCATTAAAAGGAGGGACAAGTTTAACATTTTTAGCCACATCAAAATCATCAGAGCTAGATGATCCAGTTCCACCTTGTTTCATGCGATACTCATGGTCTGCCTGAATCCTAGCAATTTCAACTTGTGCCTCAGCCTCCCTAGCACGGGCCTCCTGCAGGGCTAGCTGTAACTTAGCTAATTCAATCTGCGTTTGCTCATTTGGAGGAGTTACATTAAACAAGCTTTCATTAATCATGTCAACAATCTGATCTTTAGAATGATGAGAGCGAACAATAATTCCCAATTGTTGAGCAACAAGCTTAAGTTCATTCTTTGTTCTGTTTTCTATTTCACACACTGTTTGCACATTTGACAAAAAATCTTTGGCTTCATCAAGTGTAGAAATAGTAGCCATCATGAATATATCACAGTCACAAAATATCAAACAATATCCTTATGATAATATCCTGAATATCCTGATATGAGGTCGCCAAATTTATGTTACGGAACAGAGAGAGATAATGAACACTTCAAGTGAGAATACTAAAATCACTACTGTCCCGCAAAGTTCCAGGTTCAAAACAAAAGAGTTAGGTAAAATTACAAGTTAAAGTTTAATGCACAAACTAACAACTAAACATTCAGGACTCATAAGGATAATGTAATGGCAAATAAACAGGTTAAATATATGGTTAACTGTAATAAGAACATAAGAACATAAGAAGAGAGGATAACTGCAGTAGGCCGGTTGGCCCATGCTAGGCAGCTCCTAGAAGAGTAACTGAACTACTAGAATGAGATAAGGATAGCAAAGAAGAAGGCTCTCCCCCGCCCTCCAAACCCTCCAGCCGAAGCCGGCAGGAAAAAGTCAGAAAGAACACCACGCCGTATAGAAAAACTGGCGTGGACATTTTACAGGAAAGTGTGAAAGGAGAATAGAGACTATCATAGTGTAACCTGAAAAGAAAATTTATTTTTTAGTTAGTATTGGTTATAATATTTTCTTTATTCTATATCCACCCCTTATTTGTCATATGCTTATCTAGCCTATGCTTGAAACTCTCAATGGAAGAGGCAGCAACTACTTTACTAGGTAGCTTATTCCATTCGTCTACTACTCTATTACCAAACCAATTTCTACCGATTTCCTTTCTGAAACGGAATTTTTCTAGTTTGAAACCATTATTTCTAGTTCTATCCTGTATGCTCACTTTAAGTACCTTGCTAATATCTCCCTTATTTATACCATTCATCCACTTAAAAACCTCAATTAAGTCTCCCCTTACTCTACGCCTCTCTAGCGAATGCAGACTTAGTCTTTTCAGTCTGTCTTCATATGACAGGTTCCGGACGTCATGTATCATTTTAGTCATTCTTCTCTGTACATTTTCTAACGAATTAATATCCATTCTATAGTAAGGACACCAAAATTGTACTGCGTAGTCTAAATGTGGCCTTACTAATGCTAGATAAAGTTTCAGTATTACTTTAGATGATCTATTGCTCACGCTTCTCGAAATAAATCCTAGGACCCTATTTGCTTTATTTCTCGCATTAATGCACTGTTGCCTAGGTTTAAGGTCGTTACTAATCATAACTCTTAGATCTGTCTCGCATTCCGATTTGCTAATTTCTTTGTTATCTAAGCTGTATTTAGTATCTCCAATGGTCTTGCCTACGTTAAGTACTTTACATTTTTCAACGTTAAATTCCATTTGCCAAGTTTTAGGCCATTTGGACAATGTATCGAGGTCTTTTTGTAAGTAATGGCAATCGTCAGTCGAGTTAATGATACGCCCTATTTTTGTATCGTCGGCAAATTTGCTGATTCTGCTATTGACTCCTAAGTCTAGATCATTTATATATATGATAAATAATAAGGGACCGAGTACTGAACCCTGTGGTACACCGCTAGTTACTAATCCCCAGTCCGACTTAGTTCCATTTATTAATACTCTCTGCTTTCGTCCTTTCAGCCAGGATTCTATCCATTTTAAGATATCGCCGTCTATACCGTGTGCTCGAACCTTTCTAACTAACCTTTCGTGTGGGACTCTATCAAAAGCTTTACTAAAGTCCAGATAAATAACATCGTAAGCTTTATCGCTATCTACTGCCTCATAGACCTCCGAGTAGAATGACAACAAATTTGTGAGGCAGGATCGTCCTTGCCTGAATCCGTGCTGACTTTCGTTTATAAGATTAAATCTTTCTAAGTGTTCTCTAATCTTATTTGCCAAAATTGACTCTAACATTTTTCCTACTATTGACGTTAGACTTATCGGACGATAATTCGACGCAGCTGATTTATCACCCTTTTTAAAGATGGGCACTACGTTTGCGGTTTTCCACGCCTCTGGAACTTCTCCTGAACTTAAAGAGTCATTAAATAACGTTAAAAGTGGCTGACATAATTCTTCTTTGGTTTCTTTTATAATTTTTGCATATATATCGTCCGGACCTGGCGATTTTTGAGGTTTTAACTTGTTAATTTCTTTCAATACGTCCTCCTTATTAATGGTTATTTTACTAAGAATATTTTCCGTATTCTCATGGTAAATATTTGCTGCTTGAGGGACCAGGCTTAGATTTTCCTTGGTGAATACTGATATGAAATAATTATTTAGGATGGAGCACATTTCTTTATCTTCACTGGTAATGTCACCTGATTCTGTTCTGAGTGGTCCTATCCTATCTTTATTTTTCGTTCGGTACATTTGATAAAAACCCTTGGGGTTTACTTTTGATTCACTTGCAACCTTAATTTCATAACTTCTCTTTGCTTTTCTTATCTCCCTCTTTACTTCTCTATTTAAAATTGTGTACCGGTTACGTAAGTGTTCCTCTCCACGTTTTATTTTTCTATATATTCCTTTCCTTTGGCCTATGAGAGATTTTAATCTGTTGTTTAACCATCTTGGTTCTGAATTGTTAGTTCTAAACGGTTTTGAAGGAATATATCTATCTTGGCCTCCGTATATTATATTTATTAACTCGTTATACTTCTCACTGGTCGAACGTCTGTTTGGTACTGGAGTCTATTAACACGAAATTAACATGAGTAAATTTATCTAAGTCAGCCCTGATGAAATGAGATACCAGATAATACTCAGTGAATGCCAGATAAATAATTACAGATACAAACTATTATTAAAAATGGCTGATAGTAAAACTTTACATAAATTACAAAAAGAACTCACTAGGCCTACAAATCAACACCTTATGCTATACAGTACAAGGAAAAAATGCAATAACAGTTATACTCAAATTACACACAGCTGCTAGATGGTTGGAGACTTCTTGAGCACTCACAATAATAATATCTGTACAGGGGAGGACAGAGATGTGAACAAAATGAGGAGCAGATCTAAGTGGCAATGATGCAGAGACTGAGCTCATTATATAGGAGCCAGGAGAGCTTGATACAACTTGTAATAAGGACGCGCAAATGAAGCCATGGGGACATAGAGTTGACAATCCCGCTCTGGACAACAGAGAGAACGACTTACTCTACTATAACGGTAGAAGGGGGGGACTGAGGCAGAACACGCTCGTGATCAAACATGCAGCATACTGTGCGTTAAAATTACACAAAGGATGATGAAATCATAGGCTATGTAACAGTATATAGCACAAAATTCTCCTTATCTCAAGGCATTTTTCTTAAGTCATTAGTGTAGCGTCTTATTTTTCTCATTTGTTTATTAAGGATATTATTCAAGGATATTAATTTCAGAAGGAACTGTGTTGGAATATAGGGACTGTGTGTGTGTGTGTGTGTGTGTGTGTGTGTGTGTGTGTGTGTGTGTGTGTGTGTGACAGACAGACAGACAGAGCAGGAGGGAAACTGAGCAAGGAGATAGAGAGGAGAGAGATTAAGCCATTTAGGTGTGACAGCTGGTTAGTCCCACTGAAATTCAACGAGAGAGAGAGAGAGAGAGAGAGAGAGAGAGAGAGACCGAACAAGAGGAAGACTACACTACGTAATCTCCCTTCATATTCCGCTTACACACACACACACACACACACACACACACACACACACACACACACACACACACACACACACACACACACACACACACACACAGCTTGCATATTCAGTCTTGTTCCTTTACTCTCTCACTTGATAGTACATGCACCACATTCACCACATCGCATCGTTTCTCGGTATATGGAAATTTCTCTCTCTCTCTCTCTCTCTCTCTCTCTCTCTCTCTCTCTCTCTCTCTCTGGATGGGGGGTTTCGCAAACGAACGATAGGTCCTTTCCAACGATAGGTCCTCAGGGAAAGGATATGATAGTGTGTGTGTGTGTGTGTGTGTGTGTGACGCCATTATGTTTATCGTTATCATAATCATCATCATCATCATATTAAGGGATGGGAAGCATTCAGAAATAAGTGAAATGAAGGTACAAATTTAGAATCATCATCATCACCATCATCATCATCATCATCATCATCATCATATTCTTTGCCCTAGAGTGACAGTATCTAAAGCCAGGAAAAACGAGAGAGAGAGAGAGAGAGAGAGAGAGAGAGAGAGAGA
>NC_137069.1:14622494-14629994 GCF_032717465.1 Coenobita brevimanus
CGTAAAAGCACTTCTCACCCTTCATACAATCTCTGCTAGACAGCCTAAGCCACTTGGTAGAGGTACATTGGCTGTATCGTCCCCACTTCGGTAGGGATAGGCCGGTCCTGCAGTGGACACTCAAACGGCTGATGAGATGAGATAGATAGATAGAGACAGACAGACAGACAGACAGACAGACAGAGAAAGAAAAACCACCCTTTCCCTCTGTCAGCTTAGTTATCAATCCCATCGCTTTTTATGCAACCCTGTCACAAAGCATTCAGGTTAAGCTACAGTCGATATCAAAAGTTGTTTTACAATTCCACTCCCGTCTATTTCACACTTAGGGCATATCCGTCGCCCCCCCCCCCCAGCTTACGAAAGGGAAAAATCTATGGGCAGAGAAACATACCACGCCTGTCTCAGCTTGGGAATATTTGCCAGCAGAGGACAGTGACACGTAGGAGAGGTGAAATATGAGGCAAACCTTTTATTCCTTCAGTACAGTTGTGTGAAAACGTTCTTAGATTTTGTTCCTTATGTTTAGTTTTTTGGTTATTTATATTTTCATGAGCGTATGCAAGTTTATGTGTGTGAGGGGTGGTGGTTGTGTGTGTGTGTGTGTGTGTGTGTGTGTGTGTGTGTGTGTGTGTGTGTGTGTGTGTGTGTGTGTGTGCTTGTGTGTGTGTGTGTTAGAGAGAGAGACAGAGACAGAGACAGACAGACAGACAGACGGACAGAAAGTTTTGTCTTGGTTGTTTAACATTTTCTAGTCTGTCTGTCTGTCTGTCAACAACGCCATTGCAGTATTATTAAATTAGAATACACTAATTTAGACTAAGGATAGAAGACCCTTAGAGGAACCAGTAATTTTGAGCAAGAAAGGTCAAAGGTCAAGCTCTGAAGGGGGGATGGTGCTGCTTTGTTAGGGGTATACGCTCGCTGAAGGTTATTGTTATAGTTTTTTGGTATCTTAAGACGAAAAATTAAACTCAGGAGACATTTTCTTAATTGGGGTTATATACTGTACAATCGTTAGTAAATATCCTAGTGTCTTGTTCTATTTTATCATTAATATTATTATTATTATTATTATTATTATTATTATTATTATTATTATTTACTACTACTATTGCTACTACTACTGCTGCTGCTGCTGCTGCTGCTACTACTTCTGCTACTACTATTATTATTAGGGTTCGCCATATAAATGGCGAAGCTTCTTGTTTCCGTCAGTATTAAATGGCGAAGCTTCTTGTTTCGGTCAGTATTATTATTTCTCTTTGCACTTTTTTTCTTCAATCTTGATATTACACATGAAGGTACCCTAGGGTAACCCAAGTCCTTGTGTCATATATAAATTACCCTTATCTATTTTTGAAGGTGATAATGCCTACTCATTTTTATTCCAAAAATTGCATATTTGAAATTGAAATATTTCGGAAACAAATTGAGATACAGGTATTTAGTTAAGAATCCTATGATAAAAATTTCTGCTGAATAATTCTGGTTCAATATTTTGCCATTTAGCGTTGTGGAAAGTACTGAATTCAAATCTGCTCTGTTTACCTTTGCAACACGTTTTAGAGAAAACCACAAAAGCTTTAAAGCTGTAACTTTCCAGATATATAGCTGTGGTCCCTCTTATGATCTGAAAGGAATATGGTTATAGTTAAGCATACAGTTAGCCAGTTACTGAGACAAACGTACAGTTTACACATGCGTTCTTCGACACGGTCGTCTTTAGATCTTGTTGATGTTACACAAGAAGTTACCTTAGGGTCTCCAGAGCTTGTTTATATTGCACATAGCCTGCCTTCTTCGTTACATGGCGAAGTTTCCTTGTTGTTGCTACACAGTAGGATTAGGCAGCTAGTTTATATTATTATTATTATTATTACTGTCTTCAAACAACCTAATTTACCCCACACTACACTGGGTGAAATGGAAGGGTTAGATACAACCTTCGTTAATCCTTTTGGTACTAGAACTCTTCCCTAAGTTGAATGAAATTGTCTGGAAAAAGCAGGAGTAAAAATAAAACAGATTAACCCGTCACGTCCCGACCGATTTCGCACCTCCGATACCCCCCAATCCCGAGCTATTTTGGAAAAAAAAAAATTTTGGCTAAAACCTCCGCTTTTGGTGAGAAACATCGAATTTTCATAGAGAAATCGCTCACCTGAGGTTTAAAATACTCGATACAGGTAGCAGTTCCTCCTTACCTTACTGGGTTTTCTATCAGGCTGGCTCCAAAGAAAACGAGTTCTGTGGGAGGGTACCTATTCCACACCACTCATAAACGGTATTTATTTATTTATTTGGCACGAATTTATAGGTAGTACGAGAGATTATTGGTTTTCAAACATTAATATAGGGTAGTGGATGTTGGAGTGGCCCTGGTGAGAGAGGATAGTGTTTGGAAACTCCCTGTACTATTGTTTGCAGATGATACTGTTGTTGAGTGAAGACGAAGGGGAGCTGCAAGGCTTGGTGGATGAGTTTGGGAGAGTGTGTAGGAAACGGAATCTAAAGGTGAATGTAGGGAAGAGTAAAGTGATGGTCTTTGAGAGAGGTGAAGTCAGTGAATGTACAGCGAGGTTGGATGGTGAGGAATTGGAAAATGTCAGTACATTTAAGTACTTGGGTAGTGTGATGAGTAAGGATGGAGGTTTGGAAGGTGAAGTGCTTGAAATGGTACAGCAGGGAAGAAAGGTTGCTGGTTCTTTGAAAGCAGTGATAAGAAAGAGGGAAGTCAGCATGGAAGTGAAAAAGTTACTACATGACAGTATTGTGATACCAACTCTAACGTATGGAAGTGTAGCTTGGACGTTGTTGGAAAGACACAAGCCAAGAGTGAGAGCAGTGGAAATGAGTTATTTAAGAGGAGCCTGTGGAGTCACATGGAGAGACAGGCTGATGAATGAGAATATAAAGGAGCGTTGTGGTGTGGATGTGGATGTGATAGGAAGCGTTATGAGGAACACACTGAGGTGGTTTGGCCATGTGGAGAGGATGGAGGGTGAAAGACTTACGAAGAGAGTGTATGTGAGTGAGGTGGAGGGGGGAAGAGGGAGGGGGAGGCCGAGGATGAGATGGAGGGATGGGGTGGAGAGGTATATGAGGGAGGGGGGTGTGAGTTGGGAGCAGGGCAGTGAAATGGCAGGGGACAGGGCGATGTGGAGGTGTTTTGTTTGTGGCCACCCCAAACGGGATTGAGGCATCTGGCAATAGATAGATAGATTATAAGCATTGTTTCACTCACTAGCTCATCAACATACCTGACCTTTTTTGGCATCATTACCTAATCATCATTTCTGACTGTTTCTTCCTCTAATGCTATGTAAACTTTGTCCTCCACATTGCCATCGATTGGGGAATCACTCTGGCCCTGAATGTCTTTATTGGCCAGGTCACTGGTAACTGGTGAATTGCCAAGACAATGGCGTGCAGGGGGGGGGGGAGGTTATGCAGTGTAAAGCATTGTCCCTGCCTGGCATCTTGTAGAGGAATAGAGGAAGGTGTCCCGTGTATACGTACCAAAAATCAAGCGCGAAATTTGAAACTTGTGCAAATTATGAACCCTGCAATTGCACAGCATACCAGTACGTCGTCGGGACTGGCAGTTACATAATGTTGCAACGTAACCATACGTTGACGGGACGCCTCGGGTTAAAAAATTCACAGGCCACAGTGACACCACTCCCTAATTTTTGACCTTAATTTCCTTGGCCTTTGATTGACCTCTGCCAAAACCAAATCACTTCTTCCCCTCCCTACCCTCAGTGTATATGCCAAGCTTTGTCGCAATCCATTCTGGCATTCAGGAGATATTTTGGTTGCACACACACACACACACACACACACACACACACACACACACACACACACACACACACACAAATTAATACATGTAGACGGACCTGACCACATAAAGAACATCACCCTATTGAAAGTGTACTAAACTCATTTATTTATTTATTTATTTATTTTTGGACAAGAGAGCCAGGTCACCCACGCCAAATATACCCTTCACTGTGGCAGGTAGTGGAACGGTGATGGCTGGTGTTGATTGGGCTTAATTGCCAGGTAATCGCATTCCGTACTTTCCAGATATACGCATTCTCTTCTCATTACGCCCGTAGTTTGTGCTGCATACTCATACTCCTGAAGCGTTTAGTGGGTAATGGTTTGTAGGGCTGGACTGATTGGCTTAACGTTAAATTGTGGGCTAGGGGATTTACCTGTGTTATCATTATACAGTATAATTTTTGAGTGGCGATAAAGATTTTGTTTATGTTGGGAGAGCGGTGGGGGGGGGTTGTTTGTGTGTGTTTAGGTTTATGTTGCGGGGGTTGTGGGGGGATTCTCTGTGTGTGGGAGGGTGGTGTGTGTGTGTGTGTGTGTGTGTGTGTGTGTGTGTGTGTGTGTGTGTGTTTGCCTAATTATAACAGGCTTTGAGATAAGCTCTTGTCATCCAGTTTCCATATCCACTAACATCCGATCTAGTGTGTGTGTGTGTGTATGTGTGTGTGTGTGTGTGTGGGTGGGTGGTTGTGCTTCTCTGCGAGGTTTGCATTACGTTATAAAAGTCACTGGGCAATTAAAAACACTGCCACCCCAAAATGCCACTCAACACAGTACCACACCTCACACTGCCATCCCAAAGTGCCACTCCACACACTGCCACGCCTCACACTGCCACGCCTCACACTGCCACCCCTCACACTGCCACCCCTCACACTGCCACACCTCACACTGCCACACCACACACTGCCACGCCTCACACTGCCACGCCTCACACTGCCACGCCTCACACTGCCACACCTCACACTGCCACGCCTCACACTGCCACGCCTCACACTGCCACGCCTCACACTGCCACGCCTCACACTGCCACACCACATACTGCCACACCTCACACTGCCACACCTCACACTGCCACACCACACACTGCCACTGTTTGTAACCTTTTTGTAGATATTATATAGCATGTAAATATAGTAATGTAGATATAGTATGTAAGTAATTGTAAGTAATTGTAAGTAGGATCCAAGTAGGGCATCTACGCCCAGTGTTATGTCTATGATGAGCGGATTATTGCGTCTACCTTGAGTGATTCATGCCTCTGTGATCGGGACCACCGCCCTAGCCGGATGAGAGCCAGCGATCAGTAGCAGTCTGTACGGGTCTGGGGATGGACATGGAGTTGTACGGTATCGCTGTATATTGATTCAAGACGGTGATTAATATATTGTCAGAAAACTACTACAAGACTTTGCTTTCACCTGCAAGTGACGTAAAGGGGGCCATCGACAGCTTTAACACCACACCTCACACGGCCACACCACACTCCCACACCTGACACTGCCACACCTGACACTGTCACCCCAAACACTGCCACACCTCACACTGCCACACCTCACACTGCCACACCTCACACTGCCATGCATCACACTGCCACACCACACACTGCCACACCACACACTGCCACACCACACACTGCCACACCACACACTGCTACACCTCACACTGCTACACCTCACACTGCAACACCACACACTGCCACGCCACACACTGCCACACCACACACTGCCACGCCTCACACTGCCACACCTCACACTGCCACACCACGCACTGCCACACCACATACTGCCACACCACACACTGCCACACCACACACTGCTACACCTCACACGGCCACACCACACACGGCCACACCACACACGGCCACACCACACACTGCCACACCTTACACTGCCACTCTTAACACTGCGACACCACACACTGCCACACCTCACACTGCCACACCTCACACTGTCACACCTCACACTGCCACACGTCACACTGCCAAATCTCATACTGTCACACCTCACACTACCACACCTCACACTACCACACCACACACTGCCACACCTCACATTGCCAAATCTCACACTGTCATACCTCACACTGCCATACCACACACTGCCACACCTCACACTACCACACCTCACACTGCCACACCTCACACTGCCAAATCTCATACTGTCACACCTCACACTACCACACCACACACTGCCACACCTCACACTGCCAAATCTCACACTGCCAAATCTCACACTGCCACACCACACACTGTTACACCACGCACTGCCACACCACACACTGCCACACCTCACACTGCCACACCTCCACTGCCACACCTCACGCTACCACACACTGCCACACCTCACACTGCCACACCTCACACTACCACACCTCACACTGCCACACCTCACACTGCCAAATCTCACACTACCACACACTGTTACACCACGCACTGCCACACCACACACTGCCACACCACACACTGCCACACCTCACACTGCCACACCACACACTGCCACACCTCACACTGCCACACCTCACACTGCCACACCTCACACTGCCACACCACACACTGCCACACCACACACTGCCACACCTCACACTGCCACACCTCACACTGCCACACCTCACACTGCCACACCTCACATTGCCACACCTCATACTGCCACACCACACACTGCCACACCTCAGACCCCCCAAAACATTAAGAGGAAAACTGCCGTAGGCCGGATGGCCACTGCTAGGCAGCTCCTTTAAGAATGTGACACTAGAATAAGACAAGGATAGCAAAGAAGAAGAGGACTCTCCTTCACCCACCGAGCCCGCTGGCTGAAACCGGGAGGAAAATTTGGTGAAAAAACACGACGCAGTGTAGAAAAACTGACGTGGAAATTTTATGTGGGAAGGAACGATAGGAAAGCAGGGTCGTAATGAAACCCGGATAAAGAATTAGTAAACTATGCAGTATAGAAAAGCTGACGTGGAAATTTTATGGGAAAGGACGAATGGGAATTAGGGTTGTAATGAAACCTGAAAAAAAAAAAAAAAAAAAAAAGTAGAACAGTTAAGGAGGACCAACTTCTTCATTAAGCATCTTATTCCACTCATCCACTGCATTATAACCAAACCAGTTCCTGTCTGAGACCTGTATTCTCGTCGGGTAAGGAAGCTCTGTAACACCTTTTCCTCGGCGATTTATTTACCTTATTACACTTTCTGCCCTTTTCTGTTATATGGTATAAATCCTTTTAATATGGCCCTGCACAACTAGCGTACATAAGGATTTTAACCAGCCACTCCGAAAATAAATCGCTAAGGAAGAGCTGCTAGGGATCCTCCTTACCCGACGAGAAGACGGATCTAAGCCTTACTAAAACGGAATATATCTAATTTAAATCCTTGGGCTCAAATTCAATCTTGTTTTTGCACTTGTTAGACCTTGCTAATATCCCTCTTATTTATTCCCTTCACCCACTCAAACACCTCAACTAAATCCCCATTTACTCAACACCGATTTAGTGAGTGCCTGTTTAATATTCTCAGTCTCTCTAAGTTCATATGAAATGTTTCGAATATCTTGTGTCATTTTTCTCGTTCTGTGCACATTTTCCATGGACTTTCTATCCGTCCTTTAGCATATGAGTGGATACGATTAGGTATACAGCATAC
>NC_137069.1:14634994-14639994 GCF_032717465.1 Coenobita brevimanus
ATGTGATAGTTTTGAGTGAAACGAAGATGAAAGGGAAGGATGAGTCTATGTTTGGAAGTATGAATGAAAGATTGTCAGGTGTTGATAGAGGAAGGGCAAGAGAAGGTGTGGCCTTGTTAGTGAGTCCGGATGTACAGCAGTGTGTGATTGATTGGAAGGAGGTGTCATCGAGACTGATGTGGATGAAAGCGAAATTTGAATGAGTTGTGGGTGTTTGTGAGTGCATATGGGCCTGGTAGTGAAAGGGATGAAGAAGAGAGGGAATCTTTCTGGAATGACGTTGATGAGTGTCTGTAGAGTTTTGGAGCGAATATGAATGTGGTGATGATGGGAGATCTGAATGCTAGAGTGGGAAATGTAGCAGTTGAAGGTGTAGTTGGTATGCATGGTGTGCCTGGAAGAAATGATAATGGGGAACGAATGATAGGGATGTGCGTTGAGTGAGAGATGGTGATTGGAAATACCTGTTTGAGAAGAAAAATATTTATAAGTATACATGGATGAGACAGGAGGGTGGAAGGGTTGTTGATAGAGCATTGATGGATTATGTGGTTGTGTCTAGGAATGTAATAGGAAGATTGTTGGATGTGAGAGTTCTGAGAGGGGAGGGTGGAGGTATGTCTGACCACTACCTGGTGGAGGGAATGTTAAGAATAGGTGAGATGGGTGAGAGCTAGGAGAGTTAGGTGTGGCAGGGAGGTTTTAAAAGTGAGTGAGTTGGATAAAAGAGAGAAAATGATAGAGTATCAGGAGAAATTGAAAGATGAGTGGAATTCAGTGAAAGATCAGGAAAATGGTAGCATGGAGGAGGAATGGCAGTTGTTTAAGAGTGCTGTGGTGGGGCATGCGGAAGAGGTGTTTGGTGTGAGACGTGTGGGTGGTGGTGTAAGAAAAGGAAGTGAATGGTGGTGTGAGGAAGTAAGTATGGCTGTGGCTGAGAAGAGACGTGCATATGAAGTGTGGCTGCAGAGGAAGGATGAGGTGTCATAAGAGAGGTATAATGAAAAGAGGAATAGGGCGAGAAGGGCTGTGCGTGATGCTAAAGTGGCAGCAGGTCGTGGTGGGGTTGGCAGTTGACTGAGAATTTTCAACAGGATAAGAAAATGTTCTTGAAGGAGGTGAAAAGGGTGCAAAAGGAAGAGTCTGGGAAGGAAGAGCAAGTAAAGCAGAGGATGGAAGGATGTTAACTGAGATGGATGCAGTAAGGAAGAGATGGGCAGAGTATTTTGAAAGATTGTTAAATGTAGAGGAGGAAAGAGTGGCTGAGATTGTGGCGGATGGAAGGGTGCAAGGAATAAATGTGTTGGGAGAGTTGAATGATTCTTTGATCACGAAGGAGGAAGTGCAGGAGGCAGTAAAGGAGATGAAAAAAGGGAAAGCTGCAGTTATGGATGGGTGTGGTGTGGAATGCCTGAAGGATGGTGGAGCAACTGTTGTTGACTGGTTAGTAAGATTGTTGAATGTGTACTTTGTGAAAGGTATGGTGCCAGTTGACTGGGCAAGTGCTTGTGTGGTCCCATTGTATAAAGGCAAGGGTGATAAGTATGAATGTACAAGTTTTAGGGATATAAGTCTGTTGAGTGTTGTAGGTAAGGTGTATGGTATAGTGTTAATTAAGAGAGGTAGAGAGGGTACAGAGGGAGTGATTGGTGATGAGCAGTGTGGCTTTAGGAGAGGGAGAGGATGCATGGATCAGGTGTTTGCTGCGAGACAAGTGTGTGAAAAGTATTTAGCGAAAGGCAAGGATGTGTTTTGGGCATTTATGGATTTAGAGAAAGCTTATGATAGAATTGATAGGGAGGCTTTGTGGACTGTTCTAAGATTGTATGGACTTGATGGTAGGTTACTAAAAGGGGTGAAAAGTTTTTATGTAAATAGTAGAGCTTGTGTAAGAGTGGGAAATACTGTGAGTGACTGGTTTCTGTGAAAGTGGAGCTGCGGCAGGGATGTGTGATGTCTCCTTGGTTGTTTAATATTTATATAGATGGTGTTGTAAGGGAGGTGAATGCAAGAGTTTTAGGTGGAGGTTTGAGTCTGGTGAATGTTGATGGTAGAGAGTGGACTCTGAAGCGGCTGCTGTTTGCAGATGATACTGCACTGGTGGCTGATTCAGAGGAGAGATTGAGACAGTTGGTAGAGGAGTGTGGAAGGGTGTGTGAAAGGAGGAAATTGAAAGTAAATGAGAATAAGAGTAAAGTGATGAAGTGTAAGAGGTCGGTAGATGGTAGGAGGATGAATATAAGTTTTGAATGGTGAGTTGCTTGAGGAGGTAGCGTGTTTTAAGTATTTAGGGTCACATGATGCTGTGGTTGGAAGAATAGAAGCAGAAGTGAAATTTAGAGTGAATGAAGTAGGAAAGGTGCAAGGAGGTATGAAAAAAGTATTTAGATGTCGTTTGCTTAGAATGGATGTAAAGAGAAGGCTGTATGAGGGTGTTGTGGTACCGACTGCGTTATATGGGGCTGAAACTTGGAATATGGGTGTAGCCGAGAGGAAAAGTTTGAATGTAATGGAGATGGTGTCTGAGGAGTATGTGTGGAGTGACGCGTATGGATCGAGTGCGAAATGATGAAGCGCGAAGGAGAACTGGAGTTGTTTGGGAGATGGCTGATCGAGTTGAGCAGAGGGTGTTGCGATGGTTTGGGCATATGGAGAAAATGGATAATGAGCGTTTGGTGAAAAAGAACTAGATCTGATGTGAGAGGTGTAAGGCTGAGAGGGAGACCACGAATAGAATGGATGGACAGTGTGAAGAGAGCGTTGGATGCAAGAGGGATGTCTGTTGAGCAAGGAAGAGTGGCTGTGCGTGACAAAAATAAATGGAGAGAAATTGTGAATGAATAAGTGATGACGCAGCCCTTAGGGGATATTCTCCCGCATTTGGTCTGATCAGCTAATCAGGTCAGGTGCGGGTAAGGGGATGGGTCTGTTATGATGTGGCAGGGGTAAACCTGCTCTGCTATCAGGCCCTGCCGCGGATGTCACTGATTGCATTGCGCAGTTGACCCTCGTGCGGTGTGGTGCGGTGAGGATCTGTCCGTTCTCCCCTTTGGGGCTAAGATGCGAATGAATGTGTTTGAATGGATGAGTAAATTGGGAGTGTGTCGTCCTGTTTCGGCTACCTCCCTTTCCTTTGGGGGAAGCAGCCTAGGTATACAGTATAGATAGATAGATAGATTTGCTCCAGGTGACTGGCCTGCGGATGCCAGCATATACGTTCTTGTAACAACGAAACTGTTCTACATAATTATTTAATCTTTCTGGCTGCTGTTTTTAGTTAGTATTTTTGAAGCTTTTCACATCTTTTATTTTCTTATAACCACATTCGCAACGTTACAGTTAGCTAAATATGTGTTCGGAAGTCATTTCTCTGTCTTTATTAACTGTAAATTAGCTAATCAAGTTGATAATTATGACCTTGGACATTATTTACCGGTGTTGTAAATCAAAATTCACTATAGAATTCAACACAAGAGAACAGAGTTATTCTATTATGTTAATTTACTTTTTTTTTTTTTCCTTTAGAGTGGCTGGCTATCTGAATCCAACAGACGAGTTCGAACACATAAACCAGACGACCGAAGTCTACGCACAACTGTCCGTGTGCTTCATTCTTGGTGCACTTCGTTTCTTATGGCGTAAGCACTGGTTGCGGGAGCTGCTTCCATCGTTGTGATTATTTTCTGGTCCTATAGTGGTGTGGTAAGACGAGGACGACCTGAACGATGACGGTTCTCCGTTGTGCCTTCCTCCTGAAATCCTAATCCACCTTTCTATGGTTATGCTTATACCAAATGTTTGAGCTTTCTGTTCAGGCTTCGCTTCCCGTAAATAAAGGAAGATCATGCCACTTCTCATATTCCTATTAGTTGGCTGCATGTTGCTTGACCTCTCCATACCATGGTATAATAGGTCTGCTTGACGTTTTGTGGTAAGATGTAAGATGAAATGTCAGGTGATCATCGCCTAACTGTTGGCGTTTCGTCTCTCATACGAACTTCGGGCTCAGCATTTCTTGCGAGTCGATGTTAAGGCTTCGGAATTTCATGGATTCATTCATACCGTCATCCCATTAGTAGCTGATATGAAGCTTGAGGAAGTCAGAGGCTAGCCAACCATGAACATGTAACTGGGGTAGAGATTTCATAATGCTTCAAATGTTGCACTTAATCTTCGGACAAAACCGGACACGACTTTTGTCTTTGATTGTACACCCAATCCATTATTTTATATCCTGGTGATCGATGGTTTAGGAGTGAGCGGTGTTGTTTTTCTGTAGTAGATTTGTTTTCATCTGATAGAACTGGGACACTCTCGCTGCATGAAATTCGACAATCCTTAGTCATGATGTAGGAATGAGTCTCCTTGGCTACTAGTCAAACCCACCTTTTAATCTGACTTCACCTGACCATAGAAAGCGTGGCATAGAAAAATAGTGTAGGTGCGTAACTTCCACCAATTCCTGCCTCTTTACTGAAAAAAAAAAAAAAAAAAAAAAAAAATTATTTCACGTATGACCGTATTATTACAGCTGAGTGCGCCAGTGTGTGTGCAGACCCCTTATATTGTATGTCTTTTACGGAACACCTGCAGTGGCTCGATATGACCAGCTTGCATTCAGAGATTGCAGAGTGTAGTTTGCAATAAGGCAGAAAATCCAGACTTATTCTACACTTGTCACATCCTTCAGAAATTAAAGTAAAATATCTCCTCACATTTATATATATTATATATATTATGGTGGCAAGGATATCTCGAAAGAGGTGTATTTGGGCTGAAAAGGTTAGGGTTGTTTGATTTCAGAGGTGTATACTTTCGGTTCATTCACTCAGTCGTTCATTCATTCATTCAGTCAGTCAGTCACACATCATCATCATCATCATCATCATCATGACCATTACCTTCATCATCAGTCAGTCACACATCATCATCATCATCATTATGACTATTACCTTCATCATCATTACTACTACCAACATCACCACTACCAATCATCATCA
>NC_137069.1:14642494-14664994 GCF_032717465.1 Coenobita brevimanus
ACTAGTAGTAGTAGTAGTAGCATTTGTATCCTACTCTAACTTAATGACAATATCCATCTACATATCCCCACCTTCATCTATCGCACGAAGACAATTTTCCAACAAGATAGATGCTCTCAGGAAGAAGCGTTTGGCAGCTTCCGTGTCTCGCTATAATGAAATTAATGCACTCCTTTAAGACGATTTTTTCTCCTTATTTCCGTCTGGAACGAGTTAGTTCGAAAATCTTTTAATCGGGACAAAATCTTCGTGTGGAGGGGGGGTGGGGGTGGTGTGTGTGTGAGAGAGAGACAGGGAGAGAGGGGGAGGGAGCAGATCAGTATGTTAGGCCTGTGAGAAAATTTTTAGAGTAAACGCAACTTCATTCCTTGTTTGTAAGTTGACTAGGAGGCGGATTGGGGCTTCGTTAGTGAGAGAGAGAGAGAGAGAGAGAGGGAGAGAGAGAGAGAGAGAGAGAGAGAGGAAAGACTGACGCTTTCCTCCACCACTCCTCCCACATCTCCACTACTTTCCAAACCATGCCACTACTCTTTCATAATGGAATAATAATAATAATAATAATAATAATAATAATAATAATAATAATAAAATCAACAAAATTTGGGTTGATTTTAGCGCCGGTCAGACTACTGGGAGTAGTTTGTTTCCTTTTGTACCGCTGTTCAAACATAAGTACGCTTAGGGACCTTGGTGTAACAATGACGGTTGTGTGTCCTGGTCAGGAGGGAAAAATAGAACCTTAGAAAATTATGATATTCTGAGCTAATGATTCACGAGTCAATAGGCAAAAATTTTCGTCATTTTCTTTATCAACCACTTCATTCCCCCCCCTCTCTCTCTCTCTCTCTCTCTCTCTCTCTCTCTCTCTCTCCCATACATAATTTTGAAATGCTTCGTTCAACTCGAGACTAAAAAAAAAAAAAAAAAAAATCGTCAAGAGATCAGCTGGGAATTTTGCGGAAAGATAGGTGGATGATGGTGTGTGTGTGTGTGTGTGTGTGTGTGTGTGTGTGTGTGTGTGTGTGTGTGTGTGTGTGTGTGTGTGTGTGTGTATACAATCAGGAAGCTTTTCTTAGTGTCGTCTAAATTCCTGTTCACAAAAACATTAATTATCATAACGATTTTTTTCATAGTTTTTTCCAATTATATTTCTAAGATGGAAATACTCTGTCCAAATATTAAATCTATGCATACTTGCTGAGAGGAAACCTTCGGCGGCCTCCGCTCGATGTCAAGTCACTTGCTATCTTCAGAAATGAGTCATAACTCGGGAACCAGTGGCCTGATTGGACTGGAAATTGTTTTATTCTTCAAGTTAGAGCATTTTAACGGTACCTTGCTATAACAAAAATTTGCGCTACATGCTCCGTTTTTGTTGTGTTACGGTAACAAACCAACAAACATACAGAAATCGGATCTTGACAATATAAATTGTGAAAATGAAACGCTTTTGGCCCATCTTTGACCTGCGTATTATACCTCATCATCCTTCAACATGCTGCTTATGCAAACTGTGTCACTAGTAAAGCGATACAGATAACATACAAGGAAAGTTTAAGCTGGAAAAGAATGTGGAATAAATCACTTAGGGAACGGTGTAACGCAGCTTTCTATACCACGTGGGATAAATGCCTCGGACCCTCGTCAAGAAATGCCTCTGAACTTTATTTTCATATTTTTATATTTATTGTATTTATTCTTAGTCACTTTCTTAACGCCTTCCCTTCGATTATTTATTTTCCATTTTGTTCTTTGGATTTTTTTAAAATTACAGAAGACGTATTCTCGTCGTTTAAGGAGGCTCCCTAGCACCTCTTCCTTAGCGATTTATCTATGGATACGGCCGGTTGATATAATTTTGCACGTTATTTATGAAGTGTAAGGTGGCATTAGAATGACTTGTATTGCACCGAAGAGGATAGCAAAGTGTAATAAACAAAATAAATCGCTAAAGAAGAGGTGTGTTAGGGAGCGTATATAATCCCATCATTTAGAAGAGCGTCCTGTGCTGAATAAAATCGTCTGGAGATACCAAGAAGGAAATGAATAAATAAATAAATAATCGAAGATACGAGATTTTTTTTTTTCCATCCCGTATTATTCAAGAGGATAATGTGTGTATCTTGAATATTGTGTTCTTCCTTTATTCATCATGCATTATTGACACGTGTTGGCAAGATTGATAGAGCACTCCACTTTCCTTCCAAGTGACCCCAAGCCGCACTGAGGCCGTGTTGCCTGCGTGGGTGAGGTGAGCTGTTGCTTGTCAAGTGTACAGTAGGTCAGGGTGCGATGTGGTGGAAGACCAGCAATGATTGGAAACTCAGCAGGGTAAAGATTAGGCGGTGCGTCCCCTTGTGCCTACGCCTCACTCCAGCCTGGGTGAGGCTTGGTAGTGTGTCGACGCTCCTCAGGAGCAGCAGCAGCCAGGGGCAGCCTGTTGGCCCCCTTGGCTTACCATACTAGATTAACCACCCGTGTATTTTCAGCTAGTGGCTGCCATGAATAATGATATTATTAATACTGATATAAGGTAATGTGTTTACCATGAATATTCTGTTGTTCTTTTATTCATCATGTATTATTCACGAGAGTAACATTTCCCGTTCAAGGTATCTCGTCCCCTTTCACACCGTAATCGCTCTCGTGGTGGCGGCTTTTGCTTTTTCTTTTTCATACATTATTCATGAAGATGTGTGCCCTTCCGTGCTTAAATCCCTAAGAGGCTTTCACACCACACAGTGAGGGATATCCACAAAATAGTTCTACGGCTGGTTGTTATTAGAGAGAGAGAGGAGGGAGGGAGGGGGGGAAACGTGGAAGGAGTGAATGGAAAAGAAAAATAAGAATCGCGTGTAGTATATGTGTGTGTGTGTGTGTGTGTGTGTGTGTGTGTGTGTGTGTGTGTGTGTGTGTGTGTGTGTGTGTGTGTGTGTGTGTGTGTGTGTGTGTGTGTGTGTGTGTGTGTGTGTGTGTGTGTGTGTGTGTGTGTGTGTGTGTGTGTGTTCTCTTGACTAATACAGGTGAAATCTTAACTATAGATGGTATAGTGTGAGTTACCCTTTATATTTTCTCTATCTTAATTTCTCGCAATAAAAGCGTCTTAGAAATTTACCTTGATATAATTTAGTCATTTAGGCTGGTCTTTTGGTGGTAGGTGGTGGTGACCATCATCCACTCACTTGATATAGTGCTGCCTACTTCTTCCGTCACCTTTATCACTCTTTTTCTGTGTCTGCCCTCCTCTCTTCCTATTTCTCACCATCATCCACTCACTTGAAATAGTGCTGCCTACTTCTTTCTTCACCTTTATCACTCTTTTTTTTGTGTGTGTGTGTGTGTGTGTGTCTGCCCTCCTCTCTTCCTATTTCTCACTATCATCCACTCACTTGATATAGTTCTACCTACTTGTTCCTTCACTTTTATCATTTCTTTTCTGTGTCTGCCCTCCTCTCTTCCTGTTTCTCCCATCTTTCCTGTCACTTTTTATTACTCTTCTTTACTTTTCAGGTGGCTTTACTTTGAGTGGCAAGCCTAATGGTTTCCTGTAAGCCAGGAAGCCATTTACAACACTGGGTGGTGACCATATAACCAACCCATACGTGTTCCCTACGTGTCAACAAGTGGGTTGGTGGAGGGTTTGTGCCCCTCCCCGTAAAACAACTAACTCTAGGACACACGGCCACCCCTACGGGATTATGGCGTCTGGCTATAGACAGACAGACATTTAGTCTTTTCCAGAGCCCCTCAAGTCGTAAACAGAGTACAAAAATCTGTAATATATATTTTTATTATCCTCCATTACAAACAGTGTTCATTTTATTTCTCCTCTTTTCAATCCAATCTTTTCTTGCAGTGATAAGAGGTAGAGTTTTTTAAGCCCAAATGAATGCTGAATTTTACCAGCCTAGTGTATCCTTTCAGTAAACACAAAGTCTATATATCTATTGCCAGATGCCTTAATCCCGTAAGGGGTGACCTCAAACAAATCGCCTGCATGTCGCCCTCTCCCCCGCCATTTCGCTGCCCTCCCCCCAGCTTACACCCTCCTCTCTCATATACAGTATCTCTCCACTCCATTCATCTATCTCATCCTTGGTCTCCTCTTTGCTCTCTCCCCCTCCACCTCACTCACATACACTCTCCTTGTTAGTCTCTCGCTCTCCATCCTCTCCACATGGCCAAACCGCCTCAGTGTATATCTCCTAACGTTTCCTATCACATCCACAACACAAAGTAAATACAAAATATATTATAATAAACACAAAGAGATAAATACAAATGGACACTGAGTTTTACCCCCACACTTGATTCAGAGAAAAAAAAAAGACCCAAAATAAAATCGAGAAGTACAGTATATCTTCAAAACAAACATCATATATACACAATTGAATACAGAATTATAAACACACAAACTATCTTCAAAATATACAAAAAAAAGAAAAAACACACACAAGACAGAGCAGAAATAAACACAAAAATAGAAAAAAAGACGAACAACAAACAAATTAGGACTGAATTTTGCCCACATATTGTATTGTAGGGTAGTGGATGTTGGAGTGGCCCTGGTGAGAGAGGATAGTGTTTGGAAACTTCCTGTACTGTTGTTTGCAGATGATACTGTGTTGTTGAGTGAAGACGAAGGGGAGCTGCAAGGCGTGGTGGATGAGTTTGGGAGAGTGTGTAAGAAACGGAACCTAAAGGTGAATGTAGGGAAGAGTAAAGTGATGGTCTTTGAGAGAGGTGAAGTCAGTGAACGTACATCGAGGTTGGATGGTGAGGAATTGGAAAATATGAGTACGTTTAAGTACTTGGGTAGTGTGATGAGTAAGGATGGAGGTTTGGAGGGTGAAGTGCTTGAAAAGGTACAGCAGGGAAGAAAGGTTGCTGGTTCTTTGAAAGCAGTGATAAGAAACATGGAAGTGAGCATGGAAGTGAAAAAGTTACTACATGACAGTATTGTGATACCAACTCTAATGTACGGAAGTGAAGCTTGGACGTTGTTGGAAGGACACAAGTCAAGAGTGAGAGCAGTGGAAATGAGTTATTTAAGAGGAGCCTGTGGAGCCACATGGAGAGACAGGCTGACGAATGAGGATATTAAAGGAGCGTTGTGGTGTTGATGTGGATGTGATAGGAAGCGTTATGAGGAACACACTGAGGTGGTTTGGCCATGTGGAGAGGATGGAGGGTGAAAGACTAACGAAGAGAGTGTATGTGAGTGAGGTGGAGGGGGGAAGAGGGAGGGGGAGGCCGAGGATGAGATGGAGAGATGGGGTGGAGAGGTATATGAGAGAGGGGGTTGTGAGTTGGGAGCAGGGCAGTGAAATGGCGGGGGACAGGGCGACTTGGAGGCGATTTGTTTGTGGCCACCTCAAACGGGATTGAGGCGTCTGGCAATAGATAGATAAATTGTATTTTCAAAATAGGGGCCAGAAATACACAAAATACACAAAATCTTCATATAATTTACTCCTTATACACAAAATCTACTCCAAAATAAACACAAACACAAAAACAAAAACTATCTATCTATCTATCTATTGCCAGACGCCTCAATCCCGTTTGGGGTGGCCACAAACAAATCGTCTCCAAGTCGCCATGTCCCCCGCCATTTCACTGCCCTGCTCCCAGCTCACACCCCCCTTTCTCATATACCTCTCCACCCCATCCCTTCATCTCATCCTCGGCCTCCCCCTCCCTCTTCCCCCCTCCACCTCACTCACATACACTCTCTTCGTCAGTCTTTCACCCTCCATCCTCTCAACATGGCCAAACCACCTCAGAAAAATAAAAAGTACACATGATAAACACAAAGATAAAAACAAGGGTAAACACCAAAATAAGCATAAAATCAACATAAACATAAAATATACACAAAAACAAAAATAAGAATAAACAAAAATTATACACAAAAAATTAAGAAACAAAATAAACATAAATAATATACACAAAAAATAAAAAAAAAAACAAATAAATAAAAACAAAAACAAAAGATATACACAAAATGTAAACAAATAAATAAACAAAATTTACACAGCCACAGATAAATCCTTTAACTGGAAATAAACAATTATCGCCAGTCCATCTAAATATTTACAAGGCATTAATATAAATCACTTTAATTTACCCACTAAGTCTGGCATTGATAAAGTGATAAATGACGAATAAAGGAAAGTATTTTGAGCACTATTTTTTTTTTTTTTAGTATGGTGGCGTCTCATTTATTAAACTTTAAGGCATATTTTTTACTTATTTATTTATTTATTTATTTATTCACCACCTTTTACCATTGCGTGAGATTCAGCCTGTGTGTGTGTGTGTGTGTGTGTGTGTGTGTGTGTGTATTACTCGAGAAAAAATTGTGCTTTATCATTATGGTTCCAGTAGACGATTTGTGTGTGTGTGTGTGTGTGTGTGTGTGTGTGTGTACGACTGTAGTTCTAAGCTTGATTACCCTTTCCCTAACCCCCAACAGTCCCCCAACGTACCACACAACTTCACATATCACCACCACAGCACTAGTACCCACCAACTGACCTACATCATTTACTTCTATGGTGATAAAATTTAGCGGTATATTTATTTATTTATTATTAACTTATTTGTTTAGTGTTTGGAGGGTCATATCGTTATGAAGGGGGCTTAAGATTATATTCTCTTCATGCAAACTGTTTTCTTTTTTTCATTTTTGATGAGAGATTTGTGAGCCCTTTCGGGATTATGGAGTCTGGCTGTATATAGATAAAGAGATAGATTGATATGTAGATAGATTAATTGATTTATAGGTAGGTAGGTAGATAGATAGATAGGTAGGTAGGTAGATAGGTAGGTAGGTAGATAGGCAGATAGATAGATAGGTAGACAGATAGGCGGATAGATAGATAGGTAGACAGATAGGTAGATAGATAGAGATATAGACAGATAGGTAGATAGATAGACAGATAGATAGGCCGATACGTAGATAGATAGGTAGATAGATAGGTAGGCAGATAGATTAATAGATAGATAGGTAGGTAAATAGATAGATAGGCAGATAGATAGATAGACAGGTAGATAGGCAGATAGAAAAATAAGTAGATGGATAAATAGATATTCATTTGCGAGCAGTATGAGCAGGAAATAAAACCACTGAGTCAGGCACCTCTTATTTACTTCTCACCACCTCCAGACGATTTTCTTCAGCGTAGGATGGAGTGGAGAGGTTTATGAGAGAAGGGGGTGTGAGCTGGGGGAGGACAGCTAAATGGCGGGGGACAGGGAGACATGGAGCCGATTTGTTTGTGGCCACCCCTTACGGAATTAAGGCGTCTGGCAATAGATAGATAGAAGGATAAAATTTTGGGACTGAAAGGGGGTTTGATATGTTTTTTAAAATAACAGTACGAGAGGCTGAATGAAATCGTCTGAAATCAACGAGAGAGAGAGAGAGAGAGAGAGAGAGAGAGAGAGACAGACAGACAGACAGACAGAGACAGACAGACAGACAGACAGACAGACAGGGACGGAGACAGACTGACACAGACAGACAGAGAAACGGATAAACAGACAGACAGACAAACAGAAGAAGAAGAAGAAGAAGGCGAAGAAGACAAGAGAAAAGAAAAAACGAGGAAGATGAAGATGGAGGAGGAGTATTACATAGGAAAGCAAACAGCAACAGACCTTATGGTCCTTTCGAGGCTGCTTGTTACAGAGAAAACTATGACTACAAGATCTAACTCTACATGCTGAAGGATAAGGATAGTAAAGCAAGAAGGCTCCTCCCACCACCAAACCCTCCAGGAAAAATGAGAAAAACCACCATGCAGCATGGAAAAACTGACTTGGAAATTTCATAGGAAATACTGGAAGAAAAAGTCACATTCTATAATACTTTGTCTATAAGCTACCCGATTGAGTAACCTGAAAGAGAAAGTAATCAAATAAAGTAATAGTTACGGCATGACATCATAAACCGGTACGTTGAGGAGGAGGAGGAGGAGGAGGAGGAGGAGACAAGAATAAGAGATTATATGTTTTCCTGGGCTACTGAAATATTGGATCTAGGCCAGAGGGAGTGGAGGGGCGAGACGACGAGGCGCTGGGCGAGAAAATTGGGCTAGAAAAGTACCTGCACGACCTTTCTTGCTGGATATGTGAAACACGGGGGAATATTTTTCATGTGTTTGTGTTTTTATTTGTGTGTGTGTGTGTGTGTGTGTGTGTGTGTGTGTGTGTGTGTGTGTGTGTGTGTGCTTAATCCATTTTTTCTGGATTTTTATATTGTATGAAAACAAAAAAAAGCATGATATATAATCCTTTTATTTACTGTTATTTTTTTTTTTTTTTGCTTTGTTCTGAGTGGTAGTTACTGTTTTTTCTTTGTGTTTTCTTGTAATTGTTGTTGTTGTTATTTTTATTGTCTTCCTATTATTTGGCTGGATATTTTGACATTCATTAATTCATTCATTCATTGACTGGTATCCCTTTAACTTTCATTCACCATTCCTTCCTTACTTCTGTCCTTCCTTCCTTCATTCCTTCCTATATTCATGCATTCATTCAATCACTGGTATCCCTTTAACCTTTCATCCATCCTGCTCTCTATCATTCCGTCCTTCCTTCCGCCCTTCCTTCCTGTCTTCCTCCAGTCCTTCCTTCCTGTCTTCCTCCAGTCCTTCCTTCCTGTCTTCCTCCAGTCCTTCCTTCCTGTCTTCCTCCAGTCCTTCCTTCCTGTCTTCCTCCAGTCCTTCCTTCCTGTCTTCCTCCAGTCCTTCCTTCCTGTCTTCCGCCAGTCCTTCCTTCCTGTCTTCCTCCAGTCCTTCCTTCCTTCCCTTCATTGACCCATTCTCTGGTATCCCTTTAACCTTTCATCCCTCCTTCCTTGCTTCCTTTCTTCCTTCATTCTTTTCTTCCTTTCTTCCTTCCATCCTTCCTTCATTCATTCATGCATTCTATCCCTCCTTCCTTCCTTCTATCCTTCCTTCCCTCCTTCATTCATTCATTCATTCGCTTCAACCCAATCAGGACCTATTTGTACTTAATCCGGGATTCGCTAATATTACTCCCCAATCCTCCACGCTCTCCTCCATCTGTCTGTCTCTCTGTCTATCCGTTTATCTGTCTACCTGGTTATCTGCCTGTCTGTTTATCTATTTATCTATTTATCTGTGCGTGTGTGTATTTCTGTCTAAACTATCTGTCTGTCTATCTCTGTCTGTATGGCTATCTATCTATCTGTCTACCTACCCATATATATATCTATATCTATCTATCTATCTATCTACACACACACACACACACACACACACACACACACACACACACACACACACACCTGTCTATCTGTATGTATGTCTGTCTGTGCCTGTGTGTTTCTGTCTACCTGTTTGTCTGTATGTCTGCCTGAGCCATTGTGTTTATGTTTGCATCATTCTGTCTGTCTGTATACCTGTCCGACTGTCTATCGAACGAGCTGTCTGTCCGTGTGTATGAGTGTATGTATGTACAGTATGTATGTATGTATGTATGTATGTATGTATGTACAGTATGTATGTATGTATGTATGTACAGTATGTATGTATGTATGAGTGTATGTATGTATGTATGTATGTATGTTTCTCTTTCTGCCAATCGTATTTCTTTGTATACAAAGAAGAATTTTATGTACAGGACACATAGCCCATTTTTCCACTTGTATTGCACTTGCCTTTTATCGACTTCCGGTCCACTTTTTATAAACCGGAAGACAGGTAAATAATAGAATAGTGTACAGTTGCGTCCGCGAAATCCGTCCTATTCTGTTTAAGAGTGGGAAAGATGTTGATGATGACGATAATGGTGGTGGTGGTGGTGGTGGTGGTGGTGATGGTGGTGTTGGTGGTGGTGGTGGTGGTGGTGGTGGTGATGGTGGTGTTGGTGGTGGTGGTGTTGGTGGTGGTGGTGTTGGTGGTGGTGGTGGTGGTGGTGGTGGTGGTGAAGATGGATTATTATGATGGTGGCGATGACGATGTTGATAGTTGTTATTATGACAGTACTTTTACTAATACTAATACTAATAATAATAACAATAATAATGAACCACCTAAACAATGCTACGAAATATTACAGTTATCTTTTGTATCCCGGAAATACAGGTACGAAGTAGAATTGCTTATATTTACGTCCGCGAAATCCCTGGGGGAGGGGAGTGAGAGAGACTGGGGAAGAAAGGGATAAGATTACAAAGGAACCGAAGAAGAAAGAGAGAGAGAGAGAGAGAGAGAGAGAGAGAGAGAGAGAGACAGACAGACAGACAGACAGACAGACAGACACAGACAGACAGGGGAGGGAGATTGAAAGGGAAGTGGGAGGTAGGAAGGAGGGCGAGAAGAGGAGGAAGGATGAGGGGGGGAGGGAGAGAGGAAGGATGGGGAGGGAGGTATCTGAAGGAAGGAAAGGGAGAGGGAAAGTAAGTGGGGAGGGAGAACTATCAAAGGAGGAGAGGGACGGGCGAAGGGGGAGGGGGGAAGGAAGGAAGGAGAGGAGGTAGAAGGAAGAAGGGAGGGGGAAGCGGGGAGGAATGGAGAAGAAGAAAAGTATGGGAGGAAGGGAAAAGAAGAGGAAAGGTAAGGAGAGGGAGAGGAGGAGAGGGAAGAGGGGATTGGAAAGCAGAGTGAGGTCCTCCAAGGCCCTCTCAGGTGCGTGTTATGATAGGTATTAATTGGAAGAGGGAGTTTAGGGAGAGGAAGGGTTAACATCACAGACTCGTTTCTCTCTGGTGATGTTGATAATGATATGTCAGAGGGGTCAGCCTGTTGTTAACCCTTTAGCTGAGAAACACGAAGCATTATTAACCCATTAGCTGAACATATGAGCTTAGCATTGCAAGAAAAGAATGTGAAAATTGGGTGAAAATTGTCTCTTGAGAATATAGATTTTTTTTTTTTCCGACATGACCTATTCGACCCGGTTTTGTCTTAGATAATTCATTTGTTAAAACATGACTTTTGTTGTCGTTCCTTAACCCCCACGAGCAGACCCACCGACCACAGGGAAGTACTTGTTTCTGTAAGGCTACCCTGTAGTTTTAAGTTCAGTATACATTGTGTAGAGATCCGGCGCCCGCTTGTGGTAGACGGCGCCTTGGTAGGGTCGGGCCAGGGTCCTTCCCTCGGCGAGGTGCAGGGAAATATGAAGGGTTTGCCCATTATTTTCCATCACTGCTACTAATGAATAACATCGATGAATAAACGAACCAGGCGCTGGCTTGAATAAACTGCCAAAGACGCGCCTAGTAATGAAGAAATTAATATCGCAGAAAAAAAAAAAAAAAATCGCTTCCCCAGTTTCCAAGATGATATGTTTATGTTAATGATCCCGGTCTAAGTTATTCGCCCGCTGTAAGGTGTTAAGGGATAGAAGGGTTGATTGTAGGCCAGTATTTCCTTCCTTTCTTCTCCTTGCTCTCCCCAGTTTAAGTAATCGTCATCTGATCGGTATCGGATAGGCATCATCATCATCATCATCATCATCATCATCATCATCATCATTATCATCATCATCATCATCCATCTCCATTTTTCTTTCTCTTTTTCATATTCCTCTCATTCATTTATTTGTTGCCCTGTGTTATGTCTTTCCTTCCTTCCATACCTTTCATTTCCTCCCTCTTCTCTCTCTCTCTCTCTCTCTCTCGGTCGCTCGCTCGCGCGCGCGCGCGCTGCCCCCTTGCTCTTGAATAATACAGGTGAAAATCTTAACTATAGATGGTGTAGTGTGAGTTACCTTTTATATTTTCTTTGTCTTAATTTCTTGCAATGAAAGCGTCATAGAAATTTACCTTGAAATAATTCAGAGTCATTTAGCCTGGTCTTTTGGTGGTAGGTGGTGGTGACCATCATCCACTCACTTGATATAGTGCTGCCTACTTCTTCCTTCACCTTTATCACTCTTTCTGTGTCTGCCCTCCTCTCTTCCTATTTCTCACCATCATCCACTCACTTGATATAGTGCTGCCTACTTGTTTCTTCACCTTTATCACTCTTTTTTTGTGTCTGCCCTCCTCTTCCTATTTCTCACCATCATCCACTCACTCGATATAGTTCTACCTACTTGTTCCTTCACCTTTATCATTTCTTTTCTGTGTCTGCCCTCCTCTCTTCCTGTTTCTCCCATCTTTCCTGTCACTTTTTATTGCTCTTCTTTCCTGTTCAGGTGGCTTTACTTTGAGTGGCAAGCCTAATGGTTTCCTGTAAGCCAGGAAGCCATTTACAACTGTGGGTGGTGACCATATAACCAACCCATACGTGTTCCCTACGTGTCAACAAGTGGGTTGGTGGAGGGGTAGTGCCCCTCTCCGTAAAACAACTAACTGAAGGACACACGGCCACCCCTACGGGATTATGGCGTCTGGCTATAGACAGACAGACATTTAGTCATTTCCAGAGCCCCTCAAGTCGTAAACAGAGTACAAAAATCTGTAATATATATTTTTATTATCCTACATTACAATAAGTGTTCATTTTATTTCTCCTCTTTTCAATCCAATCCTTTCTTGCAGTGATAAGAGGTAGAGTTTTTTAACCCTCCTCAGGTACACCTGGGTCTGACAGACCCGGGCAATTTTTCCGATGGTATAGTTCAGCAACTTATAGATGCCTGGAATCCCTGTCCTTCTCAATAGCTTCCTAACTTTTTGTGCCCATGCATGGTGTAGGGGTGTTACTTTCGTGTCTCTATGTTTTTGCAGTATATCACTCAGAACTGAATGTCGGGTCTGTGAGACCCAGGTGTACCTGAGGAGGGGGGAGAATTTTTCCCTATGAGTTTGCAGTTTGATTTTATGTTGTGTGGGATCCACTATGCCCATAATGAAGGTTCTCCATCCCTCAAGTTGTGACACAAGTGCTAGGCTCATAGTGTTCTTTGTTTTCGTGTATGGTGACTGAAAAAAAAAAAAAAAAAAAAAAAAACGCATTTTTTCATTTTTTTTTTTTTAAATGAGTTCAGTGAATTAAAACTTTAGTTTTGTAACTGATAAAACCTAATACATTTTAGGATATTCATGAATTCATTATATAAATCATGTGTGACACGACAGCATTTTTTAAAGCTGCGTCTGACAGACCCAGGTGCATCTAAGTTGTAAGCGAAACTGTAGGTCTACCTGAGGAGGATTAAGCCCAAATGAATGCAGAATTTTACCAGCCTAGTGTATCCTTTCAATAAACACAAAGTTTGTCTGTCTGTTGCCAGATGCCATAATCCCCTAAAGGCTGACCACAAACAAATCGCCTGCATGTCGCCCTCTCCCCCGCCATTTCGCTGCCCTACCCCCAGTTCACACCCTCCTCTCTCATATATCTCTCCACTCCATTCATCTATCTCATCCTTGGTCTCCCCTTTGCTCTCTCCCCCTCCACCTCACTCACATACACTCTCCTTGTTAGTCTCTCGCTCTCCATCCCCTCCACATGGCCAAACCGCCTCAGTGTATTTCTCCTAACGTTTCCTATCACATCCACACACAAAGTAAACACAAAATATATTATAATAAACAGAGATAAATACAAATGGACACTGAATTTTACCCCCACACTTGATTCAGAGAAAATAAAAGACCCAAAATAAATTCGAGAAGTACAGTATATCCTTAAAACAAACATCATATATACACAATTGAATACAGAATTATAAACACACAAACTATCTTCATAATACACAGAAAAAAAAAAAAAACGGCAGAAATAAACAAAAATAGAAAAAAAAAAAAAAAGAACAACAAACAAATTAGGACTGAATTTTGCCCACATATTGTATTTTCAAAATAGTGGCCAAAAATACACAAAATAAACACAAAATCATCAAATAATTTACTCCTTATACACAAAATCTACTCCAAAATAAACACAACCACAAAAACGAAAACAAAATAAGAAAAATAAAAAGCATACATGATAAACACAAAGATAAAAACAAGGGTAAACACCAAAATAAGCATAAAATCAACATAAACATAAAATATACACAAAAACAAAAATAAGAATAAACAAAAATTATACACAAAAAAATAAAAAACAAAAGAAACACAAATAATATACACAAAAAATAAAAATAAACAAATAAATAAAAACAAAAACAAAAGATATACACAAAATGTAAACAAATAAATAAACAAAATTTACACAGCCACAGATAAATCCTTTAACTGGAAATAAACAATTATCGCCAGTCCATCTAAATATTTACAAGGCATTAATATAAATCACTTTAATTTATCCACTGAGTCTGGCATTGATAAAGTGATAAATGACGAATAAAGGAAATTATTTTGAGCACTATTTTTTTTAGAATGGTGGCGTCTCATTTATTAAACTTTCAGGCATATTATTTTTTACTTATTTATTTATTTATTTATTTATTCACCGCCATTTTACCCTTGCGTGAGATTCAGCCTGTGTGTGTGTGTGTGTGTGTGTGTGTGTGTGTGTGTGTGTATTACTCGAGAAAAAATTGTGCTTTATCATTATGGTTCCAGTAGTCGATTTGTGTGTGTGTGTGTGTGTGTGTGTGTGTGTGTGTGTGTGTGTGTGTAGTCCTAAGCTTGATTACCCTTTCCCTAACCCCCAACAGTCCCCCAACGTACCACACAACTTCACATATCACCACCACGGCACTAGTACCCACCAACTGAGATCATTTACTTCTATGGTGATAAAATTTAGCGGTATATTTATTTATTTATTATTTACTTATTTGTTTAGTGTTTGAAGGGTCATATCGTTATGAAGGGGGCTTAAGGTTATATTCTCTTCATGCTCACCAAACTATTTTCTTTTTTCATTTTTGATGAGAGATTTGTGAACCCTTTCGGGATTATGGAGTCTGGCTGTAGATAGATAAAGAGATAGATTGATAGGTAGATAGATAGATTAATTGATTTATAGGTAGATAGATAGATAGGTAGGTAGGTAGATAGACAGATAGGTAGACAGATAGGCAGATAGGTGGATAGATAGATAGATACGTAGACAGATAGGTAGATAGATAGAGATAGACAGATAGGTAGATAGATAGACAGATGGATTGGCCGATACGTAGATAGATAGGTAGGCAGATAGGTTGATAGATAGATAGGTAGGTAAATAGATAGATAGGTAGATAGATAGAGAGGCAGATAGACAGTTAGATAGGTAGACAGATAGGCAGGTAGGCAGATAGGTAGATAAATATAGGCAGATAGATAAATAAATAGATGGATAAATAGATATTCATTTGCGAGCAGTATGAGCAGGAAATAAAGCCACTGAGCCAGGCACCTCTTATTTACTTCTCACCACCTCCAGACGATTTTCTTCAGCGTAGGATGGAGTGGAGAGGTTTATGAGAGAAGGGGGTGTGAGCTGGGGGAGGGCAGCGAAATGGCGGGGGACAGGGAGACATGGAGCCGATTTATGTGTGGCCACCCATTACGGAATTAAGGCGTCTGGCAATAGATAGATAGAAGGATAAAATTTGGGGACTGAAAGGGGGTTTGATATGTTTTTAAAAATAACAGTACGAGAGGCTGAATGAAATCGTCTGAAATCAACGAGAGAGAGAGAGAGAGAGAGAGAGAGAGAGAGAGAGAGAGACAGACAGACAGACAGACAGGGACAGAGACAGACAGGGACAGAGACAGACAGACTGACACAGACAGACAGAGAAACGGATAAACAAACAGACAGACAGGCAAACAGAAGAAGAAGAAGGCGAAGAAGACAAGAGGAAAGAAAAAACCAGGAAGATGAAGATGGAGGAGGAGGAGGAGGAGAAGGAGGAGGAGGATTACATAGGATTACATAGGAAAGCAAACAGCAACAGACCTTATGGTCCTTTCGAGGCTGCTTGTTACAGAGAAAATATGACTACAAGATCTAACTCTACATGCTGAAGGATAAGGATAGTACAGCAAGACGGCTTCCCCCACCACCAAACCCTCCAGGAAAAAGTGAGAAAAACCACCATGCAGCATGGAATAACTGACTTGGAAATTTCATAGGAAATACTGGAAGAAAAAGTCATATTTTATAATACTTTGTCTATAAGCTACCCGATAGAGTAACCTGAAAGAGAAAGTAATCAAATAAAGTAATAGTTACGGCGTGACATCATAAACCGGTACGTTGAGGAGGAGGAGGAGGAGGAGGAGACAAGAATAAGAGATTATATGTTTTCCTGGGCTACTGAAATATTGGCTCTAGGCCAGAGGGAGTGGAGGGGCGAGACGACGAGGCGCTGGGCGAGAAAATTGGGCTAGAAAAGTACTTGCACGACCTTTCTTGCTGGATATGTGAAAGACGGGGGAATATTTCATGTGTTAATGCTTTTTTATTTGTGTGTGTGTGTGTGTGTGTGTGTGTGTGTGTGTGTGTGTGTGTGTGTGTGTGTGTGTGTGTGTGTGTGTGTGTGTGTGTTTAATCCATTTTTTCTGGATTTTTATATTGTATGAAAACAAAAAAAACATGATATATATTCCTTTTATTTACTGCTTTTTTTTTTCTTTGTTCTGAGTGGTAGTTACTGTTTTTTCTTTGTTGTTTGTGTTTTCTTGTAATTGTTGTTGTTGTTATTTTTATTGTCATTTTATTATTTGGCTGGATATTTTGACATTCATTAATTCATTCATTCATTGACTGGTATCCCTTTAACTTTCATTCACCATTCCTTCCTTCCTTCCTTCTGTCCTTCCTTCCTTCATTCCTTCATATATTCATGCATTCATTCAATCACTGGTATCCCTTTAACCTTTCATCCATCCTTCCCTCCATCATTCCGTCCTTCCTTCCGTCCATCCTTCCTGTCTTCCTTCCGTCCATCCTTCCTGTCTTCCTTCCGTCCATCCTTCCTGTCTTCCTTCCGTCCATCCTTTCTGTCTTCCTTCCGTCCATCCTTCCTGTCTTCCTTCCGTCCATCCTTCCTGTCTTCCTCCAGTCCTTCCTTCCTGTCTTCCTTCCGTCCATCCTTCCTGTCTTCCTCCAGTCCTTCCTTCCTGTCTTCCTCCAGTCCTTCCTTCCTGTCTTCCTCCAGTCCTTCCTTCCTGTCTTCCTCCAGTCCTTCCTTCCTGTCTTCCTCCAGTCCTTCCTTCCTGTCTTCCTCCAGTCCTTCCTTCCTGTCTTCCTCCAGTCCTTCCTTCCTTCCCTTCATTGACCCATTCTCTGGTATCCCTTTAACCTTTCATCCCTCCTGCCTTGCTTCCTTTCTTCCTTCATTCATTTCTTCCATTCTTCGTTCCACCCTTCCTTCATTCATTCATGCATTCTATCCCTCCTTCCTTCCTTCTATCCTTCCTTCCCTCCTTCATTCATTCATTCATTCGCTTCAACCCAATCAGGACCTATTTGTACTTAATCCGGGATTCGCTAATATTACTCCCCAATCCTCCACGCTCTCCTCCATCTGTCTGTCTCTCTGTCTATCCGTTTATCTGTCTACCTGGTTATCTGCCTGTCTGTTTATCTATTTATCTATTTATCTGTGCCTATGTGTATTTCTGTCTAAAGTATCTGTCTGTCTAATTCTGTGTCTGTCTGTCTATCTATCTATTTGACTACCTACCCATATATATATCTATATCTATCTGTCTATCTATCTATCTCTACACACACACACACACACACACACACACACACACACACACACACACACACACACACACACACACACCTGTCTATCTGTATGTCTGTCTGTGCCTGTGTGTTTCTGTCTACCTGTTTGTCTGTTTGTATGTCTGCCTGAGCCATTGTGTTTATGTTTGCATCATTCTGTCTGTCTGTATACCTGTCCGTCTGTCTATCGAACGAGCTGTCTGTCCGTGTGTATGAGTGTATGTATGTACAGTATGTATGTATGTATGTATGTATGTTTCTCTCTCTGCCAATCGTATTTCTTTGTATACAAAGAAGAATTTTATGTACAGGTCACATAGCCCATTTTTCCACTTGTATTGCACTTGCCTTTTATCGACTTCCTGTCCACTTTTTATAAACCGGAAGACAGGTAAATAATAGAATTGTGTACAGTTGCGTCCGCGAAATCCGTCCTATTCTGTTTAAGAGTGGGAAAGATGTTGATGATTATGACGATAATGGTGGTGGTGGTGGTGGTGGTGAAGATGGATAATTATGATGATGGCGATGACGATGTTGATAGTTATTATGACAATACTACTACTACTACTACTAATACTAATAATAATAATAATAACAATAATAATGAACCACCTAAATAAATAATGCTACGAAATATTAGTTATCTTTTGTATCCCGGAAATACAGGTACGAAGTAGAATAGCTTATATTTGCGTCCGCGAAATCCCTGGGGGAGGGGAGTGAGAGAGACTGGGGAAGAAAGGCATAAGATTACAAAGGAACCCAAGAAAGAAAGAGAGAGAGAGAGAGAGAGGGAGAGAGAGAGAGAGAGAGACAGACATACAGACAGGGGAGGGAGATTGAAAGGGAAGTGGGAGGTAGGAAGGAGGGCGAGAAGAGGAGGAAGGATGAGGGGGGGAGGGAGAGAGGAAGGATGGGGAGGGAAGTATCTGAAGGAAGGAAAGGGAGAGGGAAAGTAAGCGGGGAGGGAGAACTATCAAAGGAGGAGAGGGACGGGCGAAGGGGGAGGGGGGAAGGAGGGAAGGAGAGGAGGTAGAAGGAAGAAGGGAGGGGGAACGGGGGAGGAATGGGGAAGAAGAAAAGTATGGGAGGAAGGGAAAAGAAGAGGAAAGGTAAGGAGAGGGAGAGGAGGAGAGGGAAGAGGGGATTGGAAAGCAGAGTGAGGTCCCCCAAGGCCCTCTCAGGTGCGTGTTGTGATAGCTGTTATCAGGAAGAGGGAGTTTAGGGAGAGGAAGGGTTAACATCACAGACTCGTTTCTCTCTGGTGATGTTGATAATGATATGTCAGAGGGGTCAGCCTGTTGTTAACCCTTTAGCTGAGAAACACGAAGCATTATTAACCCATTAGCTGAATATATGAGCTTAGCATTGCAAGAAAAGAATGTGAAAATTGGGTGAAAATTGTCTCTTGAGATTATAGATTTTTTTTTTTTCCGACATGACCTATTCGACCCGGTTTTGTCTTAGATAATTCATTTGTTAAAACATGACTTTTGTTGTCGTTCCTTAACCCCCACGAGCAGACCCACCGACCACAGGGAAGTACTTGTTTCTGTAAGGCTACCCTGTAGTTTTAAGTTCAGTACATACATTGTGTAGAGATCCGGCGCCCGCTTGTGGTAGACAGCGCCTTGGTAGGGTCGGGCCAGGGTCCTTCCCACGGCCAGGTGCAGGGAAATATGAAGGGTTTGGCCATTATTTTCCATCACTGCTACTAATGAATAACATCGATGAATAAACGAACCAGGCGCTGGCTTGAATAAACTGCCAAAGACGCGCCTAATAATGAAGATATTAATATCGCAGAAAAAAAAATCGCTTCCCCAGTTTCCAAGATGATATGTTTATGTTAATGATCCCGGTCTAAGTTATTCGCCCGCTGTAAGATGTTAAGGGATAGAAGGGTTGATTTAAGGCCAGTATTTCCTTCCTTTCTTCTCCTTGCTGTCCCCAGTTTAAGTAATCGTCATCGGATCGGTATCGGATAGGCATCATCATCATCATCATCATCATCCATCTCCATTTTTCTTTCTCTTTTTCATATTCCTCTCATTCATTTATTTCTTGCCCTGTGTTATGTCTTTCCTTCCTTCCATACCTTTCATTTCCTCCCTCTTCTCTCTCTCTCTCTCTCTTTGCGTAGATATCCACACCTCCTCCTCTCCTCTCCCACTCCCTCCCTCCCTTCCTCCTTGCGTCTCCTCCCACCTTATCCACCCGTCTTAATATAAATCTTCTCTCCCCTCCCCCTTCCCTAGCCATCTTATGTATGTCTCTCTCTCTTTATCCCTTCCAATTTCCTGTATTCTTTTTTCTCCTCCCCCTGTCTTTATCGAATTCTCTCTCTCTCTCTCTCTCTCTCTCTCTCTCTCTCTCTCTCTCTCTCTCTCTCTCTCTCACGCTTGTTCTAATGCTGTCCACAACAAGGAGAGGGCCAACAAAAGGTACCGGAGCCAATCCACCCCTGAATCTCATCTCTTTTTCGTTTCTGCCCTGAATCGTGCTAAGTCTGTTCTTCGCTCTGCTATGAATAATTTCATCCGTACTAAATGCTCACAACTCTCCAACTCGAATTCCTTCCACTCCTTCTGGTACCTTGACAGAAACCTTTCTAACAATTTACATACATCATCATCCTTCCCTCTTCTTTTCTACTCTGATGGCTCTGTAGTTATTTCTTCTAATGATAAAGCAGATCTCTTCGCTCAGACTTTCTCCTCCAGTTCCACCTTAGACGATTCACGTGCTGTTCCTCCATCACTTCCCCCCTCTGACTTCCTCAAGGCTGACATTAAAATTTCTTCACCTGATGTATTCTCTGCCATCACTGGCCTCAATGGTAACAAGGCATATGGGCCTGATGGAGTCCCTCCTGTTGTCCTCAAGAACTGTGCTTCTGTGCTTACACCCTGCCGAGATAAACTCTTTCGCCTTTGTGTATCAACTTGTACCTTTCCTTCTTACTGAAAGTTTGCCCTCATTCAGCCAGCCCCAAAGAAGGGTGACCATTCCCAACCTTCTAACTATCGTCCAATTGCTTTAACATCCTCTGCCTCAATAGTTTTTGAGTCTATTCTAAACAAAAAATATTTTAAAGCATCTTTCCTGTCACAACCTTCTTTCTGATCGTCAGTATGAGTTCCGTCAGGGACGCTCCACTGGGTATCTTTTCACGTACATTTCAGACTCCTGGTCATCCTCCTTTCGGGACTTCGGCGAAAGCTTTGCCATTGCACTTGACATCTCAAAGGCTTTCGATCTAGTCTGGCATAAATCTTTAATTTCCAAATTGCCCTCTCATGGTTTCTATCCTTCTATCTGTGCCTTTATCTCTAGCTTCCTTTCTGGTCGTTCTATAGCTGCTGTTGTAGACGGCCACCGTTCTTCTCCTAGATCTATCAACAGTGGTGTTCCTCAGCGCCCTGTCCCATCAAGAAATCTCTTTCTTTTGTTCATCAATGACTTTCTAAGCTGTACATCTAACCCTATCCACTCATACGCTGATGACTCCACCCTTCACCTTTCCATTCGCTTTCCACAGCCTCCATCTCAGCAGTTACTTCAACAAACAAGGGATGAGGCTATGGCACACCTACTGTCTAACTTGGTTTATATATCTGACTGGGTAAAACTAATCTTGTGTTTAATGCATCCAAAACTGAATTCTTACATCTATCAACCCGACATAATCTACCACAGGAGTACCCTCTAATTTTTATCAATACCCATGTTTATCCTGCATCATATTTAAACATACTTGGGGATTCTCTTGGGATTTGTGTTGGAAAGAACATGTTACCTCTCTTGTAAAGTCTGCTACCAAGAGATTGGATGTGCCAAGCCGACTCAGTGCCTTCTTTACCCCTAGACAGTTGTTGACTTTATACACGGGTTTTATGCACCGTACTGTATGTAGAGTGCAACACTCATGTGTGGGGAAGCTCCCCACATACAGCTCTTCTCAACAAGGTGGAGTCAAAACCTTTTCGTCTCATCAACTTTCCTCTTTCTAGCCCTCTTCAACCTCTGTCTCTTCACTGCATTGTTGCATCTTTATCTCCTTTCTATCACTACTTCAGTGGTCACTGCTCATCTGAACTGTCTGCTTGCATCCCTCCTCTACTACGACGGGCACGTAGCACCGTCCAGTAACAAACTCTCATCTCTTTTTCTGTCCAACTCTCTAATGCAAGAGTTAACCGTTACTCCCAGTCCTTCATGTACGCAACAGGTCAGCTCTGGAACAGTCTTCCTCTGTCTGTATTTCCTGCTTCCTATGATCTCCAGTCTTTCAAACACAGTGTGTCCAGGCATCTCCAAATGAACGCTTCTTGAATTTGGCTCCCAGTCTTGTTTTTGTTTTTGTTTTTTTCTGGAGTGAACAATATCCAGGCTTTTGGCATTTGGTTCCTTGCATTAATATATATATATATATATATATATATATATATATATATATATATATATCCTTTCCTCCTCGTCGCCCCTCATTCTCCCCCATCAGTCTCCCACTCCCTCCCTCCCACTCCCCTCTCCCTCTGCGTAGATATCCACTCTTCCTGTCCTACATTCCCTCCCTCCCTCCCTCCCTGCTTCTCCTCCCACCTTATCTACCCCTCTTAATATAAATCTTCCCTCCCCTCCCCCTTCCCCAGCCATCTTATACATGTCTCTCTCTCTTTCTTTATCTTGCCCATTTTCCATCCTCCCATGCCTCCTCCCCCTCTCTTTCTTGAATTTTCTTCCAGTCCTCTCTCTCTCTCTCTCTCTCTCTCTCTCTCTCTCTCTCTCTCTCTCTCTCTTTGTAGATATCCACTCCTCCTCCTCTCCTTTCATTCCCCCCCGTCCCTCCCTCCCTCCCTCTACGTAGATATCCAATCTTCCTGTC
>NC_137069.1:14672494-14752494 GCF_032717465.1 Coenobita brevimanus
CTACTTTCTCTCCCTCCCCTTCTCTCTCATCCCTCCCCTTCCCTATCCCTCAGTTTTCCTCCATCTCTCCATCTTACACAAATCCAATCAACCCTCCCATACAATCCCCTCTCTCTCTCTCTCTCTCTCTCTCTCTCTCTCTCTCTCTCTCTCTCTCTCTCTCTCTCCTCATTCATCCGTTTGTCTATCTTTTTAACTATCAGTCTATCTGTCCATCTATTTATCTATCTACCCATCTATCCAGTTTCTCGCCCTTCCTCCCCCTTACCGCCCCTTCTCACTCTCCTCCTCTCCTCCCCATCCTCCCCCTCTCTCTGTCCTCCCCATCCCTCCCCCCATCCCTTCATAGCTTCCCTAGGCAGTTGCAGCTCCATAAATTGTACACAAGAGGGAAATACATTGTCATAAATCCACCCAACCCCCACCCCCTTACCCTCCACCCACTCCCACACCCCAACACCCCTACTCTCCACCCACCCCCACCCTCACACCCCCACCTATAGAGTTACAATGTTCGCAATATGACTTTGACTACGAGTGTATGTCGAGGAATCATTTATCGAGCTTACCGCAATACATAATGGAGTGGTGATGAGTGTGTGTGTGGGTGGGTGTGTGTGTGTGTGTGTGTGCGTGTGTGTGTGTGTGAACAAAATGACTCAGTTTTTATCCGGTTTTAGCCAAACTTGGTGGACGGGTTCACTGCCTTGAAAAACAGTAGGTCAAAGGTCAAGGCCACAGGGCAAGGTAAGATTTAAACAAGTGAGGTCAGCCCAACCAGTTTTTTTTTTTTTTTTTTTTTTTTTTTTTTTTTTTGACCCCACTTCAGTTTGGTGAAAAATCAAGTTCAAAGGTCAAGGTCACGGTACAAGGCCTGTGTGTGTGTGTGTGTGTGTGTGTGTGTGTGTGTGTGTGTGTGTGAGAGAGAGAGAGAGAGAGAGAGAGAGAGAAACTGGTGATAGTGCAACACGTGTACTGGGGGAAAGACATATGAGAGTAATATTTTTTCCAGAATTTATATAACTCTCTGTATATATTTTCCCATTCTGTCTTTCTCCATTCTTACCTGTTGGCTTTTAAATTGACTCAGGGGATGGTGATGGTGTTAGTGGTGATGGTGGTGATGTTGATGATGATGATGGTGTTGATGGTGATGGTGGTGATGCTGGTGGTGGTGGTGGTGGGATGACGATGATGGTCATGATGATATTGATGATAATTGTCGACATGGTTTATGATTTGCCGGCGTAAACTAATTAAAAACAAGTTAATCCAATGGTCCAATAATACCACTGATGATACTATTATAGCCATTGATTTACATTATATAGGTCTTATTCAGATTAATTTGGTGCATTCAAGGTCCCTCTTTACTAACCCAAGACTATAGTCGCGGCCCACGGTTCTGAGGTTCTCATTATCGTACCCTGGCAACCTACCATTCAAAAGTGCGTCCGATTTCGTGTCATATTATACACGAAGCATATTATTATGCACGAATATATTATACACGAATATTATTATACACGTCGAACATATTATACACGAATCACATGCGTCTCATATTATACACGAAATAAGACGCACTTTTGAATGGCAGGTTGCCAGGGCACGATAATAAGAACCTCAGAGTCGCGCGCCACGACTATATTAAGGTTAGTTTAGTTGATGAAGGAGAGGGACGCCTTCATGCAGTGGCACCAGTATAACCAGGCGGCTCCACTGTCTAGCTATACAATCATCCCCAACTACTTCTCTGTCCTGGAAAGGTGGATGGTGGACTGCAGAAGGGAAACTCAGTCTTGCAGTCCATCAGGTTCACGTTTCAGGTGAATCTTTGACCCCAGCATAAAGGTCAATTCAAAGCCCTTCAGTTAATTCAGATTCATTCAGACTACTAGTTATTTAGATGTACATACTGTAGGTCTTCTTAGGCCAGTTAATCCTCATTCAACTCCTTCATATTCAAGCCAGCTCTTTTCAGTCCAACTCTTTTAATTCCAACTCCTTTCAGTCCAACTTCTTTCAGTCCAATTTCTTTCAGTCCAATTCTTTTCAAACCAACTTCTTTCAATCCAACTCTTTTCAGTCCACCTTCTTTTACTCCAACTCTTTTCTGCCCATCTCTTTTCAATCTAATTCTTTTCAGTCCAACTCTTTTCAGTCCAACTCTTTTTAATCCAATTCTTTTCAGTCCAACTCTTTTCAGTCCAACTCTTTTCGGTGCAACTCTTTTCGGTGCAACTCTTTTCGGTCCAACTCATTTCAATCCATCTCTTTTCAGTCCTAACTCTTTTCAATCCACCTCTTTTCAGCCCAACTCTTTTCAACCCAACTCTTTTCAGTCCAACTTTTTTCAGTCTAACTCTTTTCAGTCCAACTTTTCTCAGTCTAACCCTATTCAGTCCAACTCTTTTCAGTCCAACTCTTTTCACTTCAACTCTTTTCAGTCCAACTCAGTTCAGTCCAGCTCTTTTCAGCCCAACTCTTTTCAGCCCAACTCTTTTCAGTCCAACTCCTTTCAGTCCTACTCTTTCCATTCTAATTCATTTCAGTCCAACTCTTAGCAATGTCAGGTATGTCAGGTCAATTTTTAGTGCAGTTCAAATGCAGTTCAGCAGATTTAGGGACGTTGAGATCACATTAGGTCGTTATTTTAGGTTTCATCCCATAAAGCAGGTCACGTACAGTCCGACTCAGGTCAGTTTGGGATCATTTTAGGCTATTCAAGATCTGTCATGTATGTGTGTGTGTGTGTGTGTGTGTGTGGTTTGGTTAGTCAGGTGGTTTGTTTAGGGGAATTCTGAATTTGTTGGGTTAATTTAGGTCTAATTAGCCCCATTCAGGTCATTAATGATCATTTAGGGGTAATTAGCCCCATTCAGGTCATTAAGGGTCATTCAGGGGTAATTAGCCCCATTCAGGTCATTAAGGGTCATTCAGGGGTAATTAGCCCCATTCAGGTCATTAAGGGTCATTCAGGGGTAGTTAGCCTCATTCAGGTCATTAAGGATCATTCAGGGGTAATTAGCCCCATTCAGGTCATTAAGGGTCATTCAGGTCTTTCATATCAGTTCAAGACTAGTTATGCGAGGTCAGATCAGGTCAAGTTCATTTGGTCCCTTCAGGTCGAATTAGATCCATTTAAGACCCGATCAGATTAATTAAGGACTATAGTGCGTTTACTGCAACCTGACGAGGATCCTCCCTTACCCCCTTCAGCTCAGTTGGTGGTCAGGTGTAGTCAGACTGGAAGTCCGATTTGAGAAGTAACCAAGGAGACGCATTCGTTTCCCATAACTAAGACTCATCAATTTTTTCCAACCACAACTTAGTATTTCAGCTCAATTTATGGTCGGTGTGTCAGACTGGAAGACTGATTAAAGAGGTAACCAAGGAGACTTTTTTTTTTTTTTTTATCATAACTCAGACTCATCGATTTATTGCAACCACGAGTTAGTATTCAAAGTGTTGAAGTGACCCAGTTCGACCAACAATTGTCATCCAGGTCAGCTTGGGTCCATTCTAGTAGCTTTAACTCATTTTAGTCGTATTAACTTAGAGCTCTAGTTCATTTTAGTCATATAAAATCAGTCGTGAGGCTATTATGGTAGGTATTCAAGTTTTACTGTCTTAAATTTCCCCTACACTAGGACATAACCATCTGATTTATAGTCTAGGTCCCCATTTCAGTTGCAGGTACGAGGAAGGCAGGTAGACTGGCATCCTGTACTGCAGACCCATCCCAAACTTTCCCCCTCTCCGCACCCCACCAAGAGGCCTTAAATTGCTGTAGTACTTTCACCTTAACTTGGCGCAGATTTTCGTCCTGTGTATTTCACGTAGCTCAATGGAAACTTATTCGTGGCTATCATCATGCCCTAGTGCTAATCTGTGGCTACAGCTCCCCTTTCATCTACCTTCTTCCCTTCCCTGCCCTTTCCCACTTCCCCCTTTCCACCAGTCCCCCTTCCCCTCCCTTTCCCTCCCCTCCCCTTCTGTCCATCCACCCCCTCCCCCTGCTCCCTGCCTGGCGCCGGCCTGGGATTCTGATTCCATATATACAGACTTTCCTGAGATTAAGATCCATCGTAAATACTGAGTCAGCTCTCCTGCACACACACACACACACACACACACACACACACACACACACACACACTAATTTACCTCATCTATACCACAGGACTTTCCCTGGTAAAAGAAAAAAAAAAATAAAACATGTCTGAGAAATGGCCAGCAAGGGACGCAAATCCACACACATGTTTCATCCCTGGCGATTACCAAGGATGTGCTGGAGAGAGAGAGAGCTAAAGGGAGATGCAGCCACCGTCCCCTCACCCTCAGGACAGGCTTGGAGGGGGAGGGGGAGGGGGAGGGTGTCGACTCAAGGGCTCCTGTAAATTGATAAACCCTGATCAAAGGTCCTCGTCCATTGCCTGCTGCTGTATAAAAAGTGATGAGGAAGGGAGTGGCAGGGAGAGGGCAGGGAAAACAGGGCAGTGTTTATCATACCCTGCCTCTCCGTACCTTCTCCTGCCTCTCCCTGCCTCCCCCTGCTTTCCTTTCCTTCAGGTTAGTCTCTCATCCCCTGTTTCTTTGCTGCCCTTCCTTTGTCACCCAAAGTGAAGGATAAACATAACAGTAACGATTCTCTCTATATTTATTTTTATCATACCCTGCCTCTTCTTGCCTTCCCCTGCTTTCCTTTCCTTCAGGTTAGTCTGTCATTCCCTGTTTCTTTGCTGCCCTTCCCCGGTCACCCAAAAGGTAGGATAAACATAGGAGTAATGATGCTCTCAATAACTATTTTTGTGTGGTGTGGCAGAGAGAGCATGGCAGTCTGTCATACACTGCTCTCTCCTGCCTCCCTTTCCTTCAGGCTAGTCTCTCATCCCCTGCTTCTTTGCTACCCCTCCCCTGATGATGCCGTCTTTCTTTAATTCTCGGTGAAGGGTTGGCAAGGAGAGCAGGGTAGTATTCTCTTACCCTGACTCCCTCTTCCCCTTCCTCTCCCTACCCTCCACTGCATCCACCTGCATTCCTCTGCCTCTCTTTGTCTTCCCCTGCTCTTCACCAACAGACAGCGTAACACGGACCTCCAAGAACAAGGCCAGATTCTCTCTGTCTCTCTCTCTCTCTCTCTCTCCTCGTCCTTGTCCTCGCTTTCTCCTTCCTCTTCCTCGTCGTAGCCCTCTTCCTTGTCCTGGTTCTCTCTTTCCTCCTTTCCTCTTCCTCCTCCTCCTCCTCACCTTCGTCGTCGTCGTCGTCGTCGTCCTCCTCCTCCTCCTCCTCCTCCTCCTCCTCCTCCTCCTCCTCCTCCTCCTCCTCCTAAACTCTATACGTTATCCATGTTGGTACAAATGATCTGAAGCGCAGTAGATCAGAGGAATTGCTAGCAAAGTATCATGAAATGATCAAACGATTCAAAACTAAGTCCACTAATATGATAATATCTGGTATACTCCCAAGGATCAAGGCAGAAAATAGTTTCTATGATAAGGCCTTCAGCACAAATAACCGGCTCAAATCTCTCTGCACGCAAGAGGAGTCGTCTTTGTCAATCTGTGGGACCAGTTTTATGAGCAACATACTCTATTCCAGAAAGATGGTCTCCATTTGAACTCAGTAGGAGCGGCACGGCTAGGTAGACTTCTACACGATAAAGTTGCCCTCTTCAGATCAAAAAACGCGGCACGTCCAGGAACAGTAACCTTAACGTAAATACCCACAAAGTCAGATCACCAACTGTTCGGAACGGAATTAGAGTCTGCTATGCTAACGCACGTAGTCTACGTAACAAGTTTGAGGATTTAGAATCTCTAATTTACCTAGAAAATTATGACATCATTGGCATCACAGAGTCCTGGATTAACACATCTGACCGTGACTTTCTAGCGGAATACTCACTAACAGGGTACAATATTTTCAGCTGTGAGCGACCACATCGAGCTGGTGGCGGTGTTTTACTATATGTGAAAACTAGTCTCCATCCCCTTGTGCTATCCAAACCCAGTATTACCAACATAGATGCCAGTTATGTTCAGCTAAGTATTAATTCACACAAAATAAATATATGTCTCATCTATCGTCCGCCAGCACAGTCAACTGAGACAGATGAAAAACTTTATGATCAAATTGCGGAAATTTGTTGTCAAGAGGATAGCGTAATTTTTGGAGACTTTAATCTACCGGTAACAAAGTGGGGTGAACCACTGACGGCACACTCAGGACAAGAGCTTTATACGAATCTTCAAGAAAGCGCCCTTTCCCAACACGTAGAATACCCAACGAGAGGAAACAATATCCTAGACATCATCTTGACTACAAATGATAACCTAGTCAACAACGTTGAAATAGGACCTGAGTTTAGTTCCAGTGATCATCGAACTATACAGTTTAATATTACTACTGAAAAAGTAAAAGAAACGGAGAGCAAAGAAAAGGTCCCAGATTATCGTAGAGCTAATTTCAACAGGCTCAGAGCGCTACTTGCAACTGCAGGTTGGAATCAAATGTCTGAAACCGATGACATAAACCAAGCATGGGAAATATTCACCGAAAAATTTAATGAAGTGGTAAAGTCATGTGTGCCACTACGTAACAGACGTCCAGCTGGAAATAGTAAACCAAAGTGGTGGTCCAGTGAAATAAAAAGTAACTTAATAGCCAAAAAACAGGCATACCATAAATATAAAGCTACACAAAATAATGATGATAAATTACAATACGATAATCTACGCCGCACATCGAAAAGACTTATTAAACAAAGCAAAAGAGCACTGGAGATCCACATTGCTAATACGTGCAAATCAAATCCTAAAGAATTTTACAGTTACATTAGAAAGAAAAAGGTTATGACTACATCAATAGGTCCTCTAGAAACAAACAATGGCAGACACACTGAAAATGAGGTCGAAATGGCAAACATTCTTAACGATTACTTTGCGTCTGTTTTTACAGTAGAAAACACCACCAGAAACCTACTGTTACCCACAAACCAAGCAAATAGCACAGTCCTTAGTAACTATGCTATTGATAATAATGATATCCTTTCAGCCATAAATAGTACGGACATAAACAAAACCCCTGGCCCCGATAAAATATCACCGAGAATTCTCAAAGAAGCAAAACATGAGTTACTGCTGCCACTCTCTGTCTTATTCAATAAATCATTAAGTACTGGGAAAGTTCCACGCGAATGGAAACTAGCAAATGTAACACCAATTTTCAAAAAAGGAAATGAGTCGCACCCAGGAAATTACAGACCAATCAGCTTAACATCAGTAGTGTGCAAGTTAATGGAAAAAATCATAAGAGATAAAATAGTTAATTATCTAGAAGAAAATAATATAATTAAAGACTCGCAACATGGATTCAGACATCGTCGTTCATGCTTAACTAACCTACTGGACTTCTTCCATGATGTTTACAAATCATACGACGACTCAAGAGCAGTAGATATAATTTACCTCGACTTTCAGAAAGCATTTGACACTGTCCCTCACAAGCGTCTCATGAGAAAAATAGAAGCACATGGAATAAAAGGAAAGACGCTAAAATGGTTACAAGACTGGCTGTCAGACCGAAAACAGCGAGTTGTGATAAACGGAAAGGAATCCAAATGGCGTAATGTGATCAGCGGCGTTCCCCAAGGCTCAGTACTTGGACCGATACTTTTTATTATCTATATAAATGACATTGATGAGGGTCTAAATTGTAAAGTATCCAAATTTGCAGATGATACTAAAATAACCAGTAAAGTCACTTCAAAATTACAGTGGCAGCAGTTACAAAATGACCTTAATACTTTAGCAAGCTGGGCAGAAAAATGGCAAATGAAATTCAACACAGAAAAATGTAAAGTACTTCATATTGGAAGTAACAATGTCCATGCAAATTACAAAATGAACAATATTCAGTTATCAAGTACAGACAGTGAAAAGGATCTTGGTGTGATAATATCAAATGACCTAAAACCAAGCAAGCAGTGTACCGATGCGGTAAAAATTGCAAACAAGCTAGTGGGTTTTATTGGAAGAACTTTCGAGTTTAAATCGGAAAAAGTCATACTTGCCTTGTACAACTCGCTAGTGCGCCCCCATCTTGAGTATTGTGTGCAATTCTGGTCTCCGTACTACAGAAAGGACATTGAAAAATTAGAGAAAATTCAGCGAAGAATCACAAAAATGGTACCACGACTTAGAAACAAACCATATGAGGAACGCCTTGAAGAACTTAAATTATTTAGCCTAACGAAGCGCAGGTTAAGAGGGGACCTTATTGAAGTTTTCAAAATCATGAAGGGATATGACAACTTAGACATGAATAAATATTTTGATATAGACCGGTCTAGTCAAACCAGAAGTAATGGCTGCAAAATCATGGGAAAACGATTCCAATCCCACGAAGCAAAATACTTCTTCTTTAACAGAGTTGTAAATATCTGGAACAGATTACCCTCAGATACCGTGAACAGTATCTCAATTGAGACATTCAAAAACAAATTAGACAAGTATTTGCACGAAAATCCTCAGCTGACTCTTTTTCTGTCCGAATAACTTGCTTTTTTAGCTACGGTACATGTAAGTTCATGCCCCCTTAGTCTACAAGACACCCCGTAAACAATGTACCCGTACATAGTGTTGCGTCACGATATTATACATTTTCAATTTATTCGGTGCAAACAAAGCAATATAAGCACAGATTAGGATCTGCACAGATAACCCTGAGTTAACGGTCACTACTCTTACTTTCGACCTGTGATGGGCTGTGGATCACTGAGGGTCCCTGTTAGTCAAGTGACCACCATCGGGATATTTTAATGTACCAGGGGTCACTGCTTCAGGATGAAACTTGTGTACTGTCCCACATGGGAGAGTTCCTTGTCTCAGTGGAGTGAACGGAGCTATTGCCTGATTGACTGTTGCCTACCTAAAAAGCGCCAGGGAAGGTTGCCGCACCACCCCTAAACATCCACTCTGTGCATTGCACATCCACACTGTGCACTGTGCAGTCCCCTTTTATCTAAGACACCCGTCCTATATACTTTTCAGTCTCCCCAGCGCAAAGAAAGCAATATAAGCACAGATTAGGAGCTGCACAGATAACCCTGAGTTAACGGTCACTACTCTTACTTTCGACCTGTGATGGGCTGTGGATCACTGAGGGTCCCTGTTAGTCAAGTGACCACCATCGGGATTTTTTAATGTACCAGGGGTCACTGCTTCAGGATGAAACTTGTGTACTTGTCCCACATGGGAGAGTTCCTTGTCTCAGTGGAGCAAACGGAGCTAGGGCCTGATTGACTGCTGCCTACCTTAAAAGCGCCAGGCAAGGCTGCTGCACCACCCTAAACATCCACACTGTGCAGTGTGTAGCTTCCACGTTATGTCCACGGACTTCCCATTAACTCAATGTAACTGGTTTATAATGTCATGCCGCAACTATTATTTTATTTGTTTACTTTCTCTTTCAGGTTACTCTATCGGGTAGCTTATAGATAAAGTATTATAGAATGTGACTTTTCCTTTCCAGTGTTTCCTATAAAATTTCCATGTCAGTTTTTCCATGCTGCATGGTGGTTTTTCTCACTTTTTCCTGGAGGGTTTGGTGGTGGGGGGAGCCTTCTTGCTTTCCTATCCTTATCCTTCAACATGTAGAGTTAGATCTTGTAGTCATAGTTTTCTCTAACAAGCAGCCTCGAAAGGACCATAAGGTCTGTTGCTGTTTGCTTTCCTGTGTAATCCTGTGTAATCCTCCTCCTCCTCCTCCTCCTTATCATTCCCTTTGATGCATAAACTGGGGAATAGTTTTGTAAGTCAGTAGTCTCAGTAGCCTCGTTTTAAAATTCAGAATGGAAGAATAAATATAATGTTTTCGACTTCCTTTTCATTAACATTCTTTTTGATGGCTAGAGTTAAGAATTCCATAGGCACATTTTTGAAATATTTAGGACAAAAAAATGCCCTCGTTTTTTTGGTCGAACGATTCTGAAACACATACACGATATTTTGAAAAGGCTGTTGAATTGCAAAGGTGGCATTAATGGATTGTGAAAGTTATTGTTCAGTGTGTGGTTGTTTATCATTATGATGGGTGTTGATGTCTGCAGGTCTCTCTCTCTCTCTCTCTCTCTCTCTCTCTCTCTCTCTCTGCCTGGTAGTAATGGGTTCAAACGCTCTTGGTGATATGGTTACCACCCAACGTAGTACACGTTTTCTCTAGTACAGGAAATCTTGTGGCATGTCCCTCTGTGTAGAATCACGCGCTACATCAAGTGAGTGGATGGTGGCGCCATCACCCACCGCGAAGAGGATAATAACGGTAAAAGAAAAGGATCGTAGGTAAAATTTGAGAGATAACTTTGCTGGAATTCTCTGAGGAGTTTGGAGAGAGAGAGAGAGAGAGAGAGAGAGAGAGAGAGAGAGAGAGAGAGAGAGAGAAAGCGAGAGCGTAGAGAGGCAAGAAACGTAAGATGAGATTGGGGGGGTGAAAGTTAGATAGGAGGGGAGGGAGGAGCGGGAGGGAGGAGGGGGAGAAATGGTCGGGGAGGGGGTGGGAGGGGGTGCAGAAGTGGATGTCGGAGAAGAAGAAGAAGCAGACGGAGATAAGAGTGGTCGGTGGCGGTGAGCGAAAATAACCTGAAGATATCGGAAGGAAGAGATAAGATGCCCGAAGGAAATTGAAGGTGCCTGCTTCTGACCTGACCTAGAGCTGTAAATAAGCCTATGATAAGAGGAGGTCAAGATTGTAGCAAGGAACAATACTAAGATGGTTTGTACTGTATACTATGCTTGGGACCTTAAGTGTTTGTTGGGTTCCTTATTTGTATCCTCCTCCTCCTCCTCCTCCTCCTCCTCCTGCTCTCTGTCCGTCCGTCTGTCCTTCCGTCCTTCCTTCCTTCCTTCCTTCCCTTCTTTTCTTTTTTAATTCTTGGACGTGGTTGGAAGGATGCACATCAAGTGAGAGGAGTGGAAATGAGATATCTGAGATAAGTTTGTGGCACGACGTGGAGAAATGAACAGCGAAATGAGGAAGTTAAGGAGCGTTGTGGTGGTGATGTGAAGGCGCTGGAAGGTATGTCAAGAAGCACCTTAAGTTGTTTTGGCCAGGTGGAGAAACTGGAGAGAGAATAACTAAGATTGTAAGTGAGAAAAGTGCCAGATTCCTGAATGTGTTGATGGAGAGAGTGTGGGTGAGGGAAGAGAAGAATATAAGAACAGGAAAAACAAAAAGAAATGGCCCTATCGAAAATAGAAGAGTGACAGGAAATGGAGTGTGTTCGTGGGGAATGTGCCTAAAAAAACAGTGTTCCTTGTGCCCAAAATTCGAGTGTGTTGATGGAGAGTGTGTGGCGTGAGGGAAGAAAATAATACAGGAACAGGAAAAACAGAAAAAATGGCCCTATTGAAAATGGAAGAGTGACAGAAAAAATGGAGTGTGATTCTGCATACCAGGAGGTAGAGTGTGTTCCTTGTGCCAGAGAATTGAGTGTGTTGGAGAGTGTGTGGTGGAGGCGGTGTGAGAAGGAAGAAATGGAAAGGAAGTTTGTAAGGAATGAAGGAACAGAAAAGGAAGCACAGATTAACGAATATATGTGTCTAAAATAGTGTGTTACCGGGAAAAAAAAAAAAAAATGTTGAGTGTGTGTAGGTGTGAGGTGACGAGAGAAAATTATATAGAAACAGAAAACCAGAAGAACAAAAATTATTAAATAGGTGTCAGAATGGAGTGCGTGAAAGAGTGTGTTCCTTGGGCAAGAGAACTGAGTGTGTTGGAGGGGTGTGTGTAGCTGTGGTGGTGGTGGTGCAGGGGGGAGATGTGGTGTCAATTGTGGGGGAGTGTTTAAATGTGGTGGTGGTGATGGAGAGGGAGAATGCGTAGCTGTAGTGGTGGTGCCTTGTTTGTGGTTGTAGCTGTGGTAGTGATGGTGGTGGTGGTGGGGGGAAGCTGTGGTGGTGGTGGCTGTGGTGGAGGAGGTAGCGGTGATCGCAGAGCTAACGACGTCATCAGCGTTTTCGTGTTGGCTTCTTCGCTCCTTTGATGTCGTTCCACAAGCGACTTATTCCACTGGGGACTTTCTCTCTCTCTCTCTCTCTCTCTCTCTCTGTCTCTCGGCTTTATAGATGATACACCGCCTCCCTCCTGATTTTTTTTTTTTTTTTTTTTTGGCCTCCCTAGATGGATTTTTTTTTTTTTATCTTAGTACCTGATTTTTTTTTTCTTATTTTTTTGACTTTCCGTGATGTCGTAGTCTTTATGTTTATTATGAATTTTTTCCTGTTTCCGAATATGGACCTCTCTTCTCTCTCTCTCTCTCTCTCTCTCTCTCTCTCTCTCTCTCTCTCTCTCTCTCATTTGACCATCCAACCCACAATATCGCTATCAGTGGGCCTCGAACCCACGTCAGAGCAGCCTCCAAACGTGACACCAGCGCCATACCCACCGCGCCACCGCATATCCATCAGAACGGAAGCCATCTCTGCCCCACAGCGACCTTTGGCGGGATTCGATCTTGCGTTCATACGGTTTCCAGTCACTCACTCTTACCACCGTGACGCTACAACGGTGGAGAGAGAGAGAGAGAGAGAGAGAGAGAGAGAGAGAGAGAGAGAGAGAGAGAAGACGGACATAGGCAACCTACAGTATATTAACTACATATTAAATACTTAAAACAGAGAGAGAGAGAGAGAGAGAGAGAGAGAGAGAGAGGGGGGGGGGTAGAGGGAAGACGGACATAAACCTATGATATATTAACTACATATTAAATACTTACTTAAAAACTGAGAGAGAGAGAGAGAGAGAGAGTAGGAGAAGAAGAGGGCGAGCGAGAGCGTAAAAGGCAAGAAACGAAAGATGAGGAGATTGGGGGGTGGGGGGCGGGACGAAAGTTAGGTGGGGGGAGGTGGAGGGAGGAGGGAGAGAGAGTGTCTGGGGAGGGGGAAGGGGAGGAGGGAGAGGCGGAGGGGAGGGGAGAGGGAGAAGGAGTGAGTTTCGAGGGTGGAGGACGAGGAAGGAAGAGGGAGGGAGGAAGGAGGAGGGGGAAGGGGAGAGAGTGTCTGGGGAGGAGGAGGAGGGGGTGCAGAAGTGGATGTCAGAGGAGACGAAGAAGAGGCAGAGATAAGAGTGGACGGTGCCGGGAAGCGAAAATAACCTGGAGATATCGGAAGGAAAAGATAAGATGGTCAAAGAATGTTGAGGACGCCTGCTTCTGACATGACCTAGAATTGTAGATAAGCGTATGATAAGAGGTCAAGATTATACCAAGAAACAGTACTAAGATGGTTGGATACAGTGATTGGAACTTGTAGTGTTTGTTTGGTTTATTATGCTTTTTCTTATTCCCCTCCTTCTCCCCGTCTTTATCTGTCCGTCCGTCCTTCTGTCCGTCCGTCCGTCCTTCCTTTCATTTCATTTTCTTTCATGGACTTGGTTGTGTCCTGTCTTATTCTTCTTATTCTTTTCTTAATTTTACTTGCATAAAGGCCGCCTTCACGGCCTCTGCTCAATGTCAGACAGCAAACCAACAAACATACAGAAATCAGATCATTATAATATAGCTAATACTATACCATTATACTGTACAATTTTAAGAGTATAAGGAGGGAAGAAGGAGAGGCGAGAGAGTGGTAATACAACAAACACGTCACCCTTCTCTCTTGTCATGCTGGTAATTACAACGCTGGACCAAGGACGAATCCATCCCCAGTCCTAAAAGCAAATACTAAATTTGAAACAAAAGGCCAGAAATGAGTCATAACTCTGGAACCGGTGGCCCGATTGACCTGGAAATTGTTTTATTCTTGAAGTTAGAACATTTTAACGGTACCTTGCTCTAACAAAAATTTGCGCTACATGCGCCGTTTTTGCTGTGTTACGATAACAAACCAACAAATCAACAAATATACAGAAATCGGATCACTGTAATACAGACAGATTCACCTCCTCTTCCTCTTCCTCCTGTATGCGTCCGTCCGTCCGTCCTTCCTTTCTTATCTTTTTTTTGTTCTTGGGCGTGGCTGGAAGGACACACATCAAAAGTGAGAGGAGTGGAAATGAGTTTCCTGAGAGAAGTTTGTGGCACGACGTGGAAAGATTATCAGCAAAATAAGGAAGTTAAGGAAGGCTGTGGTGATGATGTGAAGGCGCTGGAGAGTATTAGATGAAGTACCTTAAGATGTTATGGCCAGGTGGAGAAAATGGAGAGAGAATAACTAAGATTGTTAATGACAGAGGTAGAGGAGTAACGGAAAGATCGAGGATTAGGTGGAGGGATGGGGTGAAGGGGAAGTGGAGGGAGGGAAAGATCGAGGAATAGGTGGAGGGATGGGGTGGAGGGGGAGAGGAGGGAAGGAAAGATCGAGGAATAGGTGGAGGGTTGGGTGGAGGGGGAGAGGGGGGAGGGAAAAAGCGAGGATTAGGTGGAGGGATGGGGTGCATGGGGAGTGGAGGGAGGAAAAGAGCGAGGATTAGGTGGAGGGATGGGGTGGAGAGCTATATGAATGAGAGTAGTATGAGTTGGAGATAGGGCAGCCTGATAGCGAAGGACAGGATGCAAATTGAGGCTGTTTGTTGGGTCACCCCTTCCTGGTTTAAGACGTCTTAGAGATAGATAAACAGATAGACAGACATTGCTTGAATTTCGGTCATTTTTTCAGTACTATTTTGACGTATCTTTGTTTATATCCTTAGATGTAAAAACCATTTTAAAAAATCGCAATGATGATGGTTTGGATAGCAAACAGAACTATCCTGCCTCTCTCTCTCTCTCTCTCTCTCTCTCTTTTCTCAGCGGGTGTCCCCAGCAGAATAAAAATAAAGGAAAATTCCTCGCTCCGTCTCGCTCACGGCATGAGCAATTCAACTTTCTGTTACCATGCGACTGAAGATAGGAAGTGACTTGACATCGAGCGGAGGCAGCCGAAGGCGGCCTTTAAGCAAGATTAATAAATGAAAAAAATTATACACGAAAATTTCTGACTTAATGGAGTATGAACGAGCGTGTAAAATTAAAAAAAATGTGTTTGTTGGGATAGAAATGTGTGAAGAATTGTGAAAAATAATGTTCAATAAGCAACGCCAGGAGTAAAAATGTTGGTAATAAAATAAGAAAAATAGTGTGTGTGTGTGTGTGTGTGTGTGTGTGTGTGTGTGTGTGTGTGTGTGTGTGTGTGTGTGTGTGAACCTTCCTCTGCCCACTGTTGAGAGATAACATGGCTCTCATTCTCTCACACAAGATTACCGCTGCTCCCCCCCCCCCAGGAAAAGAGTAAAAGGAAGAGAGAGCGACTCGAAATATTTCCTATTTTTCGTCTCCTTGAAGGGTGTTTGTGTTTGATCATTTTTTGTCGCTCTGGTAATGCTTTCACCAGTTGTCTGTGCTGACGTCTTTGGTGGGTTATTCTTGGCACTTCGTCTTTTTATTAACATCTCCACATTCTGGGAAGTTCTTATTAATATATATATATATATTTTTTTTTGGGGGGGGAGATCTAGAAGGGTGGCATTCCAAGACCATTCGAGACAGAGACTTGAAATTTTCAGGATGGTGTATCTTGGTTGCAGGCTTCTTTTGGCACTAAATCTTTTTCCCTGCACTAGCGTGGCACTAGCGCCTTCTGTTATTTTTTCAATTTTTGTCCTGCGCAGCAAAAATTACCTAATCGATTGCTTTGTAAATGTTCCAGTATGTAGTCGTCAGCATATACTAGTGCACCTGTGTTTTGATACTGAGATCCAACAAATACTTTTTGAGATATTGAGGAAAATTAAAATGGCCGCCACATGCCTGAAAGTGCTAAATCGGGAAGTATTTGGCCGATTTTGACCAAACTCGCTAAAAATGCAGTGGGTCATGAGTGAACATGATTTGCTTTGTATAAATTACCTTGACCATGATTTGAAGGTCACAGGTCAAAATCCATAAAAAATTTGAGTCATACCAAAAGTCCCTTAATATTAGGTCTTCAGTGATAAAAGTATTTTCATCAGGAATGTGGAGTTTTTTTTTTTTAATATTGCTTCAGCAGTTTCAGAATTCTAGTTGTTACGAGTATTTGTTATTTATGTTTGTTGGTGGTGGTAGTTGGGTCGTTGTCACTTCGTCTTGTTATTGTTGTTTTTCTTGTTTGCTGTTGGTGATGGTGTTGGTGTTGTCCCACATTCACTTGCACAAGAACCCGGTGGACTGCACACTGAAGCTTCCCTTTTCTTGCAGTTCACTATAATCCATTTGATGAGTGGATGGTGTGAAGTCAAGGGACGTATAATTAGAACAACCATGCTGTTTGCTGCTGGACCCTCAGGACTGAGGGTCCAGAAAGGGTGAAAAAGGACTCAGTCTTCAGAAAAGAAGCCTCATTATGAATTTGACTTCATAATTTTAAAGAATTGCAAAGTATCTAACAAAATCTTCAATAAGCCAAACCATAAATTTTATAAATAAATTCATAAATAAGGGCCGTAAGTAGACAAATTAATTAAAAAGGCCGCTGTAGGAACTTGACGTAAATCATTGATAATCGTAAAATATTAAAAAAAAAAAAAAAAAAAAACTTTGCGAATATTCACCTAGTCTCTGTGAATCATTGTGTGTGGGGGTGTGGGGGGGGGGTAGGAAGGCACCTGTACATGTCCTGGAGGCTCTGGGGCAGCTGTTATGGACTAATTTAAAAGCAGGCCCTCAGTGAGTCAGTAATTAATTAATTCAGTGACATTGGCTTTTTTAGACTGGGCCTGGGAGGGTTCGGCAGCCAGGCAGTGGAGCCGCCTGGTTACGTCGGTGCCATCACGTGAAGGCGTCCCTCTTCAGCACCTTTTATTCTTGGTACAACCAGACGATTTTCCTCTGCTCAATTGTGTACCATAATGTAGTCCTTTTGATTTTTCTTAGCCCACATTTGATTTTTCTTAGCCCACTTCCTTTTGGTGTTTGGTTAATAGCTTAGTGGTAAAATATGACAATACTGTGGCTCTACGTACTTCACACAGTACTTCTTTTTCCTATCACCATATTCTAGAGCAAACCTAATGGTACAGCTCGGCATTGAAGATGGCGAGAGAGTAATGTTAGGCCAAGTTGCTGCTGTTGTGTTTGAGTAACCCCAGTCTGTGTGGCCGAGCAGACCCATCAACTACAGGCAAACAAAACCGTCCCTGCAGGTCCGTCCCGTGCAATGAACCGATGTTCCCTTGCGGCAGACAGTGCTGTGACGGAAGAACATGAAGGTTGGTTCTGGATGAACGCCGCATTTGCCTCTCTCCACCCAGTTACCAGAGACATAATAGCAGGCTTCGCAGCACCCCGTTATTTGGTTATATAGTTACCACCCATCTATGTAAATTGTTTCCCTTGTTACGGGAGGCCATTAGACTTGTCACTCAGTGTAGAGTCACCAGAAGTGGAAAGAAGAGTAAAGAAAAGTGACAGGAAAGATGGGGGAAGTAGGATGAGAGGAGGGCAGACACAGGAAAAGGAAGAAGTAGGCAGCAGTACATCAAGTGAGTGGATGGTCGTCACCATCTACCGCTTGGCCAAGTCAAAGTAAGAAGAGTACCGTATAGTAATGGGGTTAATGAAGGCTATATCTAACCCACCTAATTCAAAGGTTTTATTTGAGATTAAAGAAAATAATAAGAGCAAAAATACTGTAAAAAGATGTCATTATATCGAAGGGGTTGAGAGAGAGAGAGAGAGAGAGAGAGAGAGAGAGAGGTCCCATCTCTTGCTACCATCTTACATTTTCTTTGCCTTTGTTTCAGTCTTTCATCACTCTTTTATGCTCCACCTCATCTCAATTTATCATCCTAATTTCTGTGTCTTTGTCTTTGCATCTGTGTCTTTATTACAGTCTTTGCTTCAGTCTTTCAGTTGTTCATTTCTGCTTTCCGACCTACTGCATCTCTTTCATCATAAATTCTGTGTCTTTGTTCCCTCTTTCTCTCTGTCTTTGGTTCACTCACTCATCCCTGCTCTCTGTCCAAACGCATCTTTATGTACCATTTTCTGTGCCATTGTTTAAATATTTTCTTTGTTCCAGTTGCACATCCCTGCTTTCTACCACAACATTTCTCTGTCATCATAAATTCTTGGTCTTAGTTCTTTGTTTTAGTCACTTATTACCATTTTCTTCTTCAATGCATCTCCGTCTAACATCATCCCTGTCTTTGTGTCAGTCTTTGCTTCTTTGTTTCAGCTGCTCATCACTGGTTTCTCTTCCAGTACTGCTGTATCTACCATCCTGATTTCTTTTGTCCTTGTTTTAGTCTTTACCTCAGTCACCAAATTACTCTCTTCTGCCCTGATTTATCTTCTAGCAACCATCCTTTACTCATACTCTTTATCTTTACTCAATTATTTCCTTAAGTTTTTGTCTCAGTCTTTGTCTCAATCTTTGTTTCAGTTTTTGTTTCAGTTTTTGTGTGTCCTTCTCTTTGTTTGTCTGTTTCAGTCTGTTTCAGTTTTTGTTGCAGTCTTTGCTTCAGTCTTTGCATCAATCTTGCTTCAGTCTTTGCGTCAGTCGTTGGTTTAGTTTTAGCTTCAGTTACTTCATTCTGTGCTTCAGTGTTTGCTTCAGTCGTTGCTTCAGTCTTTGCCTCAGTCTTTGTTTCAGCCTTTGCTTCAGTGTTTGTTTTAATCTTTGTTTCAGTCTGTTTTACCTTTGCCTCAGTCTTTGCTTGTTTCTTGCTTCATAGTGAGTGCAGCGACGAGCAACAAAAATGATACCCAGACTGAGGAACAAATCTTGAGCTAAAGTTATTTAACCTATCAAAGTGCAGACTGCGAGGGGATCTGATTCAAGTATTCAAGATTATTAAAGGAATTGATAATATGGATGTTGACAAGTACTTTACAATTGATCGTTCTAACTATACTAGAGGTAATGGTATAAGAATATTGGAAAGCATTTCCAGTCTAATGAAGCCAAGTATTTTTTCTTTAACAGAGTTGTTAACATTTGAAATAAATTGCCCAGGGATGTCGTTGATTGCAGTACAGTGGTGACATTCAAAAATCGTTTGGACAAGTATCTCGCTTCAAATCCTCAGCTAAACGTCTTCATGACTGAATAATACTTCCTCTGTTTCAGATCGAGCTGAAAGTATAGCAGGGAAATACTATGTAATTAATGATACCTGTAGCTTATTGGAACTTGTAGTGTATATATATAGTAGGAGAGAATATAGATTAACACTTGTCAGTCTTTCCTATGAAAATTCCATGTCAGTTTTTCCATGACGAATGGTGGTCCTTCTCACTTTTTTCCTGCCAGCTTCAACCGAGGAGTTTCGTGGCTAGGGGGAAGCCTTCTAACTCTACTATCCTTACCTTCAACTTGTAGAATTAGATATTATAGTGATAGTCTTCTCTGTAACAAGCAGCCTTGAAAGGACCGTTAGGTCTGTTGCTGTTTGCTTTCCTTTGTACTCCTTTGTTTCAGTCTTTGTCTCAGTTACTTCAGTCTTTGCTTCAGTTGCTTCAGCTATTACTTCACTCACACATCTCTGTTTTCCCTCACTCACGCCTTCAACCTTCGTCAGTAAGCAGCTCCTCTCTCACAGCCTCGGGTTCCCCACAACAATGCTTCTGCTAATGGCCGCTTCCTCACGCTGTACACTTTATTTCCTCCTCCTTTTGTTCTGTGGGCGTGTGTGTGGGTGTGGGTGTGGGTGGGGGTGGGTGGGGATGGGGAGGTGTGGGTGTCGGGGGGTAAGGGTGTGTGTGTGTGTGTGTGTGTGTATTCTTACCTAATTGTATCTTTACAGGAATGAGTCAAGCTCGTACTGTCCCGTGTCTTAAACCATATTTATCGTACATATCCTTAAATTTGTGAATTGTTTTGGCACACACTATTTCATTCGGTAGTGCATTCCATTGATCAATTGCTCTGTTTGGGAAACTGAATTTCCTTAAGTCTTTATCGCCTCTCTTCTTATGCAGTTTTTTGCAGTGTCCTCTTGCTGATGCTTCTCCATATATTAAGTAATCATTTATGTCTATTTTCTCCTTCCCTGATATGCACTTATATAGCATTATCATGTCACCTCTTTTCCTTCTTTCCTGTAGTGTTGGTAGATTCAGTTTATTTAGTCTTTATTTAGTCTTTCTTCGTAGCTTAGGTCCCTTAAGCTTGGTATCCATCTTGTAGCGGCCCTTTGAACTTTTTCAATCTTGTCTCTGTGCTTTTTGAGATGAGGACTCCAGACTACTGATGCATATTCCAGAGTTGGTCTAATGAATGATGTTATTATCCTTCTTAGCATGTCTTCATTTATGTATGTGAATGCTATTCTCATATTTGCAAGCAGTGTATACATGTTCCGTACCTTCTCGCTGATGTGGTCAGCCGGAGATAGTCTGTTATTGATAATCGCACCTAGGTCTTTCTTTCTGATGTGTATAGGGTTTTATTTCCTAACTTATAATCCCAATCAGGTCTTTTTCCACTTTTACCAAACTTGATTACATGACACTTGTCCACATTGAATTCCATTTGCCATGTACTACTCCATTCATGAGGTTTATTTAATTCTTCTTGTAGCTCTTTACAAGAGTCTGTGTTAGTAATTCTCCTTTGTATTTTTGTATCATCTGCAAACATATTCAGATAGCTCTCATTTCCAGTGTTACTGTTTATATCATTTATATACACTAAAAACATGATTGGTGCCAGCACTGAACCCTGTGGTACTTCACTAGTCACTTCTTTCCATGATGAGTAGTTTCCTCTTAGTACTGTTCTCATTTCTCTTCTTATGAGAAAGTCCTGCATTAAACAAAACAGTTTGCCTCGAATTCCTCCTTGATGGTACAGTTTCCATAAACGTCTTTGGTGTGGTACTGTGTCAAAAGCTTTCTTGAAATCTAAATAGATACTGTCCACCCATCCTTCCCTTTCCTGTATTGTGTTTGTTACTCTGTCATAGTAGCTTAACAGATTAGTAACACATGATTTTCCTTTTCTGAAACCAAACTGTCTTTCTGTTATCATACTGTGTTCTTCTAGATGATTTACCCAAACTTTTCTTATAAGCTTTTCTAATACCTTGCTTACAACACTGGTCAGTGATACTGGTCGGTAGTTGAGTGGATTTTGTCTATTTCTTTTCTTGAATAAGGGGACAATATTTGCTTTTTTCCAAATATCATGTAATTTACCTTGACTCAAGGATTTCTTGAAAATTAAAAATAATGGTTTACTTAACTCCTTTGCACATTCTCGTAGTACCCAACATGAAATTTCATCAGGACCACTTGCTTTTCCTCTGTCTAATTTACTTAACTCCTCCTGTATTACTTTTCCTGCTATTTGTATATCTGGTAGTATGTGTGGACATGCATGTTCCACATAGTCCCTCTCAAAATTTTTTTCTTCTGTAAAAACTAATTGGAAATTCTTATTTAGTGCTTCACAAATATCTTTCTCTTGTGCCTAAGTGATTCCCTCGTCCGTAATGGATTGTATTATATCTTTTACTTTGGTTTTGCTTCTGATGTAGCTGTAAAACAGCTTTGGTTGATCACTACTTTTATTTATTATATCCTCCTCAAACTGTTTTCGGGCTTCCCTCCTTATTCTTGTATAATCGTTTCTTGCCTGTTTGTAAATATTATACGCCCTTTCACTATTATGTCTTCTGTATCTATTCCACAACAAATCTCTTCTTTCTTTTGATTTTTTACATTCTGTATTGAACCATTTCTGTATTTTCTTATCTGCTTCTTTGTGCTGTGGGATGTACTTCTGGACTCCTATTTCATAAAATTCACAGAATTTTTTATATACAGCATTTAAATCTTGTCCTCTAAGCTCATTTTCCCAATCAACTTCTAAGAAATACTTCTTTTGGTCTTGATAATTTCCCTTTTTATAGTTTAGGCTCTTTTTGTAACTGTCATTGTTGTTTACTATGTCATATGCTATCCTGAAGTTATAATTTAGTACTGCATGATCGCTTTTGCCGAGTGGAGGGTGATATATTAAACTGTCAATATCATTTTCTTGCCTAGTAAATATTAGATCTAGCACTGAAGGTACATCAAGTCCTCTTTTTCTGGTGGTTTCCCTCACATGTTGCGTTAGGAAGAACTCTTGTACGAGATCCAGGAGATTTTGGTCCCAACAGCTTTCTTGGCTAATTATATCTAGAGTATTCCAATTTATATTTGTATAGAAATCCCCAGTTAGTATAATTCTTTCTGATTTCTCTTCCATTTTATGTAGTAATGATCTTAAACTCCGAATCGTACTCTCTGCCAGGTCCTCATATTCATCTCTTTCCCATGTGTTTGATCTGGGTGGCATGTACAAATTGGCTACAATTACTTTGCCTTCAGATGTGTTGATTTCTACTGCAATCAGTTCTACTTGTGATGGTATATCTAGTTTTATTTCAATGACTTTTAGATTTTTCTTAGTTAATATTATAATTCCTCCTCCTTTCTTTAAATTTCTGTCTCTTCTCCATATATTGTATTCCTCTAAGTTTAGTATGTCATTGGATATCCTTGGTGTTAATTTTGTTTCAGTTAGGCATATTATTTGTGGTTCATTTTCTCTGACATAATCATTCATCTCTAGTAATTTAGATACCATTCCATCCACATTTGAGTACATCAACTTTATCATCTTGTTTATATACTTGTCATGACATGGTTCTACTACCTTCCTCCTTTTTATTCCATCCTGTTTGTGTACCACTTTCGTACCTGCAATCCTATTACTTTGTAAAAAAATTTCTTCTTCTCCTCTTCTGATCTTCCCTCATTTTTTCTTTTTGCTTCCTCCCTTTTCTCTTTCAGTAATTCCAGTTCCCCTTGTGTTAGGCATCTTTTTATCCATACATTTTTGAACTCCTCTTTTTCCATAAGATTCTTTGCTTTTTTTAGTATCTCTTCCACAGTGTTTACACTCTGGAAAGTCACCTTTAGAGGTCTTGTCTTGCTTTTCTCATATTTCCCTAACCTTTTGTGTTCCTCTATGTCTTTACTACAGATTTCCTCTGATACTTCTTTCAGTAAGCTCATTACATTTGCCATCTCCTTTTTGTCTCTTGTGATCTTGTTTTTTACTTCTTCCTCTTCTATACCAGTGATTACTATAGATTTGTTTATATCTACTGAATCTCTGACTAACTTTGGATTGTTTTGGATATTCTTTTCACTTCCTTTTTAATGCTTTTTTCCTCCACCCTTGTTTCTAAGTCTTTCTTTACTTTCACCATTTCAGCATACGTGGTTTCCACATCGTTTTTATAGCTTTGCACAGCTTCATTCACCTGTGTTATCTTCTCCTCAATATCACTGCTGTGGTCTATAAGACTGCTTACTTGCCTAATTGTCTCTGTGTCATTTTTGAACTCTTCCATAACACTCTCGTGATTGACTACTGTACTTGCCATTTCACTTATTTTCTTCCTAAGTGTACTCAATTCCACTGTTAGTTCACTGATGGTTGTGTCTTTCTTATTGGCCTCCCTTCCTAGTTTTTCTATTCTTCCTTTTGCAAGTGCATCTGCTTCTTTATTTCATCAATTTCATTTTTGAAAGTCATTTCTAGTTTGTTTACATGTTCAACCAGTCTATTGTGAGTCTCCACTTCAACCAGTTCTTGGTAGAAATCATCATTTTGCTTTTTACCTTTATCCCTTTTCTTTTCCAAATTTTCTTTACTAAAGTATGTATCCATTTTGCAATACTAAAAGTGCAGAGTATGTACTTACAATCCCCGTGTTGTTGTAGTCTAAACAAACCTCAGATGACTCAGCGTATTCTTTCGTCTTGGTTCTCTTTCCTGTTTGAACAAGTCTTGTTTAAACTTATAATTTTTTTCCTTTTAATAATGAAAAATCATTTAGTCTAACCTGGTACAGAGCTTGACTCATACAAAGATACTAATTTAGGTAATGCCACTGGCCGTGTTGGTTCGGTACGGAGCGCCGATGTCGCACGTCCGCCTCGATTGAATCCCTCTGTGTGTGTGTGTATGTGTGTTTACCTGCTTACCTTTTTATCTTCCACTCTTATCTATCTATCTTTCCATCTATGACTGTCATACCTGTAATCAGAGGCAAGGTAAAGATGTAAAAGCCCGATTCCCAATACCATTTTCTTTATTACATTATTAATTTACATTAAAGGGAACACTATTTAAAATCTCATACTTCTTTCCACACGAACACGTATTTAATCTATAGTATTATAATAAAAATCGCTTAAATTTGAAATAACGCTATAACTTGATTTTTTAAAGTAAATTTATTGGTAAATAGTTGAGATTTATTAATTTTCATAGAGACGGCGTGGAAAGTTATAGTGTTGGTGTTTTAACACGGTGTAGAGACATTTGTTGTGGTGGTAGGTGGTGGCGACCATCATTCACTCACTTGATGTAGTGCTGCCTACTTCTTCCTTCCCTTTATCATTCTTTTTATGTGTCTGCCACTCCTCTCTTCCTGTTTCTTACCATCATCAACTCACTTGATGTAGTGCTGCTTACCGGTACTTCATCACCTTATCATTCTTTTTCTCTGTCTGCCATCCTCTCTTCCTATTTCTCACCATCATCCACTCACTTGATGTAGTGCTGCCTACTTCTTCCTTCACCTTTATCATTCTTTTTCTGCATCTGCCCTCCTCTCTTCCTATCTCTCACCATCATCCACTCACTTGATGTAGTGTTGCCTATTTTTTCCCTCACCTTTATTCTTTTTCTGTGTCTGCCCTCCTCTCTTCCTATTTCTCCCATCTTTCCTGTCACTTTTTATTCTTCTTCTTCTCATTTCAGGTGGCTTTACATTGAGTGGCAAGCCTAATGGTTTCCTGTAAGCCAGGAAGCCATTTACAACGCTGAGTGGTAACCATATAATCAACCCAAACGTGTTCCCTACGTGTCAACAAGTGGGTTGGCGGCGGGTTGGTGCCCCTGTCCGTAAAACAGCTAACTTAAAGACAAACGGCCACCTCTTAAGGGATTATGGCATCTGGCAATAGATAGATAGATAGATAGATAGATCCAAAGAAGCACTTGACTTTGAAATAACGTAATAGTACTTCATCTTGATATTCCTCTGTATTTACAAACTCTGTATTGATGTAACATAATTATTCTCTATCTGTTTCAAGCGGACAAAATTGAGATTGTGTTACAAGGACATTGCAAAATGAGAGAGAGAGAGAGAGGCTGGGGGGGGGAGAGGGGAACGGGAATGGAAGGGAATGGAACAGTAAGGCAGGGCAGGGTAAGGCAGGGCAGTGTGAGGCAGAACAGGATGAATTAGGATAGAGTGAGGCAGGACAGGGTGAGGCATCGTAAGACGAGGCAGAACAGGGTGAGGCAGGGTTGCATGTTGCAGGGCACGATAAGCTATGGTAAGGCGAAGCACGGTAAATGAGGCAGAGCTGGGGAAAGAGGGGAAGGGCGAGGTAAGAGTGAGGCAGGGCAGGGTAAGGCAGGGTAATGTGAGACAGGGTGAGGCATGAATAGAGAGAGGGAGAGGGGAGGGGATGGGAGGGGAGAGGGGGGAGGGGGAGGGAGGAGCAAATCCCCCTCCAGTCAGCACTTGTAGGGTAAGAGGGGAGTGGCCACAATCCGGTTACCTCTTGTGTAAGGCTTCCCAATCTCAACCCATCAGGTGCACATCATTTATTCACACACACACACACACACACACACACACACACACACACACACACACACACACACACACACACACTTAAATATCACCACTTGTATGCTAAGACCCACTGCCCATACCTAATACATGCTAAGGTTGTCTCGTTCAGAACTGTTATGATGGTTTTAGCGGTGTGTGTGTGTGTGTGTGTGTGTGTGTGTGTGTGTGTGTGTGTGTGTGTGTGTGTAAGACAAGTAAAGACTATTAACCCTTCCGATATAATAACATCCTATTCCTGAGAGCCTCCTTCTGTGCTATCCTTGTCATATTCTAGTAGTTTGGTCACTGTCTTGAAGGAGCTGCCTAGTGTGGACCATCTTGCCTTGCTGCAGTTATTCCCTCTTGTTATGTTCTTGTGTTCTTGGTATATTTTTGTTCTGTTCTTTTTATGTCATTGTCACATTTATATTATTGTATTTAAGTTCTGAACAAATGTTTATAATGAAAAGGTTAAAGAATGAGTAAAAAAAAAAAAGTTTAGTTTCTTTATAGATCGTTCATTCTGGCAAAAATCTCCAGTCTCCTTTAGCTCAGTTGGAGGACTTCTTTGGCTAGTAACCAAGGAGATTCATTCCTACCTCATAACCAAGGATCTTCGAATTTAATGCAGCCACGACTTTGTGCAGCCCCTTTGTAATAAGGGGTAGTGGTCCAGTTCTCTCCATCCATTCATCCGTCCATCTTTCCATCCACTCACCCACCCATCCATCCATCCATCCATCCATCCATCCATCCTCCCACCCATCCCTCCCTCCCTCCCTCCCTCCCTCCCTCCCTCCCTCCCTCCCTCCATCCATCCATCCATCCATCCCACCCCTCCCTCCTTCCCTTCATCCATCCATCCCACCCCTCCCTCCTTCCCTTCATCCATCCATCCATCATCCCACCCACTCATCCATCCATCCACCTCTCCCTCCCTCCATCCGTCCATCATCCCACCCACCCTTCCCTCCCTCCCTCCCTCCCTCCCTCCATCCACCCACCCACCCACCCACCCACCCACCCACCTATCTGTCTATCTATCTGTCTATCTATCTGTCTGTCCCTCCATCCATCCATCCATCCATCCATCCATCCATCTCTCACTACCTTCCTTCCCTCCCTCCCTCCCTCCCTCCATCCATCCATCCATCCATCCATCATCCCACCCACCCCTCCCTCCCTCCCTTCCTCCATCCATCCATCCTTTATTGCCTCATCAGGTGTGTAGGAGGGCAATATATAAAATAAATCACTATACTTCGTTCACTTTAACTTGGAAGAGATTTGCGTCTTTTTCCAGCCTTTTTCACGTAGCTCAGTGGCAGAATAAGACAATACTACGGCTCTACATCTTTCCCATAGCACTTGTTCGTGACTAGCACCATATTCTAGTGTTGATCTATGACGAAATACAGCACGGCGGCTCTACATCTTTTTCATAGCACTTCTTCGTGACTAGCATCGTGTTCTAGTGTTATTCGTTAATTACAGTTCACTAATATTCACAAATAGAAAAACACAAGAGCTGTATATCCTTGCCATAGCACTTCTTCGTGACTAGCTTCATATTCTAGTGTTGATCTAGTGTTATAGCTAAGTGGCGGAATACAATACTACGGCTCTACATCTTTTCCATAGCACTTCTTCTTGATTAGCACCATATTCTTGTGTAACGACTCAGTGGCAGAAAATGACAGTATTAGGGATGGGGTTTTGTGGGGTTCAGGGGTGTGGTGTGTGGGCAGGAGGAGAGGGGGTGTGGGTGGGGTGAGGTTCTGGGGATTAAAGAGGGAGTTGGGGATGGAGGTAAGGGTGGTGAGGGAGTGGGGGATGGGGTAGGGTAAGGTTTTGGGGTTTGAGGGTTTTGGTGTGGGGTTTAAAGAGGGGGTCGGGGTAGGGGTGGAGGGTTGGGGTGGAGGGTTGGGGTGGGTGTGTTGGGGAAGTGGGGGTGCAGAGAAGGGCCGGGCACCTGGACATATTGCACATTCTTGCATAATGGACCATCAGTTGCAACGTATAAAGCTTGGTATCAATTCACTTAGGATTTCGAGCCAGTGAGAATGAGCTGGTGCTGTGTGTGTGTGTGTGTGTGTGTGTGTGTGTCGGTATCTTTAATTTATCTAAATATACTTTTCCCATGGTGGGCATTTATCTGTCCCGCCCGTCCCCCCCCGCCCCCGCCTCACCCTGCCTCACCCTACTTGCCTTATCATGTCCTGCCTCACCCTACCCTGCTTCACGTTACCTTACCCAACTCGGCCTTACCCTACCCTGCCAAACCCTACCCTGCTTCGCCTCACTCCACCTCACTCTTCCCTGTCTCACCCTGCCTCACCCTGCCTCAGCGGTCGACTATTTTCTGAGTTTTCATTTTGTGTTCATTCCTGTTTGTCCTCTGTATAATATTTTCCACAAGAATTTCCCCTGCTTGTTAAGTCATCTGTATTCTGGTTTCTTCCCGTGTTTTCTTTAGTAGTGTTTTTTTTTTTTGGTTCATTGTTTACTACACACACATACACACGTACAATACACACACACACACACACACACACACACACACACACACACACACACACACACACACACACACACACACACACACACACACACACACACACCATAAAATACACATCCACGTCAGGCGATAGGAATGGCTAGAATTATACGGGCTCTGAATTTCACTTACCCCTCTCGTGTAGGCACAATTCTTGCATTATTTTCCCCCTTCTAAAACCAGACGATTTTATTCAACTGAGTGTGAGTCATAGGAGCCTGAGAGAGAGAGAGAGAGAGAGAGAGAGAGAGAGAGAGAGTCGTAGGATTTTGAAATGTTAATAATTTTGACTTCGACTGTGACCCATATTCCCGTCGGTTAGGGAAGCTCGCTAACACCTCTTCACAAACGATTTGTTTTGTTATTCCACATCGTTTCTCGCGAAGTGAAATCTTAGGCTAGGTTATGTCCGTTAGTCAGTACATCCGTTCGTCTATTCCACGCTGGATCACAGAAACCATTTGCTGGAATTTTCTCATATTTTGTGTGATTGTAGGGACATATAGGAGGTTGATGCCCGTCTCTTCGAAATTTTGATAAAGTCCAAGATGGCTGGGTTATGATCAATTTTCTATTTTTGAAACTTTAAATCCTTTATCTCCTTTACATTAATAGGTTTACAGGTTGTTATAAACTTATATAGGAAGTCACGTATAGTGAGTCTAAATATGCTGTCAGATTTTACCTGCGACCTTTCCTTCAAGGTCATCTTCAAGGTCGAATGTCAATTTGCACGAGTGATATTGAGTCGTTCCAATATTACTTCCATCATATTTACTGGGTATTTTAATACATGTGGCATTGACAGACTCTGTCAGGTGGAATCCATTTGTCAGTCCTTTGGGATGAACCAGTTTATAAGTAAGCCAACACAGATATCAGCAGGAATAGTAGATCTGGTGGTCACCAATATCAAAGGTCCTCACGTTGCTATTGTTGCACTGTATGTTACTGATCAGCATATGATTTGATTAGGATTTTACATTATTGATGAAAATTGATATATTTTGATTTTTACAAAACAGTTGTAACTGTGAATAAATTTGTTTGCATAATTACATCCTGACTGTTAAAATATTAATGAACTACATAGGCAACTGTTAGAAATACGTAATCCCTCCATTATCCGATCTAACAGAGCCAAAGGCATGTCTGGAAAGTGGTTCCGTCCAGAAAGTGGGCCTCTGACTGCTAGACTGGTACTTATGACCCTAACCTAGCCTAGCTTTGAAAGCCACCTAAATAACTCCCTACCGGACATGCATGGCACTTATTTAAACCTCTTTAAGACCTTATTCACACCAATAATGGACATGAAGCATGAAATAAATGAAAAGGAACTAGAGAATGAGGAATTAGAAGTATGGAAATACTTAGCAGTGTACAGGCTACTTACAGCATGTCTGTGGCCACCTCCTCTAAGGCTCTGGTAGTTGTGAAAACCTTCTTGAAGCATGTACAGTATTCCAGTGTTGTGCTACACTTAATTCTTTGCACTGTGAGTTATAATTGTTTAACACTGCATATTCTGTTCTTAATTGCACCACGCCAGTTTCAACCATCTGTTTCAACCGCCACTTTGCACTCCACACTTAATCCTTTGCACTCTAAATTCAGATTTCTTAACACTGCACAACACTGTAAATTTCCATGTGGTCTAGTGGCGAGGCATTGCAGTTTATTCACTGTTTATTCATAAAAAACGAGCATGTGCGGCATCCATTACGATGGACGTTTTCCCTGAACGAAGGTTAGGCAGTAACTGGGGACAGGGTTGCCAGATCTGAACTCTGCCACATAACCAAACTCCTCAATTTTCATTACCAGATTTAACTTTTCATTACCAAAGTCTTAGAGGAAGCATTTATTCTTCACTAATTATATGTACAACCGCGAACCAAAGTTTCGGTACCCCCTCGATGGAAGGAAGTGGAAGTCAGGGTTAGAGAGAGGACAGGTGAACGGACAACCGTGAGTGGTACTTTGGAACTGAGCTACGAGGCGAATAGTGAGAAACCTAATGACACTGGATTCGAAACATTTCCATGCTGTTCACCTGCAAAACATCATGCGTTCGTAACATACATACTGTAACATATAACATAGACTACTATGTTATCATGGTGTCCTGTGATACTGACCCATCTGTTTCGGATCCTCATCACATAATTAAAGCACCGAGCCAGTTGTATATAAGTGCCAATTTGTCATTATAACTGCAGTCATAATTTTTGTGAATGTTATCCCTGGATTGTCTATAGCTATAATAAAGAGTGATTGTGAATTTAATGTTGATTTTCACGTAGTTGTGTGGATGGTTATAAATGTGGCAATTATTTTATGTGGATGACTAAACCACATTGTGATGGACAGCGGAGAGCATTCGCCAATAATTTACTATAACCAGATGAAATTAGATGCAAACAACACAAAATATTATGAGACAACGAAGACACAGCTGTCGTATCCTGCTCCGCCTTGTTATCAAGGCCTTAACTGTGGCTTCACCTCATACGAGCATTATTTTCCTTCAGTCTCTGCCTCTTTTATTACTCTTACTTCCCGGTATCCTTTTACTGCGAGTCGTCATATTCCTTGGAGGGTTTCTTGTCGTCCGGTCCTATAACCTGTACTGTATTACATTATTCCTCGCATCATCACTTCCAAACAAACAACGTTAGCCCAAGACCATTATTGCCACTGCCACTACTATTCCCCCTTTCCCAATTGTGTCTACTGCAATTCCCCTCACAGTACTACTACTGCTACTCCTATTACTACTCCACTATAAATCTGTATAATAATAAATATGATTGACCTTATGTCTGTGTATCTGTTAATCATAATTATTGTTCCTGTCCCACAGTCGACTTCTAGTCACTTACCCCGCGCCGCTACCCCAGTTGCACCCCACCTCCCTCTCTCCCACCCGCCATGAGCTCTATTCCTCCCCCACTCCGAACCATTTTACCCCTCACCTCCTTCTTGGGCCACCAGGCCTGTTGTTCACCTTTTACCGGTGAATATACGTGGCATGCATTAATAAGAATAATTATAAAATTGACAGCAACAACATACATCTGCAGTGAAGAGAGAAACCTGTACTGTACACAGGAAAAATCATCTGATAAATTACCAATATGCTGGGAATCGAACCAGGGACTCTCAGGTGAGAGCCAGGCAGCATACCACTACACCACGACCAGGTAAAAGTTAACTCACGTTGTCACAATCTTGTAACCAACGTCCCTCCGCCCCCATTGTGGGCATCAAGAGGATGAGTTAACTCCCTGGCACTCGGGCAAATAGATGCTTTTAATCTATCCCAAGCACTTACGGCAAGTCCTGTGTACAGTACAGGTTTCTCTCTTCATTCTGACTTGCCGTAAGTGCTTGGGATAGATTAAAAGCATCTACTTGCCCGAGTGCCAGGGGGTTAACTCATCCTCTTGATGCCCACAGTGGGGGCGGAGGGACGTTGGTTACAAGATTGTGACAACGTGAGTTAACTTTTACCCGGTCGTGGTGTAGTGGTATGCTGCCTGGCTCTCACCTGAGAGTCCCTGGTTCGATTCCCAGCATATTGGTAATTTATCAGATACATCTGCAGTATTCCGAACATTACATAATTATAAAAGTCGCAGACCCAAACGTGCCTATATTACGGAGCTCTGATATATTAACCAGAGAACCGACCACAGACCGTTCCTATCATTGCCACTGGACCTTACCTGTAGCAGTTCACCATAGTAATACAACCCACTGAAGTCCTCTGTGGGATCACTACACATGTTTGGGAAAAATAACAGCGCACAACATGCCTACAACCCATTAAAATACACCTGTGACGTTTCACTGACATCCATTAAATTGCCTAGAAGTTAGCGGACAAACAAACACACGGCTGGACATAGACTGAGGCCGAATGTCTCGCATCGGTATATGACAACCTGACAAAACTATTACGATCCTGCTTTGTAGGTGTCATCATAGTTATAATAATAATAATAATAATAATGATAATAATAATAATAGTAATAATCGTAGTAGTAGTAGTAGTAGCAGTAATCACATGTTAATATCCATGATACAGAGGAGGACAAACACCATAATCTCCCAGATAAAACAAGTGAAAACAGCTGTGACATATAAAACCAAACAGTGCCATAATATGCTGTAATGGTAGGGTTATAGTAATACTAAATTAATGTTTGACCGCAACCCAACCTTCTGTCATGGCAAACAGATTCTGCATTGCGTCGACACATGCTATAACAGTGTGTGTCCTTCTCAGTATCGTGCCTAATAACATGTGAATTTTTATTATTAATATTATTATTATTATTATTATTATTATTATTATTGTGATGACACCTGCAATGCAGGATCACAAGAGTTTTGTCAGGTCGTTACATACCGATGCGAGACATTCTGCTTCTGTCTGTCGTGTCCAGTCGTTTGTTGTTTGTCCACTAACTTCTCCTAGGCTATTTGATGGATGTCAGTGAAACATCATATGCTTATTTTAGTGGTTTGTAGGCATGTTGTGCACTGTTATTTTTCCCAAACACGTGTAACGATCTCACAGAGGACGACAGTGGGTTGTATTACCATGGTGAAGTGCTATAGGGAAGGTACAGTGGTAATGATAAGAACGGTCTGTGGTCGGTTTTGTGGTTAATATATCAGTGCTCCGTAATATAAGCACGTTTGGGTCTGCAGTTATTAAGTGTAATGTTAGGAACACTACAGTACACATCTACGATGTTGTTGTTATTATTATATTATTATCGCCTACCTTTAGAAGGCGGAGCGATCATGTTTTTAACTGCATCTGTGTGTGTGTGTGTGTGTGTGTGTGTGTGTGTGTGTGTGTGTGTGTGTGTTCCTGTTATATCTCATGAACGGCTTGAGCTATCAACATGAAGCCTTCAGCGTATCAAGATATGGCCAAAATCTTGGAGGAGTTCGAAAATGGCAACTCGGGGTCAGAGTCAAGGTCACCAAACTAACTGCTGAAGGTCAACTAGTTTTTATTGCCTGCCTTTAGCACCATTAAATCTCATGAATGGCTTGAGCTATCAACATAAACCCTTCATAGTATCAAAATATGGCCTAAAGTTTAGACTTGGCAAACAGAATATATTAGAGGGCGATTACCGTTTAGCTCTCAAATGCCTTCTTTTTTATTATTAATGCATGTCACGTATATTCACCGGTAAACGGTGAACAACAGGCCTTCTGGCCCAAGGATGAGGTGAAGGGTAATGTGGTGTCGGAGTGGGGGAGGAGTAGAATCCATGGTGGGTGGGAACTGGAGTAGCGGTGCCGGGTCAGTGACGAGTTGTCGACGGTGGGACAGGGACAATAATTATGATTAACAGATACACAGACATAAGGACAATCATATTTATTATTATACAGATTTATAGTGGAGTAGTAATAGGAGTAGCAGTAGTAGTACTGTGAGGGAAATTAGACACGATAGGAAAAGGGGATTACAGTAGTAGGGGATTCAGCAGTCTTGTGTTAACGTTGTTTGTCTGGGAGTGATGATGCGAGGAATAATGTAATACAGTACGGGTTATAGGACCGGACGACAAGAAACCCTTTAAGGAATATGACGACTCGCAGTAAGAGGATACCGGGAAGTAAGAGTAATAAAAGAGGCAGAGACTGAAGGAAAATAATGCTCGTATGAGGTGAAGCCACAGTTAAGGCCTTGATAACAAGGCGGAGCAGGATACGACAGCTGTGTCTTCGTTGTCTCATAATATTTTGTGTTGTTTGCATCTAATTTCATCTGGTTATAGTAAATTATTGGCGAATGCTCTCCGCTGTCCATCACAATGTGGTTTAGTCATCCACATAAAATAATTGCCACATTTATAACCATCCACACAACTACGTGAAAATCAACATTAAATTCACAATCACTCTTTATTATAGCTATAGACAATCCAGGGATAACATTCACAAAAATTATGACTGCAGTTATAATGACAAATTGGCACTTATATACAACTGGCTCGGTGCTTTAATTATGTGATGAGGATCCGAAACAGATGGGTCAGTATCACAGGACACCATGATAACATAGTAGTCTATGTTATATGTTACAGTATGTATGTTACGAACGCATAATGTTTTGCAGGTGAACAGCATGGAAATGTTTCGAATCCAGTGTCATTAGGTTTCTCACTATTCGCCTCGTAGCTCAGTTCCAAAGTACCACTCACGGTTGTCCGTTCACCTGCCCTCTCTCTAACCCTGACTTCCACTTCCTTCCATCGAGGGGGTACCGAAACTTTGGTTCGCGGGTGTACAAATGGAAATAATCACTCTCCTTATAATCAGCAGCATGTTTATTTTTGTGCTATGTATGCTAGCAGATTAATCAAAGAAAGCAGACAGTCCACCATCTCCATTCTCCATATCTTCATACATGTGAAAAATGTGTTTGGCAATGGTTCATGCTGATTCACAACAAAACGAACTTTCCAGTACCAAATTGGCCCACATTTGGTAATGAAAAATACCAAATAGCAACCGTGACAGGGGAGAGGGGAAGGGGGAGAAAGCAAGGGGTGAAGGGGCCGTAGTGTAAACAGCTGTTTGGCATCACATGGTGCTGCGCGGCAATTTCAAATTACGGGTGGGAAAAAACTCGGATTCTGGGGGGATTTTTTTCTTTTTTTGGCCATTTTTGGGTTCCGAAGGTCAAGACCCACAATGTCCGGTAAGTGGGGAGTCCGGAAAGTGGGCGTCCGGAAAGTAGAATATGAGATAAAATAATCAAATATAAACAGAGAATATATAGGAGAAAACCAGTATTAAAATATTTAGAGAAACAATTGTAGATGTTCAAAAAGGTGGCGTTTGTAATGGACGGCCAGCACAAACATCTTAAAGTGCTGGAGAGTATAAAAACATCCAGTTCATTTAAGTTTACTGTTAGATTGAAAGACAGATATAGAAGAATAGCAACTCTAACAACAACAGTAACGGCATGCCCAAAAGAACGGTACAAGCCTGTTTAACTGTTCTCCATATAATTGATTGGGTTGCACTGGCACAATACAATGATTCATCAGCTTTTTCCTTCGAAGTGGATTATAATCTCTCTGGCACTTGTTTATTACCCCTGACTGTTCTCTTCCGTATGTTACATAAATCCTTCCAATATCGCCATACTCTGCATAAATGACGTACAGTCGCTCAAAAAAGTATCCTCCCAAAGGTGCCGTGAGTCATTCTGACACAACGAACGAAGAAATAGGGAAAATATTAAGTGAGCGTGAGATCTGTTAGTAGCCCCGGTTTACATACGGTGCAGCGGTGTACGAGTTAAAGTGTTGTATGGAAACATTATGCCCTAGTGAAATACAATAAGGGAATTATCTCGGATATATGAAATGGGATTATTCATGTATTTCCGATGCGTAGCCTGTATGAGTAGAACAGAACAATATAGACTCTGTATCGGATATCTGAAATCCTCGACTCAAACTTCGGATCTAGATATGAGGTACCGAATCTATCGTGATATTTGAGAGAGCCAGGCTTGCCAACAATACCGACACTGCTTCAATCGCCCGACACATTGTGAAGTCCTGCGTTCATGCGGTGGGAGGATACTTTTTTGAGCGACTGTACAGAAAGATATTAATAACCAGTATCCAAAAATGAATCGTTAAGGAAGAGGTGTTAGGGAGGCTTCTTAACTGACGAGAAGGGTCAATGTCTTGTACAATACCACGTCACCTTAGCAAAGTAGGAAGAGCTACATATTTCCTCCGTTTCTCTCTCTCTCTCTCTCTCTCTCTCTCTCTCTCCCCTTCGATTTTTTTTTTTTTTACACTTTCGCTCACTCTGTTCATTTCTTTTTTCTTCTTCTTCTTCGGACAGGCTGTGATGGCGGGTCGGTGGCTATGGGCGGCCCTTTCTACGCTGCTGGTTACACTGGCACTGCTACTAACCCCGGGTAAGTAAAGAAGAAGAAAAAAAAAAATCCTAGGTTTCTCTCTCTCTCTCTCTCTCTCTCTCTCTCTCTCTCTCTCTCTCTCTCTCTCTCTCTCTCACCTGCGTCCAAGAACCAGGTTAATGGGAGGAACGTGAGCTGGTCTTGTTTTTGTTCTGGATTTTGTTATTGTTGTTGTTGTTGTTACTGGAGAACTTTGGGAAATAACACACAAGTACTTAATAATAACAAAACCAATTTTCATGGGTTATGCTTGCCTGGTACTGCCTCCACCTCACCCCCACCCTCTACCTCCCCCCGTCCCACCCAACCCCATCCCACTCCACCCTACCCTACCCTACACTACCCTTACCTGCCCCACCCCGCCCCAATACTTTCATTCTTGTCATAATATCAAGACTAAAAACAGCCTCACCTGTGTGGGGCTCGAACCCACCTCGGCACTGTATGTTTAAACACACACACACACACACACACACACACACACACACACACACACACACACACACACCTATGATCTCCAGTCTTTTAAACGCAGTGTGTCCAGGCATCTCGAAATGTACGGAGCTTGAATTTGTCTATGTGGTTATTTTGTTTTTATTTTCTTGGAGGGAACACCCCACAACACGTCAATCAACCCGTGAAGAACAACGCTATCACCACGTGCAACACCACTCACACCATTCCCACCACGGTAAAAATTAGTGAGTTACATAGTTACTTCATTTATACAATACACAGTGATAGACAACACATTTTGCACAAACATATAAAACCTGCTGTATAGTTACAACTTAAATACATATACCTACTTCAATTATCTTCATAATTCAATCATTAAATACTTGCACCAACAGTAAATATTCTACACTGTATATATTCATTCGTTTACTATACCATTTATTTACTACCAACGAGTGTTACCATTTATACCTACATAAAATACGTGTTGCATACATACAGCTATACATTATTACATCTACAAATTGATAAAGAAAATATACGATCACAGTAACTCAGTGAGCGATTAAAAGAACTGTATTAAACATTAATTAAAGCTACCTAGTGGAAACAGATCAATTAAGTTACAAGGAAAACCAGAAAAAAAAAAATGGCCAACACAAATGACGTTAGCAAGAGTGAACATCTTCAACACAATCGTGAAGACAATGATTTCCACACAGTGCTGACACATATATTGCCCACGATAGGTACAAGTGAACAACAAGTCAGTGTATATAGTTAATACTGTACATAGTGTATATATATTTTTTTTTATATAAAATAAAATATGGGGCTATATAATATCATTTTCAGTACCAGTAATATCTGTGCAATATAAACTAAATCTTAAAAAAGGGTCCCAAGGGAATTAACCAGCAATTATGCAACCATGAACAACACAGAAAAAGCGTTGACAGACGAAGAAAAACAAACTATAGAAAATCAATACATACAAAAAAAAAAAGAAAGAAAGAAAAAGAAATAGAGTAAGATCACATAACAAACAAATGAAAATAAGTGTAAGTGTTACTACAAACGCCAAAATACCACATAAACTACAAACAAACAAGCAAATTGTTGTCTCCACAAGCTAGTGGCATGGCACATCATATCATCGACCGCAGCATGACCGGATTCTATGTCAGGACTGCAATTATTACGATTATGTAACTACAAACGATATGTAACAATTATGTAACGACAAACGATTGCATTATATTACACTTGCTACAATTATGTAACGACAAACTATATGTAACAATTATGTAACGACAAACGATTGCATTATGTTACACTTGCTACAATTATGTAACTACAAACAGTATGTAAAAATTATGTAACAGTTGCATTAACAAGATGTAACTTTTATGTAACTTTAACCACAATTATGTAACTACAAACAATATGTAACAATTATGTAACAGTTGCATTAACAAGATGTAACTTTTATGTAACTTTAACTACAATTATGTAACTACAAACAATATGTAACAATTATGTAACAGTTGCATTAACAAGATGTAACTTTTATGTAACTTTAACTGCAATTATGTAACTACAAACAATATGTAACAATTATGTAACAGTTGCATTAACAAGATGTAACTTTTATGTAACTTTAACTACAATTATAAGGCCAACACAATTATGTAACAGTTGCATTAACAAAATGTAACTACAATTATAAGGCCAACACAATTATGCATTACCACAATATTATGTAACAATTCATAAAATATTACAATTATGTATTACCACAATATTACTACAATATTATGTAAAGTCATACAATTATACCACAATTCTGTATTACCAGAATCATCTTACAAGTTAGGTGAAATATTAGACATTACTAAAGGGATAACTCAATATGTAATGTATAACCTAGCAGTATTACCATTGCACAATTATATGCGAACGTCTGTTATACATACACATCTTACAAAATGTCATACAACAACCATTGCATTTATTCAATTATGTATACAACTTGTTTAAAATGTAATATTACTGGATAATTGCTATTTACTATGAATATTATATGTATACAATATTATAATCAATATTATGTACTAATATATTAGCATATGTCAATGATAATTGCTGTCGGAGGACCTTCAGCGGCGCGGCCAAGCAATGTCAGGTCTCCATGTTATAATTACAAATCATAATACATAAATAGATAAATAGATTGATAGAGAGACAGATAGAAGCAGGAAGTCAGATGATGAGAAGGTATTGTGTCTGCGAGAATCGAGCAATGCTAAACATGCTTACACACTCTTAACTCAAGGAATGCTTTATAGGCACACGACAGCGCCTCGTGACCATACACACACATACACACACAATCACACAGAGGCTTCTAGAACTTTCCAACCACAGTGTAACACACGTGACACGACCCCTGCTACACCAGAATTTAGGAAGCAGAGTCAGAAGGAGACAAGCCATAGAACAGGCAGGTAGTAGGGAGAAAGGCTTAGCAACTTGGAAGAGGGAGAGAGAGAGCGAGACAGGGAGGTAGCTAGCGGGACTCTACTTATACTTAACTCGTGTGTGAGAGACTTTGTTAATATTCCAAGACAAATCAAAATAGTCCCATACTATTCTTTACCTCTCCTGTCATTGCATGACAAAAGGGAACCAAGATTTTCTACTTAAAAAACTCCTCACGTATAACAACCGCTCGTCCACAAGTTCAATATATATATATATATATATATATATATATATATATATATATATATACCGGTATATAACTTCTCTACAAGTAACTACAAAGTCCTTTTTTTTGTGAGATTTGCAGGTTTGTGGCCTTTGGTTCCTTCCTCCATTAAAAAATCTGGGATAAATTGACTCTGGTTATTGTTTTTTTTTTTTTTTCTTGCGGGACGAATCTTCCGGGCAGGCCTTTGGTTCCTTCTTCCTTGCATAAAAAAAAAAAAAATCTGGAATACCTGACCTCCAGATTGATAAATCCTCAAATAAAAGAAAATCGCATGGATAAAGGAAGAAAATAATATTAAAAATTATTAAATATGCCATTGAAAGCAAGGAGAAAAAACTAAAAATCCGTCTAACCTTTTTGAATATTTATGAGCCTTCATTTTTTTTTTTTTTTTTTTTTTTTTGACGTTTATGAGACAGTGAAAGAAAACTATTGAGTCATGGTGTATGTATATTTTTTCTCATTGTTGAAGATTTCGAAATTGGTATTAAGGTCCATACAGGGGGATGAAAAAATTTTGGAAACAGAAGACTATGGAAATTGCTCTCTATATCATTCCTTTATTTCCTCATTAATTCGTTTCACACATGGCATAGCTCTCTCTCTCTCTCTCTCTCTCTCTCTCTCTCTCTCTCATTCACTGAGGTATCAAAGTTTAGGTATTGGAATTTTTGTTCCTTCTTACTCAACATTTTTACTTAGGCTATTTAACCACCCATCAGCCATAAACACACACATACAGTACATAAACACCCACAAATACACATACACACGCACAGCAAAAATATGGGATGCAGGCTAACCATATCTACCAGGTACAATTATTCCTTATATTTCCTTTTTTTTTTTTTACATTTTCGCTCACGCTGTTTTGAGAAGAGAACATTACATTTCTTTTTTCTTCGTCTTCTTCGGACAGGCTGTGATGGCGGGTTGGTGGCTGTGGGCGGCCCTTTCTACCCTGCTGGTCACACTAACACTGCTACTAACGCAGGGTAAGTAAAAAAGGAAAAAAAAATAACTAGGTCTCTCTCTCTCTCTCTCTCTCTCTCTCTCTCTCTCTCTCTCTCCACCAATTTTCACAACCCCAAGTTTCCAAAAAATTTTCACCCCTCTCTATGGACCTTATTATCAATTTCGAAGTCTTAAAAGCATGAGAAAAAATTATATACAGCAAGATTCAATAGTTTTCTTTCACTGCCTCATTGTCAAAAAAAATCATGTAGGCTCAAAAATATTCAAATTGGTCAGAAGGATTTTATAATTTTTTCTCCTGGCTTTCGATGGCGTATTTAATAATTTTTAATATTTTTTTCCTTTCATTATCCAGGCGATTTTCATTTATTTGAGATTTTATCGATCTGGAGGGCAGGTACTCCAGATTTTTTAAAATGCAAGGAAGAAGGAACCAAAGGCCTGCCCGGAAAATGTCCCACCAAGAAAAAAAAAAAAACGATAACCAGAGAGTCAATTTATTCTAGATTATTTTGTAAAGGAAGAAGGAACCAAAGGCCAGAAGCCCGCAAAGCTCTTCCCTTCAAGAAGGAAATAAAAACACTATAACCAGATAGACAAAGTCAAGCTTCATATACTTCGAGATGCCTGGACACGCTGCGTTTGCAAGAATGTAGGTCATAGGTGTGTGTGTGTGTGTGTGTGTGTGTGTGTGTGTGTGTGTGTGTGTGTGTGTGTGTGTGTGAAGTGAGCCCAGTGGAATGTTATTACTGTCACCACCACCACCACCATCACCACTACTGCTACCACCACCACCACCACCACCACCTCCACCATCACCATCCCTAATCCCATCAGCAAGCAGGCATTCCCAAGCTGAATCAGATCGCCTAAAAAATCGAATTTAAAATCTTAAAATAGAGTAAATGGTTAAAAAAAAAAAAGATGACGCCTTCATATAATTTTTCTTTATCACCAGGCTTTATTTATTTATGTATGTTAATGGAGGGATTTAGATTCAGCCTTCAATAACCCCTTGACTGAATGAAAGTTGCTGGAGAGGACACTAGTCATAAAGAAGTGCAATGGAAATTGATGTAGTGCCACGGTGAAGTGTTATTCTGTCATTGACCTACGAGATATAGGTGGTGGGTGGTGATGGTGGTGGTGGTGATGGTGGTGGTGGTGGTTGTGGTGGTGGTGGTGGTGGTAATGGTGGTGTTGAAGGTAATGGTGATAGTGGTGGTGGTGGTAATGATGGTAGTGAAGGTAATGGTGGTAGTGGTGGTGATAGTAGTGGTAGTGTGGTAGTGGTAGTAGTGGTGGTAGTGGTGGTGAGGGTGATAGTGGTGGAGGTGTTGGTGGTTTGATGGTGGTGATCGTAGTGGTGGTGATAGTAGTGGTAGTGTGGTAGTGGTAGTAGTTGTGGTAGTGGTGGTGAGGGTGATAGTGGTGGAGGTGTTGGTGGTGTGGTGGTGGTGATCGTAGTGGTGGTGATGGTAGTAGTAGTGGTGGTGGTGGTAGAAGTAGTGGTTGTGGTGGTGGTGGTGGTGGTAATGGTGGTGTTGAAGGTAATGGTGGTAGTGGTGGTGGTGGTAATGGTGGTAGTGAAGGTAATGGTGGTAGTGGTGGTGATGGTAGTAGTTTTTTTTTTTTTTTTTTTATGTGTCCGACTCTGGGCATAGGCTTCACAGCCTGCTATCAAGCCCCAGCAGTCCTCCTACATACCATACACCTCTACATGTCACCACTTCGGCGCTAACACCCACCGTCCATATTGAATACATGCTAGGGCTGTCTCATACAGGACTGGTGCATTGGTAGTGTGGTAGTGGTGGTAGTGGTAGTAGTGGTGGTAATTGTAGTAGTGGTGGTAGTGGTGGTGAGGGTGATAGTGGTCGAGGTGTTGGTGGTGTGGTGGTGGTGATCGTAGTGGTGGTGATGGTAGTAGTGGTGGTGATGGTAGTAGTGGTGGTGGTGGTGGTGATGACGATGGTGATGATGGTAGTAGTGGTGGTGGTGGTGGTGGTGGTGATGACGATGGTGATGATGATAGTGGTGGCAATCGTGATGGTGGTGATGGTGCTGGTGGTGATGGCGGTTGTATTGGTAGCGGTGGTGGTGGTGGTGGTGCTAGTGGTGTTGGTGCTGGTGGTGATGGCGGTTGTATTGGTAGCGGTGGTGGTGGTGGTGCTAGTGGTGTTGGTGATAGTGGTGGTGGTATTGGCGGAAGTAGTAGTGATGGTGGTGGTGGTGGTGGAAGTAGTAGTGATGGTGGTGGTGGTGTTGATGGAAGTAGTAGTGATGGTGGTGGTGGTGGTGTTGGTGGAAGTAGTAGTGGTAGTGCTGGTGGTGGTAGTGGTGGTTGGCTGAACGCTTTAGAACAGTAGTCATCGTCACTCATCACCATCAGCAGCAAATAGCCACTGCCTGAAAGTAGGTCATGTGAGAAGGCTCCCTAACACTTCTTCCTTAGCGATTTATTTTCCAAACTACCCATTCATATCCTCTTTTTTAGCTTCTTACGTCTCTTTAATGTCGACATGCATGAATAACACGCAAGACTATAGGAACAGAATCAGAAATAAATCGGTAAGAAATAGGTGTTAAGTAAGCTTCCTAACCACACGAGAATGCCGTCCATGGTTCTCCCATCCCTTCTTCATCATCACTTGCTATCTTCATTATTCCTCAACACTTCTTAACAAGTGACTTATTTTTCTACATTGATGCATTTACAGTCTTCATATTCCTCAGCACTTTTTTACAAAAGACTTATATTTTTTACATTAATACATTTACTATCACCGTATTCCTCAACTCATTTTTACAACTGACTTAGTTTTTTACATTCATACTCGTACATTTTCAACTTGGCAGTCATTCATACTAGCAATCCCCAAACGCAGGTGTACTGGCTATTTATTTTCTTGTTTTGGCTAATAATATTTTTCTTCTCACATTGATGAGCCTTGCTTCTAAAAATAATTATTTTTATATCTATTTCCAATCATTTTTCCAGATTTTTTTTTTTTCATTTTTTAGCGCTCAATCCTTCTGTTTTATTCTTAAATTTTGCACTATATTCCAAAACACTTCCCTGCTTTTAGAGGTGGCATTTCTCTCTCTCTCTCTCTCTCTCTCTCTCTCTCTCTCTCTCTCTCTCTCTCTCTCTCTCTCTCGTAACAGTTTAATATTAAGTGGTAGGTGGATCGACATATTTTCTTGGTTTATTTTAGTTTACTGCAGTGTTAAAGGCTTAACAGTACAATAGGTTTCTTTGGACTATAATCTCTCTCTCTCTCTCTCTCTCTCTCTCTCTCTCTCTTAAACATACGTACTGCACACTTTAATTTCATTCCATGGCTGACGTAAACAGACCATTTCCACGCCGGTAATCACGTCTACTAATATCAATGCGAACAGACCAGAAAATGACGCCGACCAGAGCTAAAATGACGCCACCTCTCACCTCTTTATGTCCTACGTTCCCCGTCTTTCTGAGTTTCATGTGATTTTGCTGCATTTTTTCTCGTCTTTATGCGTTTTTTTTTTTTTTTTTAATATCACCAGACGATTTTATTATAAATCGAATATTTTTTTATGAGGCCCTGTGCTTTGCGATGCCACCTCTCACCTCTGTTTCGTACGTTCCCCGTCTTTCTGATTTTTATGTGATATTCCTGCATTATTTCTCGTTTTATGCGTTTTTGATACCGCCAGACGTATTCATTATAACTAGAATATTTTTTTGATAATGACCTGTTCTTTACGATGCCGCCTCTCCCACTCGATGTCCTACGTTCCCAGTCTTTCTGAGTTTTAGGTGATTTTGCTGCATTTTTTATCTCGTTTGTGTGTGTGTGTGTGTGTGTGTGTGTGTGTGTGTGTGTGTGTGTGGGTGGGTGTTTTTTTAATACCACCAGACGAATTTATTATAGCTAGAATATTTTTTGATGATGCCCAGTGCTTTACGATGCCTCCTCTCACCTGTGTGTTTCGTACGTTCCCCGTCTTTCTGAGTTTTATGTGATTTTGCTGCATTTTTTTCTCGTTTTTTTTTTTTTGCGTTTTTTTTTTATATCACCAGACGAATTTATTATAACCAAACTATTTTTGATGATGCCCTGTTCTTTACGATGCCACCTCTCACCTCTCGATGCCGTACTTTCCCTGTCTTTCTGAGTTTTATGTGATTTTCCTTTTTTTTTTTTTCATTTTTTTGTGTTTTTCATACCACTAGACGAATGTATTATAACTAGAATATTTTTTTATGATGCCCAGTGCTTTACGATGCCACCTCTCACCTCTCATGTCGTACGTTCCTCGTCTTTCTGAATTTTATGTGATTTTGCTGCATTTTTTCTCGTTTTAATGTGTTTTTATACCACCAGACGAATTTATTATAACTAGGATATTTTTGATGATGCCCCAGTGCTTTACGATGCCACCTCTCACCCGTGTTTCGTATGTTCCCTGTCTTTCTGAATTTTATGTGATTATGTTGCATTTTTTTCTCGTTTTTATGGGTTTTTATACCACCGGACGAATTTATTATAACCAGAATATTTTGTGACGATGCCCAGTGCTTTGCGATGCCGCCTCTCTTACTCGATGTCGTCCGTTCCTCAGCTTTCCGAGTTTTATGTGATTTTCTTGCATCTTTTTTCGTTTTTATGTGTTTTTATACCACCAGACGAATTTATTATAACCAGAATATTTCTTGATCATGCCCTGTTCTTTACGTTGCCACCTCTCATCTGTGTTTCGTACGTTCCCCGTCTTTCTCAGTTTTCTGCGATTTTGCTGCATTTTTTCTTTTTTTTTTTATGTTTTTCTTATACCAGCAGACGGATTTATTGTATCTAGAATATTTTTTGACGGTGTCCAGTGCATTAACGATATCACCGTCACCTCTGTTATGTTTTAAATTCCCTGTCTGTCTCAGTTTTATGTGATTTTGCTGCATTTTTTCTCGTTTTATGCATTTTGTGAACCACCAGACGAATATATTATAATTTTTTGACTGTGTCCAGCGCATTAACAGTGTCACCTCTCACCTCTGTTTGTTGTACGTTCCCCAGTGCTCTGATCTTGTTTGAATTAGCTACTTTTCTTTCTTTCTTTTTGTTTTTGTGTGTGGATTAAATCGTGTGAAGACAGAAAGAGTTTTAAAATGCCGCCTTTCACCTCTATTTGTAGTGCGTTTCCCGCTGCTCTGAGTGTATTTGAAGTCGCTATGTTTGTTTCTGCAGTGTGTGTGTGTGTGTGTGTGTGTGTGTGTGTGTGTGTGTGTGTGTGTGTGTGTGTGTGTGTGTGTGTGTGTGCATTTTCGTGTATTTTTGTGTGAAGCATTCCCAGTGACGATTTTGAATACAACCCTGGACAGTCGTAGCCTTGCCTCTCCCACCTATCATCAGCTCCCCTGCAGAAGGTCCGTGCCAGATCCATTTTCCCTACGGCTCAAAGGACATTAAGGACAAGGTAAGGATAATGAACGTGACCTTACATCGCCCTTCGACCATATAAGCCCTTGTTTTGACTCCCCTGACCCTGATGATATCTCAACCAAGTCTCCCTCATCCTAGCCAGCTGAGGAAAGTGAGAAGCAGAGGAGGTGAAATGTTAAGCGAACTTTTGTATATATGGGCAGGGAATTACACCAAGCCTCTCGCAGCTTAGCAATAATAGCCAGCAGAGGAAAGTGAGAAATACAGGTGAAATATTAGATGACCTTTTTTTTAGTCTACGTTTGTACCCTGGATGTGAGTTTCTCTCTCACTCTCTCTCTCTCTCTCTCTCTCTCTCTCTCTCTCTCTCTCTCTCTCTCTCTCTCTCTCTCTCTCTCTCTCACACACACACACACACACACACACACACACACACACACACACACAAGTATTTAAGTCCCTTTAGACATGTCCACACAAAGAGCGTACACGCAGTATTGCCGGCTTTTTACACACACACACACACACACACACACACAGCTGTACGAATCTCCTTTAAAACTCCTCTGCACAATTACTTCGAAAATCATCTTTTAGTTGCACAAGAAAATGAACGTTATCATCATCATCATCATCATCATCATCATCATCACCATCATCATCATCATCATCATCATCATCACCATCATCATCATCATCATCATCATCATCATCATCATCATCATCATCATCATCATCAGGCTGAGTCAGACTAATGCAGAACAAAGGCCTCTCCCATATTTTTCCTCTCAGCTTGTTCCATCCAGTCCCAGCGAATCACCGAATTATATATAGGTTTCGGTAATTCTTTCTTTATTACATGGATCTTACCGCCTAACAGCAGCAAGAATTAGTAACTAAGGAGACGCGCCACCGTGCTTAAGTAGCTAAGTTAATCTGAACAAATTAGAATATACTTAACCCTGCGTATAATCCCCCAATCCTGGCAATTGTAGTAGCTGTAATCCCAGGCTTATCTGAGCGTGAACCCGGTGGACTGCAGGCTTAAGTCCCCTTCCTCTTGCAATCCACCATCCTCCTTTCAGTGGGCATGGAGAGGGGGGGGGGGAGGTGCAGCAGAGCCAACTATACTCGTTTTACTCTCACCTGGCCTAAACTTGCCATCTCTCCATCTTGAATTCCATATTATAATAAAATTATTAACACAAGATTATGATGTTAGTCAAGATGATGTTTTGTGGAAAGGATGTAAACGCGTATTATTCTCGTTTCCAACCTTTGACCTTCGCGAAATAAGCTACTATACGACGAAAATCTGGGCCAGGTTAGTGTGAAAGAACCATAGTCTTATGGATGCCACCGCGAGAAGGCCCCCACTCCAGCACCAAACACGCCATGCAGTAAATCAAAGTGTTTGTTATTGTGTACATCCATTATTCTAAATTATTCTAACTTTCGCTTTTAATCCCCCAGCTCTAAGGAGAAATAAACCCGTGCAACCTGGGTGCGTTTTGCAGAGCTTTGGGTGTGTTGCAGAAGGCGGAATCTCCTTTTCTCTGTCAGGCACTATTTCCTCCCTTTATCCTTTGCAACGAGGTAAAGGGCCCGACTTTCTCGAACAGCAGTTTACATTACACTGAGCCTTGTGATTATCCGGGCAAGGGGTGAGGCTGCTGTTCAGACGATGGCAGTTTTTATATTGTGTGAGATGGGGGTGGGGGATATGGAGGAGGATGTGGAAGTGGGGGATAGGGGTGGAGGTTAGGGTGGGGTTGGGGGTGGTGGTGGGTGGGGGAGTGGGGGTGTGGGTGGGGGATGGGAGAATGTGTGTGTGTGTGTGTGTGTGTGTGTGTGTGTGTGTGTGTGTGTGTGTGTGTGTGTGTGTGTGTGTGTGTGTGTGTGTGTGAGGTGATGTGACAGTTCATCATCATCATCATCATCATCATAATCATCATCATCATCATAATCATCATCACCACCACCACCACCACCACCACCACCACCAACACCACCACCAACACCACATTTTACCTGATTTCCTACCCAATTTTCTTACCACATTTTTCCTCCTCCTCAGGCCTCAGCGTGGAGTGTTTCCTTTGCAGGTACTTTCCTCGAATCGTCATCATCATCATTATCATCACCTTTCCTGAATTTCCTGCCTCATTTTCCTCCCTTTTCAGGCTTCAGCGTGAACTGTTTCATCTGCAGCTTCTCTCCTCGAACCATCATCATAATCACCATCAGCACATTTTTCCTGATTTCTACCCAATTTTCTTACCTTATTTTCCTGTTTTCCTACCTATTTCTCTTACCATATTTTCCTGTGTTCCTACCCAATTTTCATACCATACTCTCCTGATATCCTGCCCAATTTTCTTACCATATTATCCTGATTTCCTACTCAATTTTCTTATATTTTCCTGATGCCCCACCCAATTTCCTTACCATAGTTTGTTGATTTCCCTGCAATTTTATTATATATTTCCTGATGTCCTACGCAATATCCTTATATATTTTCCTGATTTCCTACCCAATTTTATAATCATATTTTTTCCTGATGTCCCACCCAATTTTCTTCACCATGGTTTCATGATTTAAATCTACCCAATTTTATTAACAGAATTTCCTGATGTTCCTACCCAATATCCTTAGGCCTCAGCGTGGAGTATTTTATTCTGCATTTCCTACCCCAAATTTTATCAGTATCCATATTTTCCTGATTTCCTACCCAATTTTCCTACCTGATTTTCCTCATTTTCCTGCCCCTCCAGGCCTCAGCGTGGAGTGTTTCTTCTGCAGCAACTTACCCCAAATAATCATCGTCATCAAATTTTTCCTGATTTCCTTCTCAATGTTCCTGCCCCATTTTCGTAGCTGATTTTCCTCATTTTCCTGCCCCTCCAGGCCTCAGCGTGGAGTGTTTCCTCTGCATCTACTCTTCCCAAATCACCATCATCATCATCATCACATTTTTCCTGATTTCCTACTCAATTTCCCTGCCCCATTTTCGTACCTGATTTTCCTCGTTTTCCTGCCCCTCCAGGCCTCAGCGTGGAGTGTTTCCTCTGTAGCTACTCTCCTCGAAGCAACAGCTCGAGGATAGACGGCTGCATGGACGCCAACTTCACTGAGGAGCAGATCGAGTCCGGATCCTGCGACTTGGGCTGTGAATCGGTGACCGTCTACGATATTAATGGTGAGAGTGGAAGCTAGCTCTAATTTCTCTCACACTGGATTCTCTCTCTCTCTCTCTCTCTCTCTCTCTCTCTCTCTCTCTCTCAAGATGCTTCATATCAATTCATTATCCCCATTCTGTTTACATCTCTCTCCCTCTCTCACACAAAATAAAAAAGTCTCTCTCTCTCTCTCTCTCTCTCTCTCTCTCTCTTGGGGGGCCTTTTTCGAGTTATGAGTGTAATTAACCACTCTCGCTTCAAGTTTATGGTGTATTGAAAAACTTTAAAAATTCGTGAAAAAGCAGTGGGATTAAATTTTCTTATATGTTTTCGTTTTCGTTTTTTAAAGGCTCCAACATGCTTGCATGTGTCGGCCTTGGTCACCTAATGGCGGCTCTCCACGCTGCACGATCCATTGCAGCCTCCCTGTTCAGTCCCTTAACCCTGAGGTCACACTTAATGACCTCGTCCCATGTCTTCCTCGGTCTACCCCTCTAACCCCACCCCCAATATTAACACTTCTCACCTTCCTCACCCAATTATCATCCCCCATCCTCTCCACATGTCCAAACCATCTCAATCTACCTCTCCTCATCACAACACCAATACACTCCAGTCCCATCCTACCTCTCAACTCTTCCATCGTGAACCCTCCCCTCCAGGCCTTGGACGCAGGGACGAACTGCACATCCACCAAATCATTGTCATTTCTGTACGTCTGAGCCGGCGAATATCTTATATGCTGCTCGAAAATTGAAGTGGTCTGGATTTGGTTTTTAGTTTTGTATCATTTATTATAGGGTAAAAGATGGTTATTGAAAACTATGTGGTTAATAATAATAATAATAATAATAATAATGGTAATACTGCTTTTGCTTCTGTTGCTGCAATTACTACTACTGCTAGTATTGGTGCTTCTACTACTACTACTACTATTGTTATTATTATTATTATTATTATTATTATTACAACTACTAGCACTACTACTGCTACTACTATTACTTCTGCTGCTGCTGCTGCTGTAGCTTCTACTGCTGCTATTACCAATAATAAGAATAAGAAGTATTGATGATGATGAAGAACGATGATGATGATGATGAGGAGGATGATGACGAAAAAGAAGAACAAGAAGTATAATACTCCAAAAAAATAATCATTAATAAATGGTGAATGATTAAAGGTAACAAATTCACCTTTATTACACCTCATGGATAAAGTATTGAAACTTTCCGAATTCGTCTTTTACCACAGTAGTTTGAGATTTTAAAGCCCTCAGTTTGAATACTTTTTTTTTTTTTCATTTTTCATTCTGGTTAAGGAGAAAGAATTAATTTTGGAGTGGTAAGAGGGGAAGAGGGAGGGTTCTAAGAGGGGAAGAGGGAGGATTCTAAAGGGGGAAGAGGGAGGGTTCTAAGACGGGAAGAGGGAGGGTTCGAAGAGGGGAAGAGGGAGGGTTCTAAGAGGGAAAGAGGGAGGGTTCTAAGAGGGGAAGAGGGAGGGTTCGAAGAGGGGAAGAAGGAGGGTTCTAAGAGGGAAAGGGAAGGGTTATATTAAGCATCACATGGACAGATAAAGAGAGAGCTTCGTGGATACGGGAATAGAGGAGGGTAGAGGATATAATCAGTACAATCCAAAAGCATAAATGGATGTGGGCAGGTCACGTCCTTCGTAGAACAGATAACAGATAGTCAACCAGGGTAACTGAGTGGCAGCCCAGAGATGGAGTGAGAGGAAGAGGCAGACACGGGCCGGGATGAAGAGGTAGAGTGAGAGGAAGAGGCAGAGAACAAGATGGAGAGATGGAATGAGAGGAAGAGGCAAAGACCAAGATGGAGAGATGGAGCGAGAGAAAGAGGCAGACAAAGAATAAGGAGAGATAGAGTGAGAGGGAAACGCAGACAGACAAGAAGACAGAGCGATGGAGTGAGAGGAAGAAGCAGACAGACAAGAGATGGAGTGAGAGGAAGAGGCAGAGAACAAGATGGAGAGATGGAGCGAGAGAAAGGGGCAGACAGAGAACAAGATGGGGAGATGGAAAGTGAGGAAGAGGCAGACAGAGAACAAGTTTGGGAGATGGAGTGAGAGGAAGAGGCAAACAAAGGACGAGATGGGGAGATGATTTTGCAGATTTGCTGGGATTGGATGGAACAGGCTAACAGCTAATAGGTCAGAGTGGAGAAAAATGAGAGGCTTTCGTCCTGTTTTAGAATGATGATGATGATGATGATGATGGTGATGATGGTGGTGATTATGATGGTGATGATGATGATGGTGGTGGTGATGGTGGTGATGGTGATGATGATGGTGGTGGTGATGGTGGTGGTGATGATGGTGATGGTGATGGTGATGGTGATTGTGATGATAATGTTGGTGATGATGATGATGATGATGGTGAAGCAGGTTAATAGGTAAGGGAAATACTTACGAATAAATATAATATCTGTAAGAAGGTCTACAAGTAAGTACTGAGAATGAAGAACAACCTAGAGTGGATACGTTAGTAAGCTTAAGTTTATTGGCAAGTATTGTAAGTAGGTCTCGAAATGGGTTAGTGTATTGGAGTAGGTAGGCCCTCTGGTAAGTAGACACACAAGCCTCCGAGTAAGTCAGTGAGTATATTGGTGTAAGTAGGCCACTGTGTAAGTAGATCAGTGCGTGGCAGTAAGTAAGTCTGGATGTATGTTAGTATATTACTATGTAAGTAAGCTACTATATCAGTGTAAGTAGGTTAGTATATCAGAGTAAGTAGGTTAGTATATCAGTTTAAGTAGGTTAGTATATCAGAGTAAGTAGGTTAGTAAATCAGTGTAAGTAGGTAAGTATATCAGTAAATAAGTATGTTAGTATATCAGTAAGTAAGTATGTTAGTATATCAGAACCAGTAGGTTAGTATATCAGTTTAAGTAGGTTAGTATATCAGAGTCAGTAAGTTGGTATGTCAGTGTAAGTATATCAGTAAGTATGTTAGTATTTCATAGTAAGTAGGTTAGTATATCAGTGTAAGTAGGTAAGTATATCAGTATGTTAATATATCAGAGAAAGTATGTTAGTATATCAGAGTAAGGAAGTAGGTTCAGAGTAGGCTAAGTATGCCTTCTCGTAAGTAGACCAACAAGCCAGGGTCTAAGTAGGTTAGTATATGAAAGTACGTAAGTATGTTAGTATATCAGCGTCTGTAGTTTAGTATATCAGGGTAAGTAAGTATGTAGTGTATATCAGGGTAAGTAGGTCAGTACCGGTACACCAAAGTAAGTAATTAGGTTCAGAGTAAGTATGCTTTCTCATAAGTAGACCAATAAGCCCGGGAGAAAGTATGTTAGTATATCAGAGGAGGTAAGTATGTTAGTATATCAGAGGAAGTATGTTAGTATATCACTGTAAGTATGTAAGTATATAAAAGTAAATAGCTTCAAGTAAGCATATCTCCAAGCAAGCAAACAAACAATTGTGGGCGTAAGTAGGTTAATGCATCAGAGTAAGCAAGTAAGCAGATTAGTATATCAGAGTAAGTTAGTATGTTAGTATATCAGCGTAAGTAGGTTAATATATCAGAGTAAGTTAGTATGTTAGTATATCAGCGTAAGTAGGTTAGTATATCAGCGTCAGTAGGCAGTGTCCCTAGCGTGGGGTATATCACGCTGAGCATATTAGGGTAATGGACTGGAGTCCGCTGGGAAGGCTGTACTTACACGGATGCATACATACATAACATAAATACATACATACGGAAGCACATACATACACCCACACCGAGGACTGTTGTTATTGGATACAAGGAGGATACATACATGATACATAGATGACACATGTGTGATGCAAGACATACATACATACATATGCTTGGCTATTAAAACAGACTAGATGCATACAAGGAATGTGGCGAGGATACATACATGATACATATACGAGTATAATACAGGTCACACACACACATGTCTTGTGAGTGTGTGTGTGTGTGTGTGGGGGTGTGTGTGTGTGTGTAAGTAGAAAAAATAAACTTTCATATATATTGGTGAAAATTTACGAAAACAATAAAACTTAACTACAACCTCTTTAACAGTCCAGTGTCAACATACTGGAAAGTTTTACCTTGACCTGCCTTGGCCTTCCTTGACCTACCTTGACCAGCTTTTACCTACCTCGACCTACCTTGACCTGTGACTTCAAGAACTGACCACTTTTGCCCTCATCTGCACCAGGACGCGTTAACATGACCAGGAACTTTTACTTAAAATATAATGAATTTCTGACAAAATGTTTCAGGGACAATTTTATCATAAATAGAGAGAGAGAGAGAGAGAGAGAGAGAGAGAAATTGAAATAAAGAGTAAAGAGGATACCTAGAATGAGATGGAGGGATGGAGTGGAGAGGTATATGAGAGTGGGGGGGGGGGTGAGTTTGAGGGAGGGCAGCGTAATGGCAGAGGACAGGGCGACATGGACGGAGACTGAGGATGAGATGGAGGGATGGAGTGGAGATGTATATGAGAGAGGGGGTGAGAGCTGGGGGGAGGGCAGCGCAGTGGCAGTGGATAGGGAGTCATGGAGGAAGTTCGAGGATGAGATGGAGGGATGGAGTACAGAGATATATGAGAGAGGGGGGTGTGAGTCAGGGGAAGGGCAATGGTATGGCATGGGACAGGGCGACGTGGAGGAAGACCGAGGATGAGATGGAGGGATGGGGTAGAGAGGTTTATGAGAGAGCGGGTGTGAGCTGGGAGCAGGGCAGTGAAATGGCGGGGGACAGGGCGACATGGAGGGGATTTGTTTGTGGCCACCCTTTACGGGGTTAAGGCGTCTGGCTGTAGATAGATAGAAATAGGTACGTAATACAAATCCGACGAATTTCTAAAAAAAAACATTTTTATAGGTAGCTGAAAAGTAAACTTTATAAAGTAATTGCAATAAAAAATAATGAAAAGATACTGAGATAAATTAAATATATAAATGAAATACTGATAAAAAATAATAATAATGTTAGTTCATGCAGATAAATTGCTGATAAACCTTCATTGATTTTTTTTCCCTTTGATTATTCAGGCAAAGTGCTGTTCTTGCAAGCTGGCAGCACATTACGTATGCATGGTGATTCTCTCTCTCTCTCTCTCTCTCTCTCTCTCTCTCTCTCTCTCTCTCTGGACTAAGTTTTATTTATCATATTGATATATTTTGTAGTGGTAGTCAGCAGATTAGTATAAATGTTTTACTCTCTCTCTCTCTCTCTCTCTCTCTCTCTCTCTCTCTCTCTCGTAATATTAAGCCCGGACCATCTAAAAGGGATAGAATTGCCTGTGTTGCCCATAGATCGTACTTCTGTTTTGACGATTCCCTAACGTCTTTTCCTTAGCGACTCATTCCGTGCATGACGCTCATGATTCTCTTATTCGCTCCAGTCCATATTAAAACGAGGTAAAAAAAAAAATGCCAGCAAATATTAAAATCGCAATATGCAAAATAAATAGCTAAGGAAGAGGTGTTAGGACTCCTCCCAAAAATCTACCCCTCTCCTTTCTTCCCCTCAGAGGAGGTCGAGAGCTTCCACCGAAACTGCGCCACCAACGACACCATCATGACCAACACGTGCGAGACCTACACGACCCGGGTCCTCATCCGCCGGGTCTGCTCCTGTGACTTCTCCTACTGCAACCCAGCCTCTAGTCTACGGTGGACGGGGCTAATAGGAGTGGTGTCTCTGGCGGCGGTCCTCTGTTTGGGGTCTACCTGAGTCCCCCATGATGTTGCCTTCTCCATTTTCCTATTTCCGTATCCCATTTCCTGAAAGGTGTGACTGCCCTTTTTCTTTTCTTCCCTCTTCCTTCTCGTTTTCTTTAAGCAGTGACTATTTTTTTCCCCTCTCAGCTTTGACTACTCTTTTTTCCCCCCTGTCTTCTCTTTTTCTCTAACCCGTGACTACCCTTTATCTTTCCCTTGTTTTTTCATGAGTTTTTCTGCTTATTTTCTTTCCCCTATCCCATTTTCTCTAAGCTGTGACTACCCTTTTTCTTTCCCTCATTCTTCTCGTTTTCTTTAAGCATTGGCTATTTTTCTTACCCATTTCTTTTTCTTCATGACTTTTTTTTTTTCTTAGACTTAAGGGAGGTGAATGCAAGAGTTTTAGGTGGAGGTCTGAGTCTGGTGAATGTTGATGGTGGAGAGTGGAATCTGAAGCAGCTGCTGTTTGCAGATGATACTGCACTGGTGACTGATTCAGAGGAGAGATTGAGACAGTTGGTAGAGGAGTTTGGAAGGGTGTGTGAAAGGAGGAAATTGAAAGTAAATGAAAATAAGAGTACAGTGATGAAGTGTACGAGGTTGATAGATGGTAGGGGGATGAATATAGTTTTGAATGGTGAGTTGCTTGAGGAGGTAGATTGTTTTAAATATCTAGGGTCACATGTTGCTGTGGATAGAAGAATAGATGCAGAAGTGAAGTTTAGAATAAATGAAGTAGGAAAGGTGCTGGGAGGAATGAAAAAAGTGTTTAAATGTCGTTCGCTTAGAACGGATGTAAAGAGAAGGCTGTATGAGGGTGTTGTGGTACCGACTGCGTTATGTGGGGCTGAAACATGGAATATAGGTGTAGCAGAGAGGAAAAGTTTGAATGTAATGGAAATGAGGTGTCTGAGGAGTATGTGTGGAGTGACGCGTATGGATCGGGTGCGAAATGATGAAGTGCGAAGGGGAACTGGAGTTGTTCGGGAGATGGCTGGTAGAGTTGAGCAGAGGGTGTTGCAATGGTTTGGGCATATGGAGAGAATGGATAATGAGCGATTGGTGAAAAAGATAACTAGATCTGATATGAGAGGTGTAAGGCTGAGAGGAAGACCACGAATAGGATGGATGGACAGTGTGAAGAGAGCGCTGGATGCGAGAGGGATGTCTGTTGAGCAAGGAAGAGTGGCTGTGCGTGACAGAAATAAATGGAGAGAAATTGTGAATGAATAAGTGATGACGCAGCCCTGAGGGGATATTCTCCCCCATTTGGTCTGATCAGCTAGTCAGGTCAGGTGCGGGTAAGGGGATGGGTCTGTTATGATGTGGCAGGGGTAAACCAGTTCTGCTGTTGGGCCCTGCTGCGGATGTCACTGATTGTATTGCGCAGTTGACCCTTGTGCGGTGTGGTGCGGTGAGGATCTGTCCGTTCTCCCCTTTGGGGCTAAGATGCGAATGAATGTGTTTGAATGGATGAGTAAATGGGGAGTGTGTCGTCCTGTCTCGGCTACCTCCCTTTCCTTGGGGGAAGCAGTCTAGGTATATAGATAGATAGATTCTTTCATAGGGTAGTTCTGTGCCTGTGATCTACATGAGACCCCCTCCCCTCTTATTGTAACTTCTTCACTTGTTGTTTAGCCTCTCGTTTTCTTCCACCATTTACCATCTTTTTCTCTCTTTCTCCACGACTCTTCTTGTTTCCTTCCTCTTCGTTTTCGTCTATATGGTGAAGGTCTCTATCTGGGATCTACACGAGTCTCCCCTAATGTAACTTCTTTACTTATATTTTTAGCCTGTCTCGTTTTCTTTAAGCATTCCCTGTCCTATTCTCTCTTTCCTCATATCCTTTCTTTTTTTCTGCATACTTCCCCTCTCTCTCTCTCTCTCTCTCTCTCTCTTTCTCCATATGTGAGCTCAATCCTCATTCGAAAACCCACCTAAGTGTTTGAGAATTAGAAAGGAAAAATAGAGAGAGGCATTGGGAAGGAAAATAGAGACAAATAAAGAGAAATTAAGAAGGAAAATAAAGATTAAAATAAAAAGAGGAATTGGGAAGGAAAATAAAGAGAAAATTTGAGAAAATAGGAAGGAAAATAAAGAGAAAAAGAGAGGAAATGGGGAGGAAAATAGAGAAAAATAAAGAGAGGAATTGGAAGGAAAATAGAGAAAAATTGTGTTGGAAAATAGAGAGAAAAACAGAGGAGTTGGGAAGGAAAAATAGAGGAAAACTGGGAAGGAAAAGTAGAGAGAAATTGGGAAGAAAGAAAAAAAAAAGAGAAATCGGGAAGCCTGACAATTAGAACTACGGATCAGGGAGGAGAAGTGAGCCAAAAAGAGATGAGATTTGAGATGAGCCAAGCCAGCGATGTGAGACGAAATTTGAGATGAGAGGAGTGAGCTAGAGTAATTATAAGTGAAAAAATGCCATACAACGACTGAAAGAATTGATCAAAGAAGAGAAGTGAGCCAAGGTGAGGAGAGAGATGAGATGAGCTGAGAAAAGTGAGGTCATTTGTGAGCCAGAACTAAGAGGACAAAGTTAAAATCTGGAAGCTTTACAACTACTGGAGCTGTGAACCAGAGAGCGGAAGAGAGCTGAGGTGAGAAGAGAGTTGAGAATAGTGGGATCGTTTTTTAGCTAAAATTATAGAAGAATATGAAAGTATGGAAAGATAAAAGACTTAAAACGATCAGAATATTGGATAAGAAAACTGAAGTGAGCTGAAATGAAAGGAGAGTTAGTGATATGCTGAGGAAGGTTAAGTTAAAAGGGCTTATAAGTTAGAACACAGAAGAAGGAACTGAAACTCTGGAATGTTAGAAAGCGTGTGAGTTAGTTAGGTGAGTCAGCTGAGTGAAGCAATTGATATAAGCTGTGTTTGAGAGAGAGAGAGAGAGAGAGAGAGAGAGAGAGAGAGAAATGAAGAACTGAAATCTAGTCTTGGAACCATAGATGAAGTGTGAGTTGAAGTGATTTGAGTGAGTGATGTGAAAAATAATTAATACATCCGAAACAAAATGGAATATGATATCTAAAAGCCGATGAGGGAATTAATGTGAGATGCATCCTGTTTCAGAGTGAGGAAGAGTATGAAATTTGGAAATGTGGCTGACGATGAGTAAACTGATATATATTAAGAGTTTAAAAATGGAGAAAAAAAATGACATGAGAGAACTGAAAAAAAATGAAAACAATACAAGTCGACAAATAAATTAATTTGTATTTTTTAGTTAAGAAAAAAAAAAAACGATATCAAGGGATCTGAAAGCTCTACAATGTCTGGGAACTAGAGCTGAGGTGAGCTGAGGTGAGATAAAGCTTGACGTGAGATGAATAAATGAGACGAGTGAGCAGAGAAATATGAGAAATCTTTGTGAGTTTGTGAGACATGGAAATCTGAAAATATAGAGGCATGGAGCGTGATGGTTGAAGTTAGCTGGGATGAGTGAGGTGAAGTGAGAAAAAGTTGAAAATAAATGAAGGTGAGTGAAGTGACATGAAGTTCCAGGGTTGACAGAATAATAAATAGCATGAAGTGACTAAAATGAAGGGAAGGGAAGTGTAGATAAAGAGGGTGAGGTAAGGGGAAGTTTTGAGATGAAGGAATAAAGGAGAGAATGCTAGGGAAGTGACAAGAAGCAATGTCTGGAGTGCCTGTAGGTTAAAGTGATATGAAATGTAAAGAAGTGAGGCGAGGGGAGGAAAGGCATGAGATGAGGTGTATGAAGTAAAGGGATGTTAGGGAAGAGAAATTAAATTAGTAGAAAAAATTGAACATGAGTAAAAGTTAGTGAAGAGAAACAGTGTCAGCAGAAGTTTTGTGAATAGTTGAAGTGAGTGAAGAGACATGAGAGGAGTGAGGTGAAATTAATATCCCTTCACACCGATGATCTGTATGTTCTATCTTCAGATGTTTTTATTCATCTCAGGAAGAGTTAGATGGATCCTTCCTTAACCCCTCCTCTTCTATACTCCTTTCCCCTCTAACTTGGCCTAAAAATTGCCGTCCTTCCATCTTCACTGCCGAGATGTGGATTAGATTAACACTAGAATATGATGCTAGTCACGATGAAGTGCTGTGGAAAGGCTGCGGAGCCGTAGTACCGTCGCTGAAATACACTGCTAGTCACGAAGAAGTTCAGTGGAAAGGGTACAGGTCCGTAAAACTTTTTTTTTCTAACACTTATCCACGTGAAATAAATTGCAAAAAAAAAATCTGAGGTTAATTAATAAGTTCAGTATATTGCAACTTTCACCATTTTTTTTCACTGCTAAAAAATTCTTCCTTGGCTCAATAAAACCGTCTGCAGAGAGAGAGAGAGAGAGAGAGAGGCGGATTCGAGTTTCCATTGAAAACTGAAGGATGATTTTTTTCCCCGTTGCCAATTCCAGACGAGTGTATTCACCTTTAAGACAGACCATTTTTTTCACAGCAGGAGTTAGGTAGAGTCAGTAAACCCCTTTAGTACAAGAGGCCTTTTTTCCAGAGCTGAATAAAATCGTCTGGAGGCAGCAAGAGTTAAAAAAAAAAAAAAAAAAAAGTCCTGGGAGTGAGATGTAAAAAATAAATAAATAAATCTGTGAGTGGCAGGTTGTAGGCGGATGGACTGGGACGTAAGACTTGTAACTGTAGGATGATGTGGACTTGGAAAGATTCAGTTATTCATTCCCCTTGTCTTTCCAGTAAAACGAATCTTAGTTATGGCAGGTAATTTATCGTAAATCTGTTTGTGAATCCACGGTAAAATATTCGGAAGGTCGACAGAGAAATATTTGTCTTAGTAAAAAAATCGAGAGAAAAAAAAAACATTATTGTGGGTTGGGCTGCTTTCCAGAAATTATTATGTAGGGTTGATTGACTTGGAGTGTATTGAGTGTATTTTTATCATTTTATCTGGCACATCTGGAGTGTATTCACCTTTTGACGATGGTTTAGGTGATCAGTACTGAAGTTAGGTGTTGAATTGTGGTCACTGATGATGGCATGAACACTGGGTCAAAGGTCAAGCTAAACAACCATTCTGATTTAGTGGGATATTTAGAGAGTTGAGTAATTTGACAAGACCATTAACTACAGACAGTCACTTTAGTACTTTACTTAAAAAAAGGACCCTACTTGAAAACAACACCACTTTGAAACACCACTTTGATATTGTGTCAAAGGGGAAGCCAAACAACTGTTCCTCTTTGATGAGGGATAAGTATTTCGACAACACTATTAATGCAGTCACTTCAGCACCATAGCTCAAAAAAGTACCATTCTTCAAGACAAGATCACTTTGAAACAAGCTTCAAAACAATATTGTGGTTTGAAATACAATAGTTCAAGTCAACATCATTTTCCGAAACACCACACATCCAAGCAACGTCACTTTTCAAAGCAACACCACACCTCAAAACAACGTCACACCTCAAAGCAACGCCACACCTCAAAGCAACGCCACACTTCAAAGCAACACCACACTTCAGAGCTGATCATGTAAGTCAGTCCTTTGCTTGTTGAGTTTGAGAGCCATAATGGGTTCTTATAAGCCCAAGTTCATTATCCTTATACAGCTACAAGAGTAAGGTAGATATTTCCTTTTATATTGTCCCAGTTACTAGTGGGTTAGGATGACGACGACGATGATGATGATGACCGTTTCTCATTCGTTAGTGGGTTAGGACGATGATGATGATGATGATGATGATAATGATGGCTACTGTGGAAACATTTCCCCGAGAGGGAGACATGCTGTGTGTAGCGGCATACGCACATCATTCGATATAGTTGTGCCTGTTGAAAGCAGAGGAATTTACCAGAGAACGTATTAGTGCTGATTCAAAAAGGTTTAATAATCTAGGAATTTGCCCTAGTTTTCTGGTTAATAGTCTTCATTATTAATAAATTAAATGCTACTGCATTTAACCTTTTTTGGACAACTACGATGTAAATACGTGTATAGATACCTATAATGATAGGAATATTCCATGTACATGACTGAGCATGCGTGGTATGATGACATTCAAAACGGAAGAAAGTCTTATATTAATGTAGATAATATTTGGTTTTAGTTTTAGTTTTGAACTAAGATTACCTTGTTAAGGTAGACCTTCCTTGTAAATTTCATGAAGCAATTCAGTGTGTTAAAATAATTGTAATTAAATAATATTTGGCATCTCTGAAATCAGTGAAGGAGAATATACGCCATTTTTTAGTTAGTTTCGTTCAAGCAAGCTAGCTGACGGGAGCGCACTGTATATAGCCAGCACCAGGACTTAAGGATTCGACCCATGCAACCCAGCCAAGACCGCAAGTCCGTCACTGTCTGTCATTCGGACACGTATCTAGCTAAGTATCCTTAAAGATCTGGCCAAACTGAGGGGAGCAAGCTAGGATCAAGGCGATAATAATAGGTGAGTTAGGGTGTCAGTTATGCCCCACACATTCAAAGAGACTCCTATTACTTAATTTTAACATTTGGTGTCTTTAAAGAGGAATAATCTCATAAAAATGTCTTACGACAGTTGTTAAGAGTGTTTTGTGGTTTTTCATCTCTCGAGGCTGCTTTACAGGATGGATTATGAAGCACTGTGTTAAATCAGAAGGAAGTATAGATAGCAGATTGAAGTATTAACAAAAGACTACTTGAAATCTGATACTCCACACAAGCAAACTGAACCACTATGTACTTCTTCTTCAGCAGATTATTCCAGTGAACTAAGTATTTTGGTATGCTCACCTGACGCAAGTATGCTTGGAACAACTCAGAAAAGTGCCATCCTCTGAAACACTTTGGATCAAAACAGCACTTCAAATCAACATAATGCTTCAAATCATCAAAAGGCTTCGAAACAGCAAGCTTTGATTCAACTCCAAGCATCAGAACAACACCTGACTTTGAAACAATATAATGCTGCAAAACTCTCCAAGACATGATGCTTCAGAACACCGTAACTTCAAAACTACTTACCCAGTAATGCTTCAGATGACTATGCATCAAAACTGCATTAGGTATGTCATCAGAACTATGTAACCTTGAAACCACACACCCAGTAATGCTTTGTAATGCTCCAGAACGTCATTTTGCTTCGAAACTGCATCAGTTAAGCCACTCAAAACAATGTAACTTTAAAACAAACACCAAGTACTGTTTCAAAACATCACTTTGCTTCAAAACTGCATCAGGTAAGTCATCAAAACAATATATATTTAAAACAACACACCCAGTAATGCTTCAAAACATCTCTGTACTTCAAGATGGCATCAAGTAAGCCGTTAAAACTACATAACTTCAAAACAAGCCCAGTAATCCATCAGAAATTGGGTGCTTCGAAACTACATCTTGTGAGTCAGCCTGTTTTTTTTGTTTTTTGTTTTTTTCCTACCTCGCCATTTTGGCACATCACTCCCCATGTGGGAAGCCGTCCACTTTACCCTTTCAGTACCACAACGTCCTTAATTCTTGCTGACAACAGACGATTTTATTCAGCTTGGGATGGCACCTCTAGTAATGTTGGGAGGGGTTGCCATTACTTACACTGTTTTTACCCTAACTTGGTCTACATTTGCAAACTCCCTGTATTGAATGTTGAGTCATAACACCAGCACTAAAATAGAATGCTAGTCATGAAGAAGTGCTATGGGGAGGGATGTAGAGCCGTATTATTGCTTACACCTACCATTGAAAAAATATAAATCTGCAAAGAAAATCTGGGCCAAGTTAAAGTGACAGAGGTATAGCTGTGAAAGACATTGCTCCTAACTTAACACCTCACCCATCAACCCAAGGCCATTAGAGGTCAAGCTGAGGAAAATCGTCTGAGAGCAAGAGTGAAATTCATATGTCCTGGTACTGATGGAATGAATTTTACGTTCCAACATAGGTAACCTCACAGCGGGACCCGGTGTGAGGTAACCATTTCAGCTCGAAGACGCCTTTTTCTTTTATTCTTGCAACCTTATAGATACATTATTTTTATTTTTAGCGTAGGGGGGTGAGGTTATACTGGGGTTAATTAAGACTATTTTTACCTCAACAGTTCAGATGATGCTGTTAGTCAAGGCTGTAAATAACATCTATAATTAGATGGGGTTGATAAAGAACTGAATAACTAACAAAATAAATAGGGGTCTTGAAGGCTATACATAACCCACACATTTCAAATAATGGAATTAAGGAAGACTGTATATATCCTTTATAATTCAATTGATGGGGATTAATGAAGGCTTTAAAAATGAATAAAAAAGTAATTCAGTTAATGGGGGTAATGATGGACATCCCTTGCAGTGAATGGGATGTTAGTTAAGGCGATACATAACTCCTACAGCTAAATAATAATAATAATAATAATAATAATAATTCCTTGACGGTACTGAGTAGATGTGAAAGACGTCGCGGTGGCCGAGGGGTTAGTGATTCTCAGCCTGGGGGGCATAACCTCCAAGGGGGCTAAGGCAAGACTTTTTTTTTTTTGGGGGGGGGGGATGCAAGATATTATTTTGGAGAGGGATGCAAGATTTTTTTTTTGTGGGGGGGCTTTTTTTTTTTTCTAGGGAGTCATAGCAATGATTTTTTTTTTGGGGGGAGGGGGGCACGGTGGGTTGTACATTTGTAAAAGGTTCAGGAAAGTATGTAGATTTTGAAATGAACATATATACTCCTTATTTTTTTTTGGGGGGGGGACGACTGAAGAGAATATGCAGTATATTTCTTCTATTAAAATGAATATCTTCCTGCTACATTACTAAACCAAACTGCTTAATAATTCTTTAATGTTTGTGGGGACCTTTGGGGGGAGGGAAACATATCTGAAGGGGACACTAGGAATCTGATAGTTATCCAGTGGAGGGTAATAGTAGGAGCTAATAGTAATAATAGTTGTAAAGATAGTAGTAAAAATAGTACCGGAGTAATAGTAATATTAGTAAAGATAGTCGCAAAACAGTAGTAGTAACAGTAAAGATGGTAGTAACTAATAATAGTAGTAAAGATAGTAAAAGTAGTAACAGGTATGAGTAGTAAAGATAGTAGTAAAAATAGTGGTAACAGTAATAGTGTAAAATTAATGGTAACAGAAATAAGAGCAGTAAAGATAATAAAAATAGTAGCAACAAAAATAATAGTAGTAATAGCAATAAGGTGGGTAAGGCTGAGAATTACTGGGGTGTGGGTTAATGCTCAGCTAGCCACGCCACAGATTTTAACTGCGCAGGAGGAAGCTGTGTGTGTGTGTGTGTGTGTGTGTGTGTGTGTGTGTGTGTGTGTGTGTGTGTGTGTGTGTGTGTGTGTGTTTGTGTGTGTGTGTGTGTGTGTGAGAGAGAGAGAGAGAGAGAGAGAGAGAGAGAGAGAGAGAGAGAGGAAACGACATTGTTAATAGGAAGAGATGTTGATATGAGGAAGAGATGATGTTAAAAGGAAGAGGTGATGTTAATAAGAAAAAATGATGTTAACAAAAGAGATGATGTTAACAGGAAGAGATGATGTTAATATGAAAAGATGATGTTAATAGGAAGAGCTGATGTTGATGTTAACAGGAAGAGATGATGTTGATTTTAATAGGAAGAGATATGTTGATATTAATAGGAAGAGATGATGATGTTAATAGGAAGAGATGATGTTAATAGGAAGAGGTGATGTCAATAGGAAGAAATGATAATGATGTTAACAGGAAAAGATGATGTTAACAGGAAAGATAGGATTTTTCTGAGTAATATTTCATCGTCTGGGGGTAGCAAGAATATAATAGGCAAAGGCGTCATCGGCGTGAAGAGGTTAATGGTAAGGGTGGCCTTCTAAGCGGCTTGGGAGATGACGTAACAGCCTTTCCATCGCGATTTATTCTAAGCATTGTCTCTGAATATCGTCCTTTGTGTTACTATGTCAATTTAAAAAGAAAGTAAGAGATATTAAAAGATATATGAAAGATATATTAAGAGATATTAAGAGACATTAAGAGATAATTAAAGAGACAGATATTATAAAGTGAATGTTAAAGTACAATAGGCAGAATAAATCGCATAGGAGATGGCGCTAGACGTCTTTAACACCATTTAGGCTGCGGCCCCCTATGGTGTTGAATTACTATTAACACCGTTATATGATTACTACTACTACTACTGCTACCAGCACCACCACCAGCACCTGCACATCACTACCACCACCAGCACCTGCACATCACTACCACCACCACCACCAGCACCTGCACATCACTACCACCACCACCACCAGCACCTGCACATCACTACCACCACCACCACCAGCACCTGCACATCACTACCACCACCACCACCTGCACCACTACGACGACCACCACCTGCACCACTACGACGACCACCACTACCATCACCACCACTATCATTTCTACTGCCACCACCATTTTAACACACATACACCATTAATCTAACATAGCTAAACCTGTCTGGATACTGAGACAAAAATTGCGTCCTATGTGCGAGACCCAAATTTAAACAAAACGCAAATATTGAAAAAAAAAAAAAAAAAAAAATGAATTTTGAGAGAAGTTAATATGGATTTTTTTTTTTCATGTCAGATATAAAACCACCACTTTCTGTTGTTATTTTTGTCATATTTTTTCCGTAGTCTTAAAACTCCAAAATCCATGAATATTCGGTTCTAAAATTTTCTCCTCTTGATGTGTCTTGAATGTTAACATAGATCGATTTAACGCCGTCACTGCCACACCATATACCGTAATTTCGCTAGCTTGGTTGTCTGCCTAGTATCTCTTCCCTGCCATACTCCTTTCACTCTAACTTGGCTTAAAATTGCCATCTCGCCATCTTGAATGCTCAGCTGTAACAATAGATTAGTAATAGAATATGATATTTGGCCTATGTTCACCTTCAGTGTTTATTTGCAACAATAGATTTACACTATGATACAGTATGTCCTAAAATTCCATTCCTCAATCTTGAATTCTCAGTTGCAACAAATGGATTAGCGCTAGAGTGCTAATCACGATGAAGTGCTTTGGAAAGGTTGTAGGGCCATAGCATTATTATTATTATTATTATTATTATTATTATTATTATTATTATTATTACTGCCACAGGCTCCAACAGCAGCAGCACAGTATAGGCAGGACGCTGCCCAGTGAGTTGTTGTTCTTATGGTCAGCCTTTAGGTGTGCAATACACAAGATCAGCTGAGGCGAAAATAAACACTGGCTCCTTAAAGTTCACTATCTTTATTTTCCAAGTAATTCCACTTAATGCTTTCCACTTCACTGTTCTCACAAGCACTGGAGCCATAAACACTTTACTGATTGCAGTTACACTTAATGTTAACAACACTTCACAGTTAGTACACTTAATGCTTGCTAACACTTCACTTATTACACAAGTACTGAAAATAACCTTCACTGACAGTAAGTACACTTAATACACTTCACTGTCTTCTCAAGTTCCAATGATATACAAACTTCAATAACCCGTCACTGTTTGCCACTGTTTCCACAAGTACCGGAAATAATCTCCACTGACAGTAATTCCACTAAACTCAAACTGAACCAAAACCGACTAAACTCCAAACTGACTGACTAACTCACTAAGCTCTTCTCCATCCTTATTTAAGTTTGCATTACTCTCAAAACTTCTACTTCTCCAACATTTTAGGACATACTGTCTTGCATCAGCCCCTAGCAACAACAGTTACCAACTACGAGACATCAAAACATTTTAGAGTTGTCTTACATTACGTAACACTCTAAATCATTAACCATACGAACTTAAATTACATAATTTAACAAGCAATTACTTAAATAAAACATTATAAAGAAAAAGAGCACAAAAATAAATGAATGTTTAACTTACGAAATAACTACGCTCACAAACACCGGGCAAACTGGCAACCCTGACGACTCGTACCGAAACTTACGGTAACAGAAATGTCTCGAAGGTACGAGACTACCTAACTGGCAAATCCCCCTTCATAACACTACCCCCTCCCTAGTTCTTTGTCGTCCCGACAAAACTGCACAGTATATACAAACATAAACCCTAATCTTAAAAAAAACATCTAACTATACACAAGATAATCTTTCAACTTATCAGGTCTTCTATGCCGCTTCTGATGATGTCTTTGCTCTTCTGCACAGTCCACTCCTCCAGGAAGGTCTTGGTCCTCTTCTTGACACAGCACACATCACAGGTCCGACACCACTTTTCAACATCCTGACGCATGCCAATCCAGTAGAACTTGTGTCGCAGCCGGCTTCCCAGGTGCCCACTAGTGATCTGGTTATGGGACTTATCCAAGATCTCAGACCTCATCTTCTTCAGAACCACCAGTTGCCAGCACTCGCTGAGGCCATTGGGCGTCTCCCACTGACGCTCCAGTAGTCCATTGCAACGAAGAAGGTCCCACTGACTCCAGCAGCTTCCGGTCGCAGGGCCCAACCTGCAAACTCCTCCCCATGATGGTCGCACTGCAATCCGCTGCAGCCACTCCAGCACCGGTTGGAAATCTGCACCCTCCATCTGAATCCTACCCAGGTCTTCTCCGTCCGACACAGGCCCCGTCACTACAGTACAGCAGCATTTCTTCCTGTGATTCCCATTCCTACTACACTGCATGTCGTCTGTCCTTCTGTCTTCTCGCGCACTATTCATCAAGGTTCTTTTGCATTTCTTCAGTGGTGGGTCTTCTGCAGCCTTCTTCTTATCATCCCAACCATTCTGATCCGCAAGTAACTCAAACTGTGCACGGTAAGCTTCTCAAGATACACTACCATCACTTTCTTGAGGTTTCTTCTTAACTGGATCCCCATTATAGCCATGCACTTCACTGGTTTGGGGCCTAATAACTGAGGCATCATAATTAAGTCCAGGACTTACAACTTCTGCATTCTGATTATTCAGCCCTGTAATGCCATCTCCATATGCCCAGGATCCGTCAAGATTCACCATACACTGTCCATTCCCTTCACACGCTCCCTGTACACTAACCTGAGGCTCAGCAGTGCAATATTTCTCTACAGCCTCAAATTTTCTGACTAATTATCTTCTCATGATTGACTACATGCTTCAACTGGTTATCTACATGCTGTCTGCACTCCATCACTATTTCCTCACTAATTGACTTCAACTGGTCGTCTACATGCTGTCTGCACTCCGCCACTATTCCCTCGCTAATCTTCAGCTGGTTGTCCACATGCTGTCTGCACTCTGTCACTATTCCCTCGCTAATCTTCAGCTGGTTTTCCACATGCTGTTTGCACTCCGTCACTATTTCCTAATTAACTGTCTTCAATTGTTCATCTACATGCTGTTTACACTCTGTCGCATTATTGCTTACCTCATACTTACGCTGCTTTAGCTCGGCATCTACTTCCTCCTTAAGCTGTTGCTGTTCTTCCTTGATTTCCCCCATGAATGCATCTGGCTGTCCTTGCATCCTCGGTGTAACTCCCTCTGTTGCTCCTGTAATGCCTCCCGAAGACTTTCATATCGTTCTTTCTCTTCTTCATTCTGTGCGTGTAATTGTTCTTTGATTTCTTTCTTCTGTGCCTGTAATTGTTCTTCGAGCTTTTTCTGTCCTGCATTCCGTGCTGCCTATAGTTGGGCACTTTGTGCTTGTAACTGTGCGTGGAGTTTTTCCTGTCCTTCACTCTGTGCTTGTAATTGTGCTTGGAGTTTTTCCTGTCCTTCACTCTGTGCCTTTAGTTTATCACTCTGTGCCTGTAGTAGCTTCACGATTGTCGCCAGGGAAATCTCCTCCTGTCCAGCTCTAGACCTTGTTTTCATACCTTCTGCTTCCATGTCGAAGGTTAGACTCACTGCAGCCCTGAAATAATCCTCACTCCTGACACCAGCATTACGTCCCCACCCCACACTGCCACAGGCTCCAACAGCAGCAGCACAGTATAGGCAGGACGCTGCCCAGTGAGTTGTTGTTCTTATGGTCAGCCTTTAGGAGTGCAGTACACAAGATCAGCTGAGGCGAAAATAAACACTGGCTCCTTAAAGTTCACTATCTTTATTTTCCAAGTAATTCCACTTAATGCTTTCCATTTCACTGTTCTCACAAGCACTGGAGCTATAAACACTTTACTGATTGCAGTTACACTTAATGTTTAACAACACTTCACAGTTAGTACACTTAATGCTTGCTAACACTTCACTTATTACACAAGTACTGAAAATAACCTTCACTGACAATAAGTACACTTAATACACTTCACTGTCTTCTCAAGTTCCAATGATATACAAACTTCAATAACCCGTCACTGTTTGCCACTGTTTCCACAAGTACCGGAAATAATCTCCACTGACAGTAATTCCACTAAACTCAAACTGAACCAAAACCGACTAAACTCCAAACTGACTGACTAACTCACTAAGCTCTTCTCCATCCTTATTTAAGATTGCATTACTCTCAAAACTTCTACTTCTCCAACATTTTAGGACATACTGTCTTGCATCAGCCCCTAGCAACAACAGTTACCAACTACGAGACATCAAAACATTTTAGAGTTGTCTTACATTACATAACACTCTAAATCATTAACCATACGAACTTAAATTACATAATTTAACAAGCAATTACTTAAATAAAACATTATAAAGAAAAAGAGCACAAAAATAAATGAATGTTTAACTTACGAAATAACTACGCTCACAAACACCGGGCAAACTGGCAACCCTGACGACTCGTACCGAAAATTAAGGTACCAGAAACGTCTCGAAGGTACGAGACTACCTAACTGGCAAATCCCCCTTCATAACATTATTATTAAACACTTCATATTCCCAGTATTTTTTCTGCGTCTTCACTTCCGAGATTTATTTTTGTTATTATTATTATTATTATTATTATTATTATTAAGCACCATCTACACTGGGTCCTCGTTATTAGTCGCTTTTTTTTTTTTTTAAGGCCGCAGTTACATATACAAAAATCGACAAAATCAGTTCCGTAATACATCTATTTTTTTTTTTTTTTTTAATTAATAACAGTAGTAGTATATAGGAAGAAATTGCCTATCAAAATTTCCAGAGCCAGAAAACTAAATTCTTTTATTATATCAATTTTTTATCAATATCCATAGTAGTTTATAGAAAAATTGTTCATTAAAATTTTCTGTCATTGTTTCCCCCTTTTCTTGCTAATTACCTTCAATATTTTGGAACCTGAATAAAAATGTTATTATTTTAGGGGAAAATTAGGACTGAAATGATTATCTTCCTCAATAACTCTCGTGTGGTCGATGGGCATATTATTAATATAATTATTATTATCATTATAATTAGTTATTCTTCATCCACTGCAACACTGTAATGCTAATTTGCCACTTCAGTTCACGGCACCGAACATGTAAAATATAATAATAATAATAATAATAATAATTAGGTGGTATTTTTTACATACAGAAGACTAACACCGAGCACTCCATTGTTAATACCACCACACCAGTGCCCACACCAGCAGTTACCAGTGCTTCAACGTGTGCCATAAAATCAGTCCGCCCATTTTACTTTACCATATATATTAGTACAGGGGACGAGGTGGGCTGAAACACGGCAGCACTTAGGAAAGGATGAAAGGGCTGGAATGTTCAAAAAGTAGATTATTTTTTTGTGTAGATAATATTTTGTGGTGTGTTCGAAAAGTAGGTGACTTTTATGTGAAATGTCCAGAAACTTTTTGAAAGTATATATCGTATAGTGTGGGGGATGTTCTAAAAGTAGATGATTTTTATGTGATGCTTCAGAAAGTGGATTTTTTCAAATGTTTGAAAAGTAGATAATTTTTTATGGAATGTTCAAAAGTAGATAATTTTTTTATGGAATGTTCTAAAAGTAGACGATTTTATGGAATGTTATAAAAAGTAGATGATTTTTATGGAATGTTAGAAAAGTAGATAAATTTTTATGGAATGCTTGAAAAGTAGATAATTTTATGAAATATTCGAAAACTAGATAATTTTTATGGAGTATTAGAAGAGTAGGTAATTTTTATGGATTGTTCGAAAATAGCTAATTTTTATGGAATGTTCAAAAAGTAGATAATTTTTATGCTTTTATGAAATGTTTGAAAAGCAGATTATTTTGAATGGAATATTTGGTGAGTTGTTTATTTTTTATTTCTATATACCAGTATGTGTTTAGATTGTGTTATCTTTGAATATGCAATAATACAAAATAATTAACATTCAACAGGCAATAAACAATAGAAAAAAAGAATGGTTGAGCTGTTTGGAAAGTGGAATGTTTTATGTTCATGAGCATGGATTGTGTTTACTTTGAGTACCAGTATACAGTAATAGTAAATAATAAACATAAATTCAGTGTGTTAACAAAAAGTTGAAATTTTGGGAAATTTTAATGTGCATCTGTTGGAACTGCTTTTACTTTGAGAATGCAATAGTTATAAAAAAAAAAAAAAAAGTAAAGACGCTTTTGGTATATGGAAGTAGTGAGGGTGGAAAGGCTAGCAAGTTCAGTTTAGAAATATGAGTGGAAAGGTTGACATGTTATGAAAATCGATGATTATTTATGTTTGTATATTGGAACTGTGCTTTGTTTGAAGATACAGTAACAAAAATATATAAATGAAATCAGCATATGGAAATAGGGAAGGTGGTAAGTTTAGTTATTATCAGCTTAGAATAACTGATGGAAAGAGTAGCATGTTCAGAAACTGGATTATTAATATTGTCCATGCGCAATAAATAAATAAAATAAAAACATTCGGCATCTGGAGGGGTGAAAACATTGCTGTATGTCGAATGTAACTTAATCCAATAACTGAAATTACTGTGAAAATAAAATGGATTAATATTTTTGTCCACGAGCAGTAAATAAACAAAAACAAACTCAGTCACTGGCAGTAGGGAGGGGTGAAAAGATTAGTGTATTTGGAAAGTAGCTAAATGAAACTCAATAAATTAGAATGATAATAGAATGACAAACACCACTTTACCTGTCAGTATTGTCGTTCATCCATTTCAATATCCATAGCATTGTGAAATAGGATACACCTTATCGAATTTCCCCTGCATGCCTAAATGCCTTGTCCTGTTTATGGACATTTTATTTTTATTTTGATATAAATTTTTTCAATCTCATGAGAGTTTTACAGTTATATTCTTGCTACTTTCAGACGATTTTCTTCAGTTTTAGGGGAGAGTTCTGGTTGTGATGGGGTTAGTGGAAGCAATTTTTAATCCTGTCATTACAAATAATTTTTATACAAAGTTGAATTTTAAAAACGTAGAGGCAGCAGGAATAATATGTAAAAATGTCGGACCTAAAGATTGAAGTCCATAGTAAATGAGAAAAAATTACTTAATAAAGGTTTAATGTACCCAGTAGAATTAATTTGCCACTTTCCACCAACAGAGAGGGTTAATTTAAATGCAAAGTTTTTATATTTTGGAAAACATTTCTGTTTCATAATGAGAATTGCCTGTTTAATATTCCATCATGCTTTTATTTAATCACGAAATTCCCTCGACCATTTCATGTTTTTTTCTGAGGTAAAGTAGATTTTAACATTTTTCACCATCATCATCATCATCATCATTAATTTCATTTAATTATGTGTAGCCCCATGAGGAGCGTAGGAGCCCGGGGCTAGGAAAGTTGGTCATGATATTTTAACAATTTTACTACCACTTATCCCTCCTAAAATTAATATATATCGTCTGGGCAAGGCATAAATAAGAGACATGGTTTTGAAAGGGTTAAAGAATATTTGCCTTAACTCTTTCACAACTTGAAATCACTCCTAAGCTGAAAGAAATCTTGCTGTAGTAGTGATGAGTTATGAAAGACGTTGTGATTCTTAAGTAGTCAGTAATCATTCTCATATAATCCCCTTCAGTGCTAAAGCTGTTTACTAGATTAAAGATATTGTCCAGTAGTAATAAGAATAGAAATGTGATGGAGAGAACTGGTGTTAGAAAGATGAATTACAGTTGTTGTTTTAGCTACGACACATGAACTAGTGATTATGAAAACTGTGAAGGGCCGGGGCTGTTCGGCCAGACTGCCAAGGGAACAACTACCACTGTGAAGGGATGGTGAAAACTGTGGAAGGATATTGAAAGCCGAGAAAAGGAGGGTGAAAACTGAAAACTGTGGTGAAAACTGTGATGGTGAAAACTATGAAAAGTTGAAAAACGGTGACCCGATGATGAAAAACTGACAGGATTTTTTTTTTTTTTTATGTGTCCAACTCTGGGCAAAGGTTTCAAGGACTATTCCTTGGGGACAGTGGCCTCTCCCAAAGCCCAGTAGTCCTCCTATACCTCCACATGTCACCACTTCGGCGCTAATACCCACCGTCCATACTGAATACAAGCTAGGGCTGTCTTATACAGGACTGGTGTATTGGTATTAGCGGGGATATTTTTACATGTCTGTGAGTCTTCTGGAAGATCAGGAAGTTCTACTTGTATGAAATTCAAATCCTTAAACTGTTCCCTGACCCAGCCGGGATTCGAACCTGGGTCCATCAGGACTACAGGCCGCTTCTCTACCGATTCAGCCACCGCCTCCCCCAATGATAAAAAACTGTGAAAGAATGGTGAAAACTTTGAGAGGATACTGAAAATTATGGTGAAAACTGTGAAAAGGTGAAAAACTGTGATCCGATGATGAAAAACTGTGACAGGATAATGAAAAACTGTGAAAGAATGGTGAAAACTGTGAAAGGATACTGAAAATCGTGACAAGAGAGTGAAAAACTGTGAAAGGATGATGAAAATCATGAAAGGTCGATGGTGTTAGAATTTGGTGATACAGGTGTTGTGTGATATATGAGAAGCAGCCCACCTCGTCCCCCTCTCACTATGCTCTGTTCACTTTAACTTGGCCTAGAATTACCATCTCTCCCCATCTGTGAAACGCCTAGCTGTAAAAAAAGGCTAGAAATACGGTGCTAGTCACGAAGAAGTGTTCCGTAAAGCATGTAGGAGCCGCCATAGTACTGTCTTATGCCATTGAGCTACAGGAAACATGTTACAAAATGTTGAAATATTTGGCCAAGTTAAGGTAAACACACTATATGTACAGTTTTGATAACACCCCCACCACTTCAGTGATCCTTTTTTCATGCCAGATGTGTCCTAGGTGAGAAGTTAATAGATAAGTAAATAGATTTTTATATAAAGAACACAGGTTTGTAATAGATATAAAAGAGAGATGTATGTAAAAATTTATGTAATATATATAAAAATAAAGATGGTTATCCTCCCTTTCTCCCGCCTCCTCCTTGGTTACCTGGCCAAGGGAAGATTTGTGTATCTTTTTTTTTTTTTTTTTTAGTTTAATAAAATCTGACTGAATGTCATGAAAGACATTGTATTCTTATCCTTAGAATGGTTCTGTCTCTTCATTTTTCGTTATTTTTATTTTTGGTGGTAGGTGGTGGTTACCATCGCCCGCTCACTTGATGTAGTACTGCCTACTTTTTCCTACTCCTTTGTCATTCTTTCTCTCAGTCTGCCCTCCTCTCTTCCTATTTCTCCTATCGTGTCTGTCACTTTTTATTACACTTCTCTCCTTTTCAGGTGGCTTTACATTGAGTGACCCTAATGGTTTCCTGTACGCTAAGAAACCATTTACAACGCTGGGTGGTAACCATTTAACCAACCCATACGTGTTCCCTACATGTCAACAAGTGGGTTGATGCAGGGTTAGTGCCCCTCCCTGTAAAACAATGGTATAACTCAAAGACAAACGGCCACCTCGTAGGGGATTATGGCGTCTGACTATACAGTAGACAGACATTAATATTATTCTTATTATTATTATTTTTGCTGTTATTATTTTTACTAATTATTATTATTATTATTATTATTATTATTATTGCTGTTATTACTCTTGTTAATAATAATAATAATAATAATAATATTATTATTATTATTATTATTTAACCCCGTATTTACTTCCATATAACAGTAATGGCGTTAGAGAAGGACGCCTGCACGTGATGGCACTGATATAACAGGCGGCTCCACTACCCCACCAGCATCCCTCAACTCCCTATCCCCCGAAAAGATGATGGTGGACCGCAAAAGGAGGGTAACATCAGCCTGCAGTCCACCGAGTTCGCGTCCTAATGAGCCTGGGACCAAAATAACATGAAAAAAATGGTACGTAAAGTTCCTGATGACAGGAAGTTGCTTTGGAATTAACAAGGAAGTAGACAACGTACGGAAGACTAAGTTTTTATTTCTTTATGTAACTGTTTTATTTTGCACTGGATAATTTTTTCTCTTTAATGCAAGCCTCCCATTATTTGTTTTTTATTTCATGATATCTCTTATGCTTACTTGCTGTCCTAAGATGATTGTGTTTAGCAGGAGCGGTTGTTTGCCTGCGGCTGATGGGTCTGCTCGATCAGACAGATAGGGGTAATATGACAGCTACTACTACTACATTACTCCCTTTACTACTGTTACAGCTACTACATAATCTTTACTGCTTCTACGACTACTACTACTATTGTTGTTGTTGCTGCTGCTGCTGCTACGGCTACTACTACTATTAGCAGTAGGAATAGTAGTAGCAGTAATAGTAGTAGCAGCAGCAGCAGTAGTGTAGTAGTAGTAGTAGTAGTAGTAGCAACAATAGTAGTAGTAGTAGCAGCAATAGTAGTAGTAGTAGTAGTAATAGTAGTAGCAACAGTAGTAGTAGTAGTAATAGTAGTAGTAGTAGTAGTAGTAACAGCAGTAGTAATAATACCAACAGTAGTAGTAGTAGTAGTAGTAGTTGTTGTTGTTGTAATAATAATAATAATAATAATAATAATAATAATAACAACAACAACAGTAATACCTCTTGGAGGTGTAGGGCCCCGAGGCTAGGCAAGGGTAATCCAGCAAATCTAAGGGCAGATGACCGGACTACTTCCCTTGATGGCATTACAGGATAAAAACATATGTAAAAAAAATAAAACTTCAGTCACCTCTCTGGGAATCGAACCCACGCAAGGCCGACACTGCCGCTGGGGCGTCCTGACCACTAGACCACCAGGCAACTCCTTGAAGTGGGTAAGTCCCGAGTTTTCGAACTAAAGATTAAGATTTTTTAACTAAGACTAAGATTCAACATTTATTTAATTCCTTCACTAACCAAAGCACTGTCTTAAGGTAAATGAAATAGTGAGATAAGGACAAAAAACAAAGAAAAAAAATGGAAATAAAAAAGGTTACGTATAGAAAAAAAAAAAAAAGTGAGCCAACCCCATCGCCTTGTTGGACAGTTCTCTTTATCTATTTATCTATCTATCTATCATTCTATCTGTCTATCTCAGTCTACCTATACATCTATTTAGCTCAACCCCACACAATTCAACGCCAGACGAGAGTAGTCAGCACGGAAGGTTGATTTGACTAGTAACCAAGGAGATTCATTCCTAACTCAAAACAGAGGATCGTGAAAGTTTTTTGTCATTCAGTGGCGTCACAAAAATAAATAAATAAATAAATAAAAGATAGCGAGTGCCCCTGTCTACAGTTTCGTCAGACAAATAGACAGATAGAGATGTAGATAGATAGACTGATAGACAGATAGATAGAGATTTAGGAAACTATTTATTGACTGAGAATGAAATGGAAAGACGAAATAAGGTAGGTGATCGAGAGTAATGTTTGGCGATGGGGAAGATAGATAGATAGATAAATAGATAGATAGGTAGATGGATAGGTAGATAGGTAAAAAGATAGGTAGATAGATGAAGATAGACTTATAAAACTGAGTTGGGTTATTAGTGAGGGTTTGCAAGTAACCCCCACTGACTGACAGGCGAGAGGGAAGATAGATAAAAAGATAGATAGATAGTTCCGCCTCTTGAGATGATTCTGTTCCGCCTCTTGATTCTGTTCCGCCTCTTGATTCTGTTCCGCCTCATGAGATGGCTGTTCCGCCTCTTGATTCTGTTCCGCCTCATGAGATGGCTGTTCCGCCTCTTGATTCTGTTCCGCCTCATGAGATGGCTGTTCCGCCTCTTGATTCTGTTCCGCCTCATGAGATGGCTGTTCCGCCTCGAGTCTGTTCCGCCTCTTGAGATGGCTGTTCCGCCTCTTGATTCTGTTCCGCCTCATGAGATGGCTGTTCCGCCTCTTGAGTCTGTTCCGCCTCTTGAGTCTGTTCCGCCTCTTGAGATGGCTGTTCCGCCTCTTGATTCTTTAAAATTACTTCAATCCTGTGACGCATTTTTCGCAATATTTTATAACCGGGAAAAGAAAAACTAAGCACGCGCTACTCTCACATACCAAGCACCAAATTTCACACTCGTTTTACACGCCAAAAAAATCGCCAATCGGCAGAAAAAAAATAATTCCGCGTATATCAAGATTTAAATAATTTTGCGTATAATAAACTGAAAAAATATAACCTAGCTTTTCATAATTAGTTTTTTGCTCCCATTTTTTCTTTTTCTTGTTTTTTTTTCTTTTTTGGGCAATGGATCTCAGAGGAATATATTTTAATTCATAATTCAAGAGCATTAACATTTTTATCCTAGTTACCCACGTTAGTGATAAAGAAAACGGGTTAAGAATGAAAAATGGTGGTGGTGGTGGTGGTGGTGGTGGTGATGGTGATGGTAGTGGTAATGGTGGTGGTGGTGGTAGTGGTGGATGTTTGTTGTTATTGTTGTTGATTGTGGTGGTGGTGGTGGTGGTGGTGGTGGATGATTGTTGTTATTGTTGTTGATTGTGGTGGTGGTGGTGGTAGTGGTGATGGTGATGGTGGTGGTGGTGGTGGATGTTTGTAGTAGTAGTTGTTGTTGTTGTTGTTGTGGTGGTGGTGGTGGTGGATGATTGTTGTTATTGTTGTTGATTGTGGTGGTGGTGGTGGTGGTGGTGATGGTGGCGGATGAGTGTAGTTGTTTGATTGTGGTGGTGGTGGTGGATGATGATTGTAGTTGTTGTTGTTGTTGTTGATTGTGGTTGTGGTGGTGGTTGTGGTTGATGTTAATGCTGACTGTTATTAAATATTTGTAGTTGTTGTTAATTATGGCTGTTTTTGTTATAACTTCTTGTGATTGATGTTATTGTTTGTAGTTGTGATTGTTATTGTTATTGTTTGTTCTTGTGTGTTGTTATTGTTATTGTTTTAGCTGTTATTGTTTTAGCTGTTATTGTTAAAGTTATGATCTTTGATTTTGATGGTGATGATAATGATGATGATGATGATAATGATGCAAATGGTGGTGGTGATGATGATGGAGATGATGATGATTTTAACAGCATGCAACAGGGAAGCAACTGACGGCCATGCAGGAGAAACTAAATTGCTAAGGGAGGTGTTATAGCTCTCCATAATGGCCCACACAGCCTATCAGATGCCGTAAATCCTCTTCCTAAGCGATTAATTGTATGCCACGCTTCACAAGTCACTGGAATAACATAGAGTGGTATTCTAAGTATTCTAAGTAGATAGAAGGCTCAATGACGCTGTTCTCGGTGTTTTATTGTGTATTTTACCTCTCTCTCTCTCTCTCTCTCTCTCTCTCTCTCTCTCTCTCTCTCTCTCTCTCGTTTTAGTATCGGCATCTGGCAATAGATAGATAGATAGTATCGGCAAATTACTTCATTGAAATAAAAGATGATTCTGAGGTTTAATGTGCAAAATAATTCGCTTATGAAAAGGTGTTAAGAATGACACACACACACACACACTCGTAACTAATTTATTCCAAGCCAGATTATCATGCGAGTTACAAAATACATATTAGAGCAAAAATCAAGAGACTGAAGAGTATTTCCAGCTTGAAATTTATTGCTGAAAATTAATGGCCGGAAGTACCCTGTAGTTCCTGGATTCTGGGACACGGGTCGACACAGGATTCTCTCTCTCTCTCTCTCTCTCTCTCTCTCTCAGGTTTAAATATACGTCGTTCGTAAGCTGCCAGTAGACTTTTAAATCGAGGAAGAGAAGCCGCAGACATTTAAAAACAGTACAAGAGTCGGGAAAACAAAGTGCTTTCTGGCAACTGCGTGGGTATCTTTGCATCATCCATTTTTCATATTTTCTCAGTTTTACAGCGTTCTTGTTAGGATTATGCATGCTAGATGAAACTGCAATTATTTTACCTATGTCTTTTGTGTCTAGAAGTAATTATCTGCAACATAAAAACCGGGAATGGATTTAATAAAGGTGGCTTGTAATGGAGTGTTGCCATATCCCCCGCCTCTTAACATTATTCCTACCACTCGGCACTGAGGCTGGTCACTTGGTCAGTGCACATCAAGACTTTCGAGAGGGTGGATGTACGCGTGTGCGGGGATTCGTTACTAAAACCTAACGCTTGACCGTAGAATTAGTGACTCACAAACTACTATGCGACTTCGAAAGTTTACGTTGATGGCAGTGATAGTGAATTTAACGAAACGGTGGAGTCGTAAGAGGAAAAATTGTGATCTTGTCTACGAAGAGGGTGGACGCGCCGAGTTGTAATGGCGGAAGGTAAGTTGGTTGAAATTCCTTGTTGAACTTCTATCTTCCTCATTTTGAGTTTATTTTTACTCGTGGATGTTATTATTTTTATTTTTTCTAATTGACCCAGGAATGTAAAGACTTCATAAGGGAGCAAAGGAAATTGGCATATACTGTACGAGTATTTTGTTATTTCCGCATAATTATTAATTTATTGTTTTCCTGGTTTGATCTGTAGATTGAATACATGCTTTGTATAATTAGATGATTGTGGTGGTGATCATGATGATGATGATGATATTGTGGCTGTGTATGTTGCGTTCGCAATTCTTTCATCTTTCACTTCCATTTTCACCCTTACATGCTTCATATCCCCCCTCACATTCCTCACCTCCCTCCTTCCTCCTCCTCCTCCTGTTCCTCTATCTCCTCCTCCTCTTCCTCTCTCCCCTCCTCCTCTTCATTCTCCCTCTTCTCCTCCTATTCTTCCTCCCTCTCTTCGTCTTCCCCGTTCCTCCCCCGTTTCACCTCTTCCCCCTCCTCCCCCTCTTCCTCTTCCCCCTCCTCCCCCTCTTCCTCTTCCCCCTCCCTTCCTCTCCTGCTCTTTCCTTCCTCTCCTCCCCTTCCTCCTCCCTCTCTCCTCTTCCTCCTCCTCCTTTCTCCTCTTCCCTCTCCCTCCCTCCCTTTCCTCCTCCCTTCTCCTCTTCCCCCTCCCTCCCTCTCTCTCTCCTCTTTCCTCCCTTCCTCCTCCCTCCTTTCCTCCCTCCTCATACTTCTTCCTCCCTCTCCTCCTCCATCCTCCCTCTCCTCTTATCGCTCCCTCCCCCATCTCCTCTTCGTCTTCCCCCCTGAACATCCAGGCAAGGCTGCCGCACCACCCC
>NC_137069.1:14757494-14762028 GCF_032717465.1 Coenobita brevimanus
TGCGCGCAAATGTTGTGTATGTGGACAAAAAGCTAGGTGAAGAGAGGGGATGGGGATGGATAGGAAGGCAGGAAGGATGATGTTTTGGGTTCAGGGGGGGTGGTGTGCCCAGATATCGGTCCATATGAGGAGGGATGGTGGATGGGAGTGGCCCGGGTCCATGCTGTCCACCACCTGTGACAACACAATACAACACAATACAATGTGCGACACAACAACACAACACAACACAACGTGCGACACCACAACTGAACACAACACAACGTGCGACACCACGACACAACACAAAGTGCGACATCACAGTACAACACAACACAACGTGCGACACCACACCACAGCATAACACAACACAACAGAACGTGCGACACAACAACACAACACAACACAACGTGCGACACCACGACACAACACAACGTGCGACACCACACCACAACATAACACAACACAACACAACACAACACAACATAACACAACACAACATAACACAACACAACACAACGTTCGACACAACAGCACAACATAGCACAACGTGCGACACCACACCACAACCAGGCTTGGGTTCGAGTACATTTTTCTGTACTCGAGTTCAAGTACGATTACATTACGGTATCACGAATCCAAGTACAAGTACTCCGTTTTATAGCTGAACACGAGTCCAAGTACGAGTACATTTGTGCTGTACTCGAATCCAAGTACGAGTACATTTTACTGATTTAACCTCAATTGCTTTCAGCAGTTTATTGTGTGTATGTAGGTATATAATGTCCAGGCAGCTGTTTTTCGCTCATTGCGATTAGTACCAAGGTGCTAACATATTAAAAGTAGCTTATCAGGAGTTAGTGGGCGTGGCTGTACACCACTTGACCTCATTGACTCACCAACCCAGGCCACCTGGCCTCTCCAAGGACACACCATTGTTACCCTCACCACTTTTATATATCGTGGTTGTACTCGAAAGTACTCGTAAAATTGTCGAGTACTTTGAGTCCGAGTACAAATACAAGTACAAGTACTACGGAAATTTTAAACCCGAGTACAAGTACAAGTACAAGTACATTATATTGTGTACTTAAGTACGAGTACGAGTACGAATCCATGTACTTGGACCCAAGCCTGACCACAACATAACACAACACAACATAACACAACACAACGTGCGACACCACAGCACAACACAACACAAAGTGCGACACCACAACTGAACACAACACAGCGTGCGACACCACGACACAACACAACACAACACAACACAGCGTGCGACACCACGACACAACACAACACAACACAGCGTATGACATCAATACAACACAACACAACGTGCGACACCACACCACAACATAACACAACACAACACAACGTGCGACACCACACCACAACATAACACAACACAACACAACATGCGACACAACAACACAACGTGCGACACCACAACACAACACAACACCACACCACACCAACACATAACATGAATGCACCAAGCTATATTGCTTATAAAGGTATCTATATTTTGATGACATGTATAATAAGTACGTACCTTGTAAGTCCGTTGATGAAATGAGAATATGGATATCCAGCTCTGATTGAACTTACAGATTCTTGATGACAAGCGAATCAAACTCAAAAAAAAAAAAAAGTAAAATAAAAGGAATAATATGCTATTAAATCTAAATATACAACGAATAACTGGTCCAATATTTTTCGTTTATTTTTAGCGCTTTGTAACAAAAAAAAAAAAAAAAAAAAAGTTGCATCCAAAAACAGGAACCACAGTTCATATTGACCTGTGAGCATAGCGGGTCACTTATACCCATTCATTCATTGTGTGTGTGTGTGTGTGTGTGTGTGTGTGTGTGTGTGTGTGTGTGTGTGTGTGCCTCTTGCCCTCAGGCCTTGTCCCTGGCCAGCCTGTATTCCCACAGGTCGTTAAATCAGATGCCTTCGGCCTTTGACAGTGACTTTGGAGTAAAATAGACGATATTCTACCCTCGTCTTTCCTGAGACAGACTATAGCTCTCAGAACACGCCTTCTCCTCCACAACTACAAAAAAGTGACATTAATTCATTTACACTACAAACCACATACACAGAAAGACATCAGCCAATTTATTTCCGCATATTGGCTGCACCTTAACGGAATTGTAGCTACAGTGTGTGTGTGTGTGTGTGTGTGTGTGTGTGTGTGTGTGTGTGTGTGAAATTGTTGTATACATGTACTTGTTTCATCCTCACTGTAATATTTTTGTGGTTATTATTAGTCTTACATTTGGTTTCTTTGTGGGACTGCTGTGGAGAGAGAGAGAGAGAGAGAGAGAGAGAGAGAGACTCCCAGATGATAAAGAGCCTCCCAAGTCCACAAGTAAAGGTGTTTGAGAACCTTCCAAGTCCAAGGGTAATAATAGGGTCGTTGTTCCTGGTCCGTGAGTATCTCCTTGAGTCGCAATGGTCGTGATGCATATTAACATTGGCCGTAAAAATGGCCCTTCCGTGTTTGTGCTGCTAATGACGAGATTGGATAAGGAGCGAGAGAAATTACATTATTTACCTATTTCTGTGTCATAACTTGTATTTATTCATTTATTTATATTTGGGTTATTCGTGCCACTTTTCATGCGATATTATTTAGGCTAACTTTGGGAAATGAGATGATGGGTTTACATGGTAAGGAGCCACAGAGAAAAATGTGTTAAGTACTCGTATTTCTCTGTTTATTTATGTTTGGATTTTATGCTACTTTCATGCCCCCCCTTTTTTTTTTTTACTTGGAAAATGAAATAGAATAAGGAACCAAAGAAATTAAGTAGTTCTTTATTATTATTTATGTATGTATTTATTTTAGGTTATTCGTACTACTTCTCGTACTGATGGGGTTAATGACACCTACTGTACCTCTGTCCCCTCCAGTAAATGAAAAAAGATATAATAAAAAAATCGTATGGGGGATATTACTAATGGTGAGATGGGATAAGGATGGGCAGAGAAATTGGTTTTAAGTATTTGCATTTGATATATAATTCATCCCCAGGAGTGTTAAATATTTCCCTGCTATAACATTTGCTTTTTTCTTTTTTTCTACTTCTCTCACGATCATTTTTTCTTTTTTATTTACTTTATTTTATGAAGTAAATATTTCTCACCTAAAACCTCTTTCTTAGCCTTTCACTTTATGTATTTATTCTGGTGATGTTAAGCTATTTCTCTGTGGTAACTTATTTATTGATTTCTTTATTTATGTAGCTTATTCTTCCTGTGGTACTCCCAGACGATTTTATTTCAGGCATAGGAAGGAGTCTTTAGTAGTGGAGGGGTTGGACAGCCTTACTCCATCCTTTCGAAATTTTTCTCCCAATCGAGTGCAGTCTCCAGACGTATTTTATTCAGCAAATGGTGGGTGGGTAGGTGGGAGGGTGTTGGCGTAGGTGTGGGTGTGGGTGGGTGGGAGGGTGTTGGCGTAGGTGGGGGTGTGGGTGGGTGGGAGGGTGTTGGGCGTAGGTGTGGGTGTGGGTGGGTGGGAGGGTGTTGGCGTGCAGGTGTGGGGTGTGGGTGGGTGGAGGGAGGTGTTGGCGTAGGGTGTGGGTGTGGGTGGGTGTGGAGGGTGTTGGCGTGAGGTGTGCAGGTGTGGGTGGGTGGGAGGGTGTTGGCGTTGGTGTGGGTGTGGGTGGGTGTGGATGTAGGTGTGCGTGCGTGGGTGGTGGTTGGTTGGGTGGGTAAGTGTGGTTGTTGGTGGGTAGGTGGGAGTGGGTAGAGTGGGGAGTGGGTGAGTGTGTAAGGGAGTGAGTGAGAGTGTGTGGGGTGGGTGGGTGTGGGACTTTGAAAGAGAGCCCAGGTAGAGGCAGACTGACATGTAGCCTATGATATGTAAGTGTGTGGTCATGTAAGTGTGAAAATTTCTGTGCGTGGGTGTGTGTGTCTCCTTGTAAGCAGGAACCCATGAATTAAGGCATGTAAGTATGTCTCCGTGAAAGTATATGCATGTATTAAAATTGTGTGTGTGTGTGTGTGTGTGTGTGTGTGTGTGTGTGTGTGTGTGTGAGTGAGTGTGTGTGTAATAGTCTAAGTGTATAGACATGTAAGTATAGGTAAAAGAAAGAAAGATATCGAGTAAGTATGCCACCATGTCAGTATGAAATTGTATGTGTGTGGGTGTGTATAATGCCCTGTAAGTATGTGGCCATGTAAGTCACCGTGTGCATCTTAAAATAGTGTGTGTGTGTGTGTGTGTGTGTGTGTGTTTGTGTGTGTAGACATATAAGTATAGGGACAAGTAAGTAAGATATCGAGTATGTCACCATGTCAATATGAAATTGTATGTGTGTATGGGTGTGTATAACGCTCTGTAAAGGCGTGTTTTTATCGTCCAAGCTGGAGCTTGGGATTCGAAGAGCGTCTTTGGGCGCTTGGTTTTTTGTCCGCAAAAACAGTCCAGGATACCCATTAGAACCGAAAAATTACGTGCCAATCGCAAAGTAAACAGAGGGGTTCGCCGAAGACGATTCTTCTGACGAATATGCAACTTACATGTAGCCGTTATTTGTGC
>NC_137069.1:14762128-14787128 GCF_032717465.1 Coenobita brevimanus
TGATGGTGGTAAGGTGCTTTTTTTTTTTAAATTATTTTTCCCAGGATTTTCGTTTCTTAACCCACTCCGCTGTGTTTGTGTGTGTGTGTGTGTGTGTGTGTGTGTGTGTGTGTGTGTGTGTGTGTGTCAAAAGAGCCAGCACCCCATTAAGCTGTGTGTGGGTGGAGATAGTGGGTGGGGTTGGGATGGGTCGGGGGGGAGCAGGGGGGTGCGTGAGAGCCCTTGCATCTGGCTTGGTAGCAGGGAGCCGAGGAAAGCACCTCAGAGCTGCTGTTTTGGGTTTAGAAGGCTCCCTCACTACTGTTGTGTGAATAATATAATAATAATAATAATAATAATAATAATAATAATAATGATTGAGGACGATGATTGATAATGGTAGTAGTAGTACCGTAGTGGTAGTAGTAGTAGTAGTTGTAGCTGTAGTAGTAATGCTGCTGTTAATAACAACAGCAAATAATAATAATAATAATAATAATAATAACAACACAGTACCGGCTAACCAAAAGGAATTCACCTCCACTACCCTTTCTCAGGAAACATGAGGAAAGAGAATTTTACAAAGCCTTTGCCAAAATCGGAACACGAGTGATCGTGTGAAGGATTAAGAGGATCCCCCTCGGGATTCTGGACCTTCCTCCTTCTCTCTTCCTTTTTATTTCTTCTACACACACACACACACACAAAAACACACACACACATTTACATTGAAAATTCAATCTCTCTCTCTCTCTCTCTCTCTCTCTATCTATCTATCTATCACTCACGATATTCATGTCTCCCTCATCTCAAACCTTCTTCACTGGTGGAATCCCCCTCCCCCCATCCCGTTAATCCGATCCCTCCTCTTCCCTAGGCTACTCAGCTATCCACTATTGAAAACACACACACACACACACACACACACACACACACACACACACACGACAAGCTTAAGTAATAAAAGCAATGCAGAAGCCTCTATTTATCTAACAGTGCCCAGCAAGGGGCTGCACCAAAGGAATTTTCTAAGAGGGGGTCCCCATTTGCCAGTTTCCACTGGAAGTTTACATATAAGTTTTATAGTTCTAAGTTGTGTATATATATATATATATATATATATATATATATATATAGAATGATAGGTTTTGGGAGGTCGTCAGTTATTTAAACAAACGTGTTTGTTTATATTTATCGTTTTAACAAAAGTAACAAAGAACAAGCCATTCAGTCTCAACCCTATTCTGTCCAGATTACTAATCACGGCACAAAGACGGAGAGAAACAAGGGACAGGTGAAGTGGGAAGATCACTTAGGGAGAGGGAAGGAATGTTGTGTGTGTGTGTGTGTGTGTGTGTGTGTGTGTGTGTGTGTGTGTGTGTGTGTGTGTGTGTGTGTGTGTGTGCGCGCAAATGTTGTGTATGTGGGCAAGAAGCTGGGTGAAGAGAGGGGATGGGGATGGATAGGAAGGCAGGAATGATGATGTTTTTGGAGTTCAGGGGGTGGTGTGCCCAGATATCGGTCCATATGAGGAGGGATGGTGGATGAGGAGTGGCCCGGGTCCATGCTGTCCACACCACCTGTGACAACACAATACGAAAAACACAATACAATGTGCGACACAACAACACAACACAACACAACGTGCGACACCACAACTGAAGACACAACACAACGTGCGACACCACGACACAACACAAAGTGCGACATCACAGTACAACACAACACAACGTGCGACGTACCACACCACAGCATAACACACAACACAACAGAACGTGCGAACACAACAACACAACACAACACAACGTGCGACACCACGACCACAACACAACGTGCGACACCACACCACAACATAACACAACACAACACAACACAACACAACATAACACAACACAACATAACACAACACAACACAACGTTCGACACAACAGCACAACACTTAGCACAACGTTGCGACACCACACCTACAACCAGGCTTGGGTTCGAGTACATTTTTCTGTACTCGAGTTCCAAAGTACTGATTACATTACGGTATCACGAATCCAAGTACAATTTTCGTACTCCGTTTTATAGCTGAACACGAGTCCAAAGTACAGTACATTTGTGCTGTACTCGAGATCCAAGTACGAGTACATTTTACTGAAGTTTAACCTCCAATTGCTTTCAGCAGTTTATTGTGTTGTATGTAGGTATATAAATGTCCAGGCAGCTGTTTTTTCGCTCATTGCGATTAGTACCAAAGGTGCTAACATATTAAAAAGTAGCTTATCAGGGAGTTAGTGGGCGTGGCTGTACACCACCTGACCTCATTGATAGCGCTCACCAACCCAGGCCACACAAGCCTCTCCAAGGACACACCATTGTTACCCTCACCACTTTTATATATCGTGGTTTTGTACTCAAGAAAGAAATTACTCGTAAAATTGTCGAGTACTTTGGAGTCGAAGTACCTAAATACTGAAGAGTCACAAGTACTACGGAAATTTTAAACCCGAAGAGTACAAAGTACAAGTTACAAGTACATTATATGTGTGTACTTAAGTACGAGTACGAGTACGAATCCATGTACTTGGACCCAAAGCCTGACAATACACAACATAACACAACTGTACAACATAACACAACACAACGTTGCGACACCACAGCACAACCTACAACACAAAGTTGCGACACCACAACTGAACACAACTACAGCGTGCGACACCACGACTTACAACACAACACAACACAACACAGCGTGCGACACCACGACACAACACAACACAACACAGCGTATGACATCAATACAACACAACACAACGTGCGACACCCACACCACAACATAACACAACACAACACAACGTTGCGACACCACACCACAACATAACACAACACAACACAACATGCGACACAACAACAGCAACGTAGCGACACCACAACACAACACAACACCCACACCACACCAACACATTAACACTGAGATGCACCAAGCTATATTGCTTATAAAAGGTATCTATATTTTGAGTGAGCATATGTATAATAAGAAATTTACGTACCTTGTAAGTCCGTTGATGAAATGAGAATATGGATATCCAGCTCTGATTGAACTTACAGATTCTTGATGACAAGCGAATCAAACTCAAAAAAAAAAAAAGTAAAATAGAAAGGAATAATATGCTATTAAATCTAAATATACAACGAATAACTTTGGTCCAATATTTTTCGTTTATTTTTAGGCGATTTTTACAAAAAAAAAAAAAAAAAAAAAATTGCATCCAAAAACAGGAACCACAGTTCATATTGACCTGTGAGCATAGCGGGTCCCACTTATACCCATTCATTTCATTGTGTGTGTGTGTGTGTGTGTGTGTGTGTGTGTGTGTGTGTGTGTGTGTGTGTGTGTGCCCTCTTGCCCTCAGGCCTTGTCCCTGGCCAGCCTGTATTCCCACAGGTCGTTAAATCAGATGCCTTCGGCCTTTGACAGTGACTTTGGAGGTAAAATAGACGATATTCTACCCTCGTCTTTCCTGAGACAGACTACTAGCTCTCAGGAACTTACGCCTTCTCCTCCACAACTACAAAAAAGTAGCGACATTAATTCATGGCTACACTACAAACCACATACACAGAAAGACATCCAGCCCAATTTATTTCCGCATATTGGCTGCACCTTAACGGAATTGTAGCTACAGTGTGTGTGTGTGTGTGTGTGTGTGTGTGTGTGTGTGTGTGTGTGTGAAATTGTTGTATACATGTACTTGTTTCATCCTCACTGTAATATTTTTGTGGTTATTATTAGTCTTACATTTGGTTTCTTTGTGGGACTGCTGTGGAGAGAGAGAGAGAGAGAGAGAGAGAGAGAGAGACTCCCAGATGATAAAGAGCCTCCCAAGTCCACAAGTAAAGGTGTTTGAGAACCTTCCAAGTCCAAGGGTAATAATAGGGTCGTTGTTCCTGGTCCTTGAGTATCTCCTTGAGTCGCAATGGTCGTGATGCATATTAACATTGGCCGTAAAAATGGCCCTTCCGTGTTTGTGCTGCTAATGACGAGATTGGATAAGGAGCGAGAGAAATTGTGTTACCTATTTCTGTGTCATAACGTATTTATTCATTTATTTATATTTGGGTTATTCGTGCCACTTTCATGCGATATTATTTAGGCTAACTTTGGAAATGAGATGATGGGTTACGGTAAGGAGCCAGAGAAAATGTGTTAAGTACTCGTATTTCTCTGTTTATTTATGTTTGGATTTTATGCTACTTTCATGCCCCCCCTTTTTTTTTTTTTTACTTGGAAAATGAAATAGAATAAGGAACCAAAGAAATTAAGTAGTTCTTTATTATTATTTATGTATGTATTTATTTTAGGTTATTCGTACTACTTCTCGTACTGATGGGGTTAATGACACCTACTGTACCTCTGTCCCCTCCAGTGTGAAAAAAGATATAATAAAAAAATCGTATGGGGATATTACTAATGGTGAGATGGGATAAGGAGGCAGAGAAATTGTTTTAAGTATTTGTTTGATATATAATTCATCCCCAGGAGTGTTAAATATTTCCCTGCTATAACATTTGCTTTTTCTTTTTTTCACTTCTCTACGATCATTTTTTCTTTTTTATTTACTTTATTTTATGAAGTAAATATTTCTCACCTAAAACCTCTTTCTTAGCCTTTCACTTTATGTATTTATTCTGTGATGTTAAGTATTTCTCTGTGGTAACTTATTTATTGATTTCTTTATTTATGTAGCTTATTCTTCCTGTGGTACTCCCAGACGATTTTATTCAGCATAGGAAGGAGTCTTTAGTAGTGGAGGGGGTTGGACAGCCTTACTCCATCCTTTCGAAATTTTTCTCCCAATCGTGCAGTCTCCAGACGATTTTATTCAGCAAATGGTGGGTGGGTAGGTGGGAGGGTGTTGGCGTAGGTGTGGGTGTGGGTGGGTGGGAGGGTGTTGGCGTAGGTGTGGGTGTGGGTGGGTGGGAGGGTGTTGGCGTAGGGGTGGGTGTGGGTGGGTGGGAGGGTGTTGGCGTAGGTGTGGGTGTGGGTGGGTGGGAGGGTGTTGGCGTAGGTGTGGGTGTGGGTGGGTGGGAGGGTGTTGGCGTAGGTGTGGGTGTGGGTGGGTGGGAGGGTGTTGGCGTAGGTGTGGGTGTGGGTGGGTGGGTGTGGATGTAGGTGTGCGTGCGTGGGTGGTGGTTGGTTGGGTGGGTAAGTGTGGTTGTTGGTGGGTAGGTGGGAGTGGGTAGGTGGGAGTGGGTGAGTGTGTGGGTGAGTGAGTGTGTGGGTGGGTGGGTGTGGGACTTTGAAAGAGAGCGGGTAGAGGCAGACTGACATGTAGCCTATGATATGTAAGTGTGTGGTCATGTAAGTGTGAAAATTTCTGTGCGTGGGTGTGTGTGTCTCCTTGTAAGCAGGAACCCATGAATTAAGGCATGTAAGTATGTCTCCGTGAAAGTATATGCATGTATTAAAATTGTGTGTGTGTGTGTGTGTGTGTGTGTGTGTGTGTGTGTGTGTGAGTGAGTGTGTGTGTAATAGTCTAAGTGTATAGACATGTAAGTATAGGGACAAGTAAGTAAGATATCGTGTAAGTATGCCACCATGTCAGTATGAAATTGTATGTGTGTGGGTGTGTATAATGCCCTGTAAGTATGTGGCCATGTAAGTCACCGTGTGCATCTTAAAATAGTGTGTGTGTGTGTGTGTGTGTGTGTGTGTTTGTGTGTGTAGACATATAAGTATAGGGACAAGTAAGTAAGATATCGAGTATGTCACCATGTCAATATGAAATTGTATGTGTGTATGGGTGTGTATAACGCTCTGTAAAGGCGTGTTTTTATCGTCCAAGCTGGAGCTTGGGATTCGAAGAGCGTCTTTGGGCGCTTGGTTTTTGTCCGCAAAAACAGTCCAGGATACGTAGAACCGAAAAATTACGTGCCAATCGCAAAGTAAACAGAGGGGTTCGCCGAAGACGATCTTCTGACGAATATGCAACTTACATGTAGCCGTTATTTGTGCTGAACTGGCTCTATATGTCGTTAATATTAGCCACCTGCACCCTAATTTTATGTACATAATGCTAATTTCAGGATATTTATCATTTATGTGTCCTTGCTGGCCAATCTCACTCTCCCCAAGCTACACCAAGACTGCTCCCGACCACGCTTGGGTGGGATACGAAGACGGTTTTGGTTTCGATGACAAACGCTTGGGCCGGCTTCGTGTCACTTTGGCCGACAAAAACAGCGCAGCTTGGTTTTACCGAAGATGGCTTCGAATCCAATCCCTCAGCTTGGACGACAAAAACGCGGCTTAAGTATGTGGCCATGTACAGTAAGTCACCATATGCGTCAAAAAATGTGTGTGTGTGTGTGTGTGTGTGTGTGTGTGTGTGTGTGTGTGTGTGTGTGTGTGTGTAAGGGGGAGTGACATGCAAATTGATAGGTGTTGGATGGAGTCCAGGGCAAGAGCTCCTTTTCGTGCCTCCAACCTCCAGTCCATTGGGTTGGTGCACCAGAAACCACACACTATTTTACACTAACTTTATCTATCTGTCTGTGTCTGTCTGTCTGTCTATCTATCTGACCAGTTATTTATCAGTCTATCTGTTTATCTGTCTGGTTATATACTTCTTTCTGTTTTTACACTAACGGATTACTTTATTGGATCTGGCTCAATCTGTTTGGCCATTTACATCTCATAATCCTCCCCTAACTTCAAATATCTCCCCCTCCCTCCCTCCCTCAATCTCCCCTTCCCTCCCTTCCTCCCTCCACCTCCCCCTCCCTCCCTTCCTCCCTCCACCTCCCCCTCCCTCCCTACCTCCCTGCATCTCCCCCTCTCTAACTCCCACACATTCCCTCACTTAGGCCCCACCAGACCACTTCACGAACCACAACCAACACCTGTTCCGAAGCTTCACATATACCATTCCGAAACACAGACTCACTTTATCATGCACGCTTAATTAAATGCATGGCAAATCACTCTTAGCAACGAGGCTGTTAATCTATACGTATATTTTGGGCTATTTTGAAATTTTGGGGCTTTTATTTTTTTGTTAATGGCTTGATTTCTTCAGAGGAGGTCATAGACGTTGACCCCTCCCCCCCCTCTCTCTCTCTCTCTCTCTCTCTCTCTCTCTCTCTCTCTCTCTCTCTCTCACACACACACACACACACACACACACACACACACACACACACACACACACACACACACACACACACACAACCTTATATTTATTTATTTATTTATTTATTACAGGATCAGGGAGTCAGCAACAACGAGACGCCATGATGCCAAGGTATTTAAACACTGATATTAATTAACCTCATTATCAGTGTCAATTATTTTCTCATTTACTACGATAACTTCTTTATTTATATCTTTACTTGTCTAACACTGGACGGTTTTACTTGCTTCTTACTATCCGTCGACGGTTTTATTCAGATTGTGACAGACAAGAATTGGAGCGGTTTAGATAACACAGAGGAGGATAGTTTAATAAGCAAAATAAATCGCTAAGGAAAATTTGTTAGAGAGCTTCCTTAATTGTCTGAAGGGAACAAGAATCTATATTATCTATCTATGTCTGTCTATCTGTTTATCTATTTATCTATCTATCGATCTTTTGCAAGAAACCTTAATCCCGTAAGTGGTAACCACAAACAAATCGCCTCCACGTCGCTCTGTCCTCTGCTGTTTGTCTGCCCTCCTTCAAACTTGCATCCTCTCCACTCCATTACGCCATCTCACCTGTGGTCTCCCCCTCCTGCTATGCCGCTCCACATCACTCTCCTACGCTCTTCTAGTCAGTCTCTCATTCTCCATCTTCACGTGGCCACACCATCTCAGATAATTTCTCTCAACACTTTGTCACGTCCACATCAACACCACAACGCTCCTTTACTTCCTCATTCTGTGTGTGTGTGTGTGTGTGTGTGTGTGTGTGTGTGTGTGTGTGTGTGTGTATGTATGTGTGTGTGTGTGTGTGTGTGTGTGTGTGTAGTGATGATGTGTGAATAGCCAGTGTTGGGTATGGGTGCTGGATATTCCATTTTTCGTGGATTGTGATTGACACGTGACAGACAGACAGACAGAGAGACACGTGTGATGACAGATGGCGTGATAGGTGTGTGTGTGTGTGTGTGCAGGTTATTTGAATGTATGTATATATGCAGTTGTGTGTGTGTGTGTGTGTGTGTGTGTGTGTGTGTGTGTGTGTGCAGGTTTTTTGAATGTATATATATATGCAGTTGTGTGTGTGTGTGTGTGTGTGTGTGTGTGTGTGTGTGTGTGTAAGAACAAAAACATACCTGGTAATGAAAAAAAACTATATAACTGAAACTTTCATTATTTTTCCTTTTTTTTCATTATCATCGTCATAGCCATCCTCGGTATCTTTTTTTTATCTGACGGAACTAGGTCATCTCCATATTTTTAATGAGTCTCCTTGGTTACTAATCAAACTGTCCGTCCAGTCTGACTACACCTGGCTGTCACCTGAGCCAAGAGGGGTTAAAGCTATCTGACAGGTTAGAAGACAGTAAAGGTGCTTTGATCAGTTTTGGGGTAATGCGTGAGGATAGGTAATAATAATGATAATAATAATAAAACATTAATACCGATAATAATGATAATAATAGTAATAATACAGTAATAGTAATAAAAATGATGATAATAATAATAATGATAATAATAATAATAATCCTACATCCACGCACATTCATAGACCCAATCTCTGGCCTGTCTCTTTTTAGGAACTAAAACAGAGGAGGGGGTCCCTAGTCCCCTCACCCCGCCCCTTTTAGACGCCTTTTACGACGCGCAGGGAATACGGTGGCAGTATTCTTCCTAACACAAACTGGCCGCAGACTAGTTGTATCACCTCATTGTGCGGCCAGATTGTGTCCCCCCCTCCACAGGGGGTAATAATAATAATAATATTAATAATAGTGATAACAATAATAATAAAGATTATAAATAACAATAATAATAATAATAATAATAATAATAATAATAGAGTCCCCGCCGAGCCGAGATAAACCAGGCACACAGAAAACGGGGAGGCGTGAGTGAGTCGACCTACGGAAGGAGACACTACTCTTATTTCCAAAGTTAATTCTAGCAATATTTCCATATCCCAAAGACTAATATCAAGCTTAAGATATATTTTAGTATTTTTTGTATATTTCTTGAGTGATTTCGTGATGATAAGTTGATAATAAATGACGTTTTTAATGATTTTTAGCAAGTTACGTAGCTATGGGGGGGGGAGGGTCTTTGCGTTTCCTGTCAGATCTTTGCCCCCCCTCCCCCGCTGCGCCTCGCGCTTGAAATTTCGGATTAACTAATTTGTGGACAATGTTTAGCACTGCCTCCCCCCCCCCCTGCCTCGCCAAAAAAAAAAAAAAAAAAGGCTTGGCACCTCCTTCCCCCCTCCCCCCAGTCCTTGGAAACCTTGCTACGCCACCGGTTTTGGAGGGAGGGGTTTTAGAGGGATTTTTAATTTTGGAGAGAGATTTTAAGGGCACTTGTGAATTTGGGGAGGGATTTTAGGGGCATTTGTGAATTTGGGGAGGGGTTTTAGGGGCATTTGTGAATTTGAGGAGGGATTTCAGGGGCATTTGTGAATTTGGGGAGGGATTTTAGGGGCATTTGTGAATTTAGGGAGGGATTTAAAGGGCACGTGAATTTGGGGAGGGATTTTAGGGGCATTTGTGAATTTGGAGAAGAATTTGGGGGTATTTGTGAATTAGGAGGGATCTAGAGGGATTTGTGAATTTTGGTTGGGATTATAGGGGCACTTGTGGGTTTCGAGAGGGATTTTAGGGGCAGGTGAATTTGGAGAGGGATTTTAATGGCATTTGTGAATTTGGAGAAGGATTTTAGGTGAATTTGTGAATTTGGGGATGGATTTTAGGGGCATGTGAATTGGGGGAGGGATTCGGGGGGAATTTGTGAAATTGGGGAGGGATTAAAGGGGCATTTGTAATTTGAGGAGGGAATTTAGGAGCATTTGTGATTTTATGGAGGGGATTTTAGGGGGATCTGTGAATTTGGGAAGGAATTTTAGAGGCATTTGTAATTTGGGGGGATTATGGGGGCATTTGTAATTTGGAGGGATTTTAGGGGCATTTATATATTTGGGGAGGGATTTTAGGGACATTGAGTTTGGGGAGGGATTTTAGAGGCATTTATATTTGGGGAGGGATTTTAGGGGGTTTGTGAAATTGGGGAGAGATTTTATGGGATTTGTGAATTTCATCTGGCATCTGTGTTAAAGTGAGCCGCAGTGATGACGGAGAAAGCTTGGAGGAGATGATGGCCATACGCCTGAGAGAGAGAGAGAGAGAGAGAGAGAGAGAGAGAGAGAGAGAGGAATTGAGGAGAAAGGGTTGGTATGAAGAGGATATCCGTGGAAAGGAGGAAGAAGAAGAAACAGAAGAAGAAGAGGAAGAAGAAAAAGAAGAAGAAGAAGGAGAGAGAGAGAGAGAGAGAGAGAGAGAGAGAGAGAGAGAGAGAGAGAGAGAGAGAGAGAGAGAGAGAGAGAGAGAGAGAGAGAGAGAGAGAAAAGGAACATAGTAGGAAAGGCCTGAAATGAGGAAGGAATGATGTGAGAAGAGAATGGGAGAGAAAATGACGGAGAGATTTGGGAGGAAAGAGTATATCGGGGAGGTTTTGTGGCGGGAGGAGAGAAAGGAGGAAGAAAGGAGAGGAGGAGGAAGAAAGAAAAGGAAGAAAGGAGAGAGGAAAAAGAAAGGAGAGAGAAGGGAGAAAGGAAATAGAAGAATGATAGGAGAGAGGGGGAAGACAGGAGAGAGGAAGAAGACAGGAGAGAGGAGGAAGAAAGGAGAGAGGAAGAAACAAACAACACAGAGGACGAAAGGAGAGAAGAGAAAGAAAAGAGAGAGAAGGAAGAAAGGAGAGGAGGCAGAGAGAACTGAGACGGGAGGGAATGATAGAGTTACTTGGGCGTGTGAGGGGGAGTAACAGCGAAGGGAATTTGAGGGCAAGGAAGTTAAAGAAAGAAAGGAATAAGAACGACGATTTTATTCAGCTGAGAGTGGGTTATAGGAGCCGGGAAACGTATACTAATATCTTACGCAAATCTTAATCCACCTCCAGTCATCTCTTACGTAATTCTTAATCCATCCCCCCAGTCACCTCGTACGCAATTACTAATCCACTCTTCAGTCACCTCTTACGTAATTCTTAATCCATCCCCCCAGTCACCTCGTACGCAATTACTAATCCACTCTTCAGTCACCTCTTACGCAATTCTTAATCCACCCCCCCAGTCACCTCTTACGCATTATCCAACTCCCAGTCAAAGGCCGAACTCCGACTGGACTACTCTAACCACTGAGCCACCAGGAGCCTTCAAGGAGAAAATATAGTCTTGGAAGAAAATGTAAGAGTGATGTATGGCTTGCAATGGAGGAAAAATGCAAAGGGATGGAGTTGCAAAGTAAGGATTTTGAATGCAAGGCTGAGAGCATGTAGAGAAAAGGCGGAAGTGGATGGGGCAGAGAGTGGAATAGTGCATAAGAGAGAGAGAGAGAGAGAGAGAGAGAGAGAGCGAGAGAGAGAGAGACGGGGGGGGGAGAGAGAGAGAGTACATTTTTTTTTAAGCATCCTACATTTAATGTCTCTCTCTCTCTCTCTCTCTCTCTCTCTCTCTCTCTCTCTCTCTCTCTCTCTCTCTCAACATCGCCTTTCCGTTCACGCAACACCTATCAATCATTGTGTGTATATTCCTCGCATTTTACCTCCCCCCCCCTCTCTCTCTCTCTCTCTCTCTCTCTCTCTCTCTCTCTCTCACACACACACACACACACACACACACACACACACACACACACACACACACACACACACACACACACACACACACACACACACACACACACACACACACACACACACACACACACACACACACACACACACACACCCTGTCACTCCTCTGATATTCTGTGTTGTGACGTGTGGGTAAAGTGTGAAAGGAGGTGCAGTGTGTGTGTGTGTGTGTGTGTGTGTGTGTGTGTGTGTGTGTGTGTGTGAGAGAGAGAGAGGGAGACAGACAGAGAGACAGAGAGAGAGAGAGGTGGAGGAATTCTGTCGGTGTTGGCGGTGAGAAGAGTCATTACAGGCATAAACTGAACGATGAGAGAGAGAGAGAGAGAGAGAGAGAGAGAGAGAGAGGGGCCTCGTGTCTTGGCGTCTTAAGATTTCTTGAGTCCATCTTACTCCACTCCTACCTCAGAAGATTTCCTTGAGTGATTTTATACCACAGATTAGATAGTGTAGTCAGTGTGTGTGTGTGTGTGTGTGTGTGTGTGTGTGTGTGTGTGTGTGTGTGTGTGTGTGTGTGTGCAGGTTAAGTTCCGGTTGTCTCCCTAATTTTCTTACTACACTCTGTTCATCTTAAAGTGTCCTAAAATATCCGTCTATCCAAATTGAATACCATCATCATCATCGTCAGGACCTCCTTTCTCACCCTAGGGTAGGGTGACCAGTATCAATGTTCAGACAGCCAAATTTGCCCAGTCCAATTGGCCACGCTTCCATTCACTCATCATTCAACCCCCCGGAATCCTGGCTCTATCGGATACGCCAAAATAATTCACCACGTTCTGTAGCTTCACATAAACGTATCCGACCGAGTCAATCTGGACGCTGCCACGTTAAAACGGGGTGCCAGATCCCTGATCATGCACTTTTCCTCACAACATTCATCCAGCCAGCTCGATCTCTTGTCAGTTCCCCAAACTAAAAATATATATATAAATATATATGGTGCTAGTCATGACGAAGTACTAAGGAAAGGATAAAGAGCCGTAGAATTGCTTTGCTGTAACACGAGAGAGAGAGAGAGAGAGAGAGAGACTTGCTGGAGAGTGGGGTGACAAAGGAACAAGTAAACCAACCTTACAGTCTCCAACAAAAGCTCTCTCTCTCTCTCTCTCTCTCTCTCTCTCTCTCTCTCTCTCTCATATACACTGCACCACCTCTTACACTTAATCCACATATCACAGTACAAAATATAAGAGTGACAAGGCGCGGCGTGCCTTCGCCCCATCCCTTACCTGGCTGCCAATCACACCAGGTAGCAGCGAGACCGGTGTACTATACCAGGTCCGGTATTTCACAAAGGTTTTTAGACCTTTTCCTTACAGTATACAAGTCTCCATCCTAATTTACTGCATTCTGAAATTCTATGGATTTTTTTTCACAGTTTCGACCCCTCTACTTCGGTTATATATATATATATATATATATATATATGTATGTATCGGTTTTTCATAGTATATCAATCTAGTGTATATTCGTTTAGTATATCTTTTCTTAGTTTTTGTTATTTTTGTGAATATATATTTTTTTTTAACCCGTTCACTCTGCTGACGCCAATTTTTCAATTTATTTCACTATCTTTGACGATTTCATTCAGGTTGTTACCTGCCCCAGCCAATTTTGAGAGAGAGAGAGAGAGAGAGAGAGAGAGAGACAGACAGACAGAGAGACAGAGAGAGAGAGAGCAAAATTGGCGAGAATGATAAAGGTTTGTAGTAACTTAGTGTGTGTGTGTGTGTGTGTGTGTGTGTGTGTGTGTGTGAGAGAGAGAGAGAGAGAGAGAGAGAGAGAGAGGCCAAAAATTACATTACCGGTATGATTGCTGATGTCGCTGCCAATGTTTCTTCCAAATGCAAGTCAGATTAAATTTTAATGCAAGCACAGAACTCCTTGCACTTCTTTCTTCCTCCTATTCCTCCTCCACCTCCTTTTTCTTTTTCTTTTCTTCTTCCTGTTCTACTTGTCGTCGTCGTCGTCGTCGTCGTCGTCGTCCTCCTCCTCCTCCTCCTCCTCCTCCTCCTCCTCCTCCTCCTCCTCCTCCTCCTCCTCCTCCTTTTTCTTCTTTTCTTCTTCTTGTGCTTAATTTAATCTGTTGCATAGTCTGTTCCCTGAGGTTCAAGCAGATGACATCACGAGCCACCACCACCACTACCATCATCATCATCATCATCGTCGTCGTCGTCGTTACCATCATCATCACCATCATCACCACCATCATCATCATCATCATCATCATCATCATCATCATCATCATCATCGTTACCATCATCATCATCATCATCATCATCATCATCATCATCATAACGTCCTTTGCGTCTTCAAGGTCTATTCCGTCTTTCTCCACTTCGACCTGTTCAATTAACCTGTTCCATCCAGTCCCAGCAAAGGCTTTTCAGTTCGCCATCTCTGTTCTCTATCTGGCTATTCCTCTTCCCCACTTTTCAGTGCTGAGGGAAATTGTCTGACGGTAACAAGAGGCCATTTTTTTTTTTTTTTTTTAAATTCCTAAGTACTGTGTCCTTTCAGTCAAGCAAAATTTTCAGACAGACAGATAGGAAGATAGACAAACAGGCAGATTGACAGATAGACAGACAGACAGACAGATATATAGAAAAAGCTTAAATGTAAAATAGAAAGTTTTTAGACGTATATAGATTATTATGTGAGAGAGGTTAAAAGTAAAGTTGGCTAAGATGATAAAGGAAGAGAGAGAGAGAGAGAGAGAGAGAGAGAACCAATAGATTCAATCAGTCACACACCACCACCAGCAAAAATTCATCCTCCCCCCCCACCGTTTTTTATGAGAAGGCTCAGGCCTCGAGGGGTCAAAGGAGTTGCTGAAGTCTTGGGAAATCCACAGCACGTCTCAGAAAAGTGCCAAGAAAACCTGATTTGGCCATGGAAATATCAAGGAGAAACTGAAGGAAGGGAAGGAGGAGATTTTTCATTTTATATACTCTCTCTCTCTCAGTGCGAGGTGGTGGTGTAAACAACGCATCGAGGAGCTCCTATTTTCAACACAATATATGGGAAAAGTAGAGGGCCCAAGAAGCAACTACTAAGACCAGAGGTGCGTGATTATAAGAAGAACTGCTGGTGCTAAGATAGAGTTGGGGGGTCTTTGGACTTTGTTACAATTTAAGGCCAAAATTTTGTAGCTGAGTACCACTCCCCCCTTGACCAGCAGGCCATTTTCTGCGCATGCGCAGTAGACCTGACAACGACTGAGCGTCCTTAGCAACCACCCTTAGTAATACCACCTCTGTAAACCACCACACATTATATATTTAAAAATGACTGAGAATTCACAAAACAACCCTCAAGGCCTTGAAGCCCAGGTAATTTATGGGCCTGACATGTTAGAGGATAACCTTACAGCACAACCCACAGCAGTAACGGAAGTGCCACCATTGTTATCACCTCAAACGCAGACCGTGGTAGAGCCATCCCCTGAGATACCAACTAGGGATTTTTTGAACAAACATTTTTGTAAGCCAGACCTGCAAAAAAGATGCCGTGAATTGGGACTGACAAATGTTTGGACAAGTAGCAAAAGCCAACTCATTGAGATGATAATTGAAAAGTCACGGCCACCTTCCAACGATATTGTACGTGATGGTACGCACACACCACCCTCACCCAGCCACTCACCGCCCACACCCCATGAGGTTACGCAGACTCTTCCCTCTGACACCCGTCAGCAGGTTAACTTAGACCATGACAGAGTGGACATGCTCGATATCGTCAGAAAAATCGAGACAATCATGTCCAAGTTAGAAACTAAAGATTCTGAAATTGACTTGCTAAATACTGAAATAAAGACGGCCTACCACACGATCGAGCAACTTCAGAACCGTATTGCTGAGTTGGAACAGCATCACTGTGGGAGTGAAGCACATCATCATGCATCGGGAACATGCTCTACACCACCTAACAACTGCCTCCTCCTTGGAGATACAAATTTACGAACGATTTTACGTTCCGATCTCCAAAATAATTGCCAAATAAGGACCATCTTTGAAGCAAATATGGATTTACTCAGATGCTGGATAAATGAAAAACTAAGTTATATTCCATCTCAGTGTATATTATACAACGGAATCACAGATATATTTGAAGAGAAGTCACCAACAACAATACTGAACAACTTAAGTCTGTTGATCGCTGAATTGAAGGAGACAAACAGTGAAATGAAGGTACACTCGGAAGCACTAATTTCTCCCCCCCTAGTAGCCGGAGTCGCGGCCAGTGAGAGACCAGGCGTTCGAACACCCCACACCCACATCCCCTCCCCCAACCCCAGTGGCAAATGTTGTTGGACAAATGTGGAACGGCCAAAGCTGGTGATCTTACAAGGTCATGATTGTTTTTATAGAGAATCAGAACCAGTAGGTGTAGGTATATAAAGGTATTTAATGTGTATTACTGTGCTGTTATCCACAACATATGAAAAAGGAACGAAAAATGAAAGAAGACCTACATTGTATTATGTGTTATTGTCTGTAATAGTTACGTCCTATATTATAATGTTACAAATAAGTATAGTATAATGAACAGCATCTGTTGAAAGATATGATGTCTTTTCTCACACATTCTCATTCCCACCACCACCACCACCACCCTTCTCTCTGGGTTTATATCAACCAAACACCTCTCTTATCCTCCTGTCCCCCACTCCCACGCTTAGTTAACCAACATAAAGATATTGATGAAATGATCCGTCAGGTATTGATCATATTAATATTAGCATACACCTCAGTATTAAGCACCAACAAATCATTAACATACAATACTTCGATAAACCTGTCAACTATTTCATCTTGTAAGCTGTTACGTGACATATGCACTGCAAGTTTGACCTTGTTACAGGGACATACTGCTGTTTATTGCTAACACAGGTTATGGGTGTTTTTGGACGTCCATCAGTTCATATTAACGTGACAATTTAAGCCTCACATTATAAACATGTAAGGTTTATATTCCTGTCACTACCGTATTAACCAAACGAATCAGGGATCGGTTCTGACGAACCACAAACTCTCTGCTTCAACGAAAATATTTCGACCTCTTGTCACAACAGTGACAAAATGTCACAATGTATACGACTGAATGTGGGTCAGTCGTCTACATAATGACATTGTGTCACTGTTGTCACAGGGGGTCGGAATATTTTCGTAAAAAAAAGCAGAGAGTTTGTGGTTCGTCAGAAATCCCTGATTCGTTTCGTCCATCCATTAATGACAGGAACATAAATCTTAAGTGTTTATAATGTAAGGCTTAAATTGCCACGTTAATATGAATTCATGGGCGTCCAAAACCACACACAACCTGTGTTAAAGTAAAACAACCGTATGTCCTTGTATCACAAGGTCCAACTTGCGGTGAGTATGTCACGTAACAGCTTACAACAAGATGAAATAGTCGGCAGAGTATACCGAAGCATTGTATGTTATTGATTTGTTGGTGCTTAATACAGAGGTGTATTATAGTAATAATATGATCAATACCTGACGGATCATTTCATCACTATCTTTGTTTACGTTGGTTAATAATGGGTGTGACTGGTGGACGAGAGGATAAGAGAGGCGTGTGGAGACAGGAATCGAGAGAGATGGGTGGTGGTGGTAACGGAAATGAGAATGTATGAGAAAAAGACATCATATATTTCAACAGATGCTGTTCACAACACTATACTTATTTGTAACATTATAAAATAGGACATAAGTATTATAGACAATAACACATGGCACACTGTAGGTCTTCTTTCATTTTCGCGCCTTTCCTCTACAGTGTGCCATGTGTTATTGTCTATAATACTTATGTCCTATTTTATAATGTTACAAATAAGTATAGTGTTGTGAACAGCATCTGTTGAAATATATGATGTCTTTTCTCATACATTCTCACTCCCGCCACCACCACCCATCTCTCTCGATTCCTGTCTCCACCAAACGCCTCTCTTATCCTCTCGTCCACCAGTCACACCCATTATTAACCAACGTAAACAAAGATAGTGATGAAATGATCCGTCAGGTATTGATCATATTATTACTATAATACACCTCTGTATTAAGCACCAACAAATCAATAACATACAATGCTTCGGTATACCTGCCGACTATTTCATCTTGTTGTAAGCTGTTACGTGACATACTCACCGCAAGTTGGACCTTGTGATACAAGGACATACGGTTGTTTTACTTTAACACAGGTTGTGTGTGGTTTTGGACGCCCATGAATTCATATTAACGTGGCAATTTAAGCCTTACATTATAAACACTTAAGATTTATGTTCCTGTCATTAATGGATGGACGAAACGAATCAGGGATCGGTTCTGACGAACCACAAACTCTCTGCTTTTACGAAAAATATTCCGACCCCTGTGACAACAGTGACACAATGTCATTATGTAGACGACTGACCCACATTCAGTCGTATACATTGTGACATTTGTCACTGTTGTGACAAGAGGTCGAAATATTTTCGTTGAAGCAGAGAGTTTGTGGTTCGTCAGAACCGATCCCTGATTCGTTTGGTTAATACGGTAGTGACAGGAATATAAACCTTACATGTTTATAATGTGAGGCTTAAATTGTCACGTTAATATGAATTGATGGACGTCCAAAAACACCCATAACCTGTGTTAGCAATAAACAGCAGTATGTCCCTGTAACAAGGTCAAACTTGCAGTGCATATGTCACGTAACAGCTTACAAGATGAAATAGTTGACAGGTTTATCGAAGTATTGTATGTTAATGATTTGTTGGTGCTTAATACTGAGGTGTATGCTAATATTAATATGATCAATACCTGACGGATCATTTCATCAATATCTTTATGTTGGTTAACTAAGCGTGGGAGTGGGGGACAGGAGGATAAGAGAGGTGTTTGGTTGATATAAACCCAGAGAGAAGGGTGGTGGTGGTGAGTGGTGGGAATGAGAATGTGTGAGAAAAGACATCATATCTTTCAACAGATGCTGTTCATTATACTATACTTATTTGTAACATTATAATATAGGACAACTATTACAGACAATAACACATAATACAATGTAGGTCTTCTTTCATTTTCGTTCCTTTTTCATATGTTGTGGATAACAGCACAGTAATACACATTAAATACCTTTATATACTTACACCTACTGGTTCTGATTCTCTATAAAAACAATCATGACCTTGTAAGATCACCAGCTTTGGCCGTTCCACATTTGTCCAACAACATTTGCCACTGGGGTTGGGGGAGGGGATGTGGGTGTGGGGTGTTCGAACGCCTGGTCTCTCACTGGCCGCGACTCCGGCTACTAGGGGGGGAGAAATTAGTGCTTCCGAGTGTACATGTTTGTCAGATTGTGTCACCTCCCAGTTCACATGAAATACAGGCGAGAGTACAAGACTACAACGAACAGCTAATTAAATGGGGTGAAGCCAACGGTATAAATATAATCAGAACTGTTCCTTCATTCACACTGAGCACAGGTGAGATAGATGATCTCTGCTTCGAAACGAAAATTAGTCCATATCCCACGCTGAATAGACTGGGCGCAGTCAAGTTACTCAGTACCATTAAAAGGCAGTGTCCAGACTTCCATCTCTGCAGTAATTGGGAGGATATCAAGAAAAGTATAAACACACAAACACCACAACGAAGTGAAAATAGATACATGGGTCATAATAACCTCAGATCAGTAAACCGTGAACCCGCCCAGAGCGCTGGCTCCCTCGGCCCGCCAACCTACACAGGTGTGGTTTCCCTACGCTCTCATAGCAGAACAACACAACGAGGAAATCCATACACTCAAAAGTCTCCCACCGATAGAGCTTCCCATCAGTCCTTTACTGCTCCTAAACCACGAGGCCCTTTCCATCTCACACCTGCCAGAACAATGACAAGAGAACATGAGACAGGCTGGAGCAGCGAGGAGGATGCATTCAGCCCCGAGCTGCACGATGTAGCCCTGAGGAGAACGCGGGAGGATAGACACCATACAGCCTATAATCAAGCTCCCGCCTATACCTTACGAGTGGGCAGATGGAACAGAGGCCACCCAGTGCAGAAACACGCAAGTACCCCGGTGTCTGAAATTCAGGAAATGTATAGTGATAACTCGCATGGTTACAGAAGGGAAAGAAATAGATATGCTAGTGAGAGTACCGCGGTGTTTGAAACGCAGAAAATGCACAGTGATAACTCGTATGGTTACAGAAGGGAAAGAAATAGATATGCTAGTGAGAGACATAAAACAGGGTGTTACAATTGCGGCGAATTCAATCATATTCAAAGAAATTGTAGGTTTGACCACAAACTCTTATGTGGCAACTGTCAACGTTTAGGTCATAAGAGCCGCTTATGTCAACAGTATAGGGCGTAGGATGATGGCGAAGAAGCATCTGCCGTTGTTGAAATAAAGGAGTTTAAAAAGGATTTGCTAACTGTTGAACACATTAATGCACAATCACTGATATCGAGTTTGGACGAGGTGAAGTTATTGATAATAGATAGAAAAATCGATGTTTTATGTATAAGTGAAACATGGCTTCAAGCAAACACCCCAGATGGCTGTGTAGAAATTCCTAATTACAAGATTTTTAGATGCGACAATGGTCGAGGAGCCGGGGTATGCACATATGTCCATAGTACCCTCAATCCCTCTGTCATTAACCTAGATGTGCCAAGGCCGACAGGCGTGGAGGATGTATGGGTAAAGATACAGTGTAGGAAGTGGCCGGCCATCATCATTGGTTGTGTATATAGACATCCTAAGGCTTTAGCCACATCATTTGACTACATTCAAGACGTTTTTAGGATGGTATGTTTGCGTGACAAAAGTGTCTTTATCCTAGGTGATTTTATTGATGACATAATGACAACGGGCAATAAAATCAGTAAGATAATAAAAAATAACAAGTTGACACAAATAATAGATCAACCCACAAGAACAACATCAACATCAGCTACATTACTAGACCTTATAATAACTAATAAACCTGATGTCATTCTATCACAAGATGTAGTTCCTCAAGTCATAGCTGACCATGATCTAGTATCTGTTGTTTTAAATGTAAGAAAACCTAGAAAACTGCCTGTGGTAAAAACTTTTCGTAATTTGAAGAACTATGATAAAGACACTTTCTGCTCGCTCCTCCTTGACATGTTCATAATATGAATGATATATTTTTAACTGACAATGTCAACAAACAAGTAGACATTTTTAATGACGTTTTTATTAATTGTCTTAATATGTGTGCCCCTTTTGTAACTAGAGCAGTGAGAGGAAAACCAACACCATGGATGAATGACGATATCCGTGAGGCAGTGGAGGAACGTAATAACTTGCAAAGAGAGCTTAAAATCGACACAAGTAATTCACGGTTACGGGAACGTTACAAGATAGCCAAGAAACAGGTAAAGCAACTAATTAATAAAACTAGGACGGATCACTACCACGACCGTCTTAAAGACAGTAAAAGGAACACTTCGGCCACATGGAGCGTCATTAGAGAAATTATCCCTAGTCAGAAAAATAAACATAATGCCTATAATTTTGATAATTTAAGTGAGAAAGCCGAAGAGTTCAATAATTTCTTTTCTAGTGTTGGAGAATCCACTTTTAAACGCTCACAGAAAGAACTAACTAATGAAGGTAAATCTGTCCTCCAACTTCCTCACTCTAATATCAATATTGTCTCTGCTTTTAGACCAGAACCAGTAGATACTAACACCGTTATATTAACAGTCAAAGATCTTAATGCAACCAGCTCTGTTGGCTCTGATGGTATAGGGTTACTGTTTCTCCGGGACGCGCTATGTGTCATACTCGTAGTTCCTTTCCTCACGTGTATAGTCGACACATCCTTGGTGACGGGAGTGTTCCCTGAGACCTGGAAGCACGCACTGGTTGTCCCGATATACAAAAATGGTGACTCTGACAGTGTGAATAATTATAGACCCGTATCTATACTACCCATCATATCTAAAGTACTGGAAAAAATTGTTGCTAAACAGCTGTCATTTTACTTAGAATCCAACAATTTACTGTCTAAGAGTCAACATGGCTTTCGACCCAAATTATCTACTGAGACGGCCCTTACTACCGTCACAGATAAATTATATGAAAATATGGACAACAAGAAAGTATCCTTGTTAACTTTGTGTGACCTCTCCAAGGCATTTGATACTGTTAACCATAATATCCTTCTAAATAAATGTTCTTTATTAAATATTGATTGCTTTTGGTTCGATAATTATTTGAAGAATAGAAGTATGTCAGTTCGTCTCGAAAACAACATATCTAAAAAGAAAATTATTAGCTATGGGGTCCCACAAGGCTCGATCCTTGGTCCAATTTTATTTGGCATCTATGTAAATGACTTACATGCACACGTTGACTGTTTCATGATACAATATGCTGATGATACACAATTTTTGCACTCGGGAACTATAGAAGATCTTAATCAAATCATTAAAGACACTGAGGACACTCATGTTAAATGTCGAGATTATTTTCTAAAGAATGGTTTGATGTTCAACTCCTCTAAAACTCAATGTATATTTATAGGAACTCGTCAGCTGTTATCTAACATTCCACCAAACACAACGATAAATTTTAATGGGAACATCATATACCCAAGCAAACATGTGAAAAACTTAGGAGTCTATATTGACCGTTTTATGCTTTTTGACGGCCACATTAACGAGTTAAATAAAAAAGCTATGGGTATTTTAATGTATATCAGTAGAATAGGTGACAGCTTAGATAAACAAACCAGAGTCATTGTTGTACAGACACTCGTTGTAAGCTTAATTGAGTATTGCATTAGCATATGGGGGACAACAAGTGACACGGTAATATCTAGTGTGCAGAAATTGCAAAATTTTGCAGCAAGGGTAGCAGTGGGAGGAGTAAAGAAATATGACCATATATCTCCATCTTTCAAGGAACTGAAATGGCTAAGATTAAAGCAGAAACATGTATTTGACGTAGGTGTAACTATTTTTAAATTTTTACGAGGATTTTATCCAGACTGGTTTTTACCATTAAGCAGTAGACAAGCTGTCACCAGCAACATCACCAGACAGAGGCACAGCTTGTATGTGCCGCGCACTAAGACACACAGTGGAGACAGGCGCGCTGCTGTACTGGGAGCCAAGCTATGGAATGCCCTCCCGCCCTCCCTCACACACGCGCCCTCTCTTAACACTTTTAAAGCTAGACTTAAGGAATTTCTGCTAACAAATAATGTTTAAGTTAGACTTAGGTTTTTATTGTCTTCTTTTTAAAAAATTTACTCTATTTTATTTTATTTTATTTTTGCGTTTTTGTGTATGTGTATGTGTCTTTTATTTTAACTTTTTACCTTTGAGGTTTAGTGGTAAACAATTTATCAAATTTTATATTACCACATATAATAATTGTAGGAGACTTATGCATCTGTAAGTATTGTAATTCGTGTACCTATTTGCAATTACTGAATATTCATTGTAATTTGTGTAATAACCACTTTGGTGGATAATAAAAAATCTGAATCTGAATCTCTCTCTCTCTCTCTCTCTTTCTCAAGGTTGAGTAAAAGTTTCATCAAATACATAAAATAAGAAACATCTGTGAGCGTAAAACACACACACACACACACACACACACACACACACACACACACACACACACACACACACACACACACACACACACACACACACACACACACATTCAAGAAAGACTTTTAAAGGAAGCCAAAGTTGCGAGAACAAAAGAAGATAAAAAATGTGTGTGTGTGTGTGTGTGTGTGTGTGTGTGTGAGAGAGAGAGAGAGAGAGAGAGAGAGAGAATAAAAAAACAGTACGAGAGAAGTAAAATGAAAGTGTGAAACAGAAACTGTGTGTGTGTGTGTGTGTGTGTGTGTGTGTGTGTGTGTGAGAGAGAGAGAGAGAGAGAGAGAGAGAGAGAGAGTAGGAATTCTGTCGGTGTCGGCGGTGTGAGAATCATTACGGGCATAAACTGAACGATGAGAGAGAGAGAGAAGAAGAAGAAAGGAAGGAGCCTCGTGTCTTGGCGTCTTAAGTATTTCTGGAGTCCGTCTTAAGCGACAATTACTTCAGAAAATTTCCTTCAGTGTTTTTATACCGCAGACAAGGTAGTGTGTGTGTGTGTGTGTGTGTGTGTGTGTGTGTGTGTGTGTGTGTGTGTGTGTGTGTGTGTGTGTGTACGCGCGCGTCAAATAAGGTAATGTGATTTGGAAATTCCCACCGTATCACTTAATGTGTGTGTGTGTGTGTGTGTGTTACTGGCTCCTCGTAGTATAAGAAGTTCAAATCCCCCTTAGTTACGAGAATAAGCTGTTGTAAGTTATTTTTTGAAGACTGGACCGTCTTAGTTACAAGGGGAACTATATTTTCATAGTTACGGTGGGAAACTATAATTTTTAAGTCTTAGTTACGAGGGGAAACTATATTACTAGTCTTAGTTACGAGGGGAACCTATTATTTTGGTCTTAGTTGCGAGGGGAAACTATTATTTTTGTCTTAGTTACGAGGGAAATCTTTATTATTTTCTTAATTACGAGGGGAAACTATTTTTTCTTAGTTACGAGGGTAAACTATGGTAAGATATTTTGTGGCGTGGTGAAAGTTTGCTGTGTGGCCAACAAGAAGGCTGATCCCCTGTTTTGTGGCTGGAGGGACGAGGAGGGATGAGGGAGGACGAATTTTAGCCATCTGGATCGTCTTCATCGTTTTTGTTATCGTCATAGTTATTGTCATCGTCATTATCAACATCATCATCATCATCATCATCATCATCATCATCGTCATCATCATCTTCATTATCATCGTCATCATCATCATCATCATCATCATCACTGTTAGTCAGACATCCTTATCGTCTTCATATTCGTTATCTTTCATTCATCTTCCATTATTTTCATCCTTCTTCGTCGCCTTCGTCATCTTCTTCACTTTCATCGTCTTTGTCATCGTCTTCCTCTTCCTCAGACAAGAATTTTCATCTTCATTGTCACTTATTGTCACATCGTCGTCTTTGTCATCTTCAGTCCTCATTCTTCGTTTCAGTCCTTCGTCGTCATCGTCATGTTCAGTATGCATTCATATTTCTTCATTTCCTTCCTACATCGTCATCGTCTTCGCCATCTGCAGGGCTTATTCTTCTTTCATCATCATCATC
>NC_137069.1:14792128-14829628 GCF_032717465.1 Coenobita brevimanus
ATACATGCTAGGGCTGTCTCATACAGGACTGGTGTATTGGTATTAGCGGGGGTATTTTTACGACATGTCGGCGGGTCTTCTGGTAGATCAGTAAAGTATGATTTTACTAAATTCAAATCCTTAAACTGTTCCGTCCAAGCGGGGATTTGAACCTGGGTCCGGTAGGACTGCAGACCACCTCTCTACCGATTGAGCCACCACCTCTGACTCTGACTCAGTGGGTCACGTCACTCTGTCCGTCGCAGGGGTAGGCAGTGAACAGTATAACTGAACAGTTTAACTGTGTCACAATAAAACCCTTTAACCCCAGAGTGTCTATACCCCACCTTCACTTACGATACAAGATAGACATAAAGGGGAGTGAGACAGAGGAAGACCTGCCTCAAAATATACAATCTCCACGCCATCCAACGCCTCACGACATTACTGGCGACAGAGGTGCCTTGCCAGTCTACAAACTCTTAATAGCTACGACTATTATATACATTTGGCAGCAGCAGAAATCTGCGATGCTCTACGATACCGACATCGGTGGCAACGATTCTCTACCATACCCACTTATTTTCACTGGTGGCACCTACCTACTAAGATACCCACCTACCTACCAATCTACCTGTCGACATCTTTAGGGAGGGGTGAAGGAGGGGATGAGGGAGGGGATGAAAGAGGGGGTGAGGGAACGGTGAAGGAGGGAGTGAGGGAGGGATGAAGGAGAGAGTAAGGGAAGGGTGAAGGAGGGAGGGTGGGTGGGGCGAGGGAGAGGTGAAGGAGGGAGTGTGGGTGGGGCGAGGGAGAGGTGAAGGAGGGAGCGATGAAAGGCTGAAGGAGAAAGTGAGGGGGGGTGGTGAAGGAGAGAGTAAGGAAGGGGTGAAGGCGGGGGTGAGGGAGGGGTGAAGGCGGGGGTGAGGGAGGGGTGAAGAAGGGGATGAAGGAAGGGTGAGGGAAGGGTGAAGGCTGTGGTGAGGGAGGGAGAAGGGTGGGGGTAGTCTCACAAGGCCTGTGTATATTATGCAACAACCAGCAACACACGTCAGTTTCTGTGCAACATTCATGATATACTCCGTTCACTCTAACTTGGCTCTGAGATTCGTCCGTTTGCTGCTTGTTTCCCTTAGCTCAGTGGCTGAATAGAATACTACTTCTTTACATCTTTTCCATAGCACTTCTTCGTGACTAGCAGTATATTCTAGTGTTATTCTCTTGTTACATCTTTGTATTCAAGCTGGAGAGATAGCAATTTTAGGCCAAGTTGAAGTGAACAGAGTATTCAAGCTGGAGAGATGGCAATTTTAGGGCAAGTTGAAGTGAACAGAGATTAGTTAGGATGGTGCTGGTGGTGGCGATGGATGTGGTGATGATGATGATGATGAGGATGAGGATGAGGATGTTAAAGATGATACTAATGGTGATGATGGTATTGATGTGATGATGGTCGTGGTGGTAGTTTTGATGACGATGATGACGATAATGGTTTCGATGATGAACAAAACATCCTCTGTATCGCAATAGAAGGAAAGGAGGTGGGGGTGGGGGGCCTTTGGAGGGGGCGGGAGATGGGCATGTATAGAGAAAGGGCTCTAAATTATTCAGGGCTCTGCATCTCTCTCTCTCTCTCTCTCCTCTCTCTCTCTCTCTCTCTCTCTCTCTCTCTCTCTCTCTCTCTCTCTCTCCCCGTGCATCAGGCGTCTGGTGGAGGTGGGTCATTTCCCCAGAATACCCGGGGAATAAGCAGGTGATACGAGCAAGCCTGGAATTTTGCGATACCATGAAGAAAATGGGTGAGAGTGGATTTGACCAACTGAGAGAGAGAGAGAGAGAGAGAGAGAGAGAGAGAGAGAGAGAGGGGGGGGGATATAAAACTGAAAGGAAGAGAAAGAGAAATGTTAGCAAGAATGAAGGGGGATAAAAAGCTGAAAGGAAGAGAAAAAGAAATGGGAGCAAGAATGAAGGGATAAAGTGATGCGCAAAGAAAGACGAGGATGTAACAGATGCACAGAGAGAGAGAGAGAGAAAGCTGAAAGGAGGAGAAAAAGAAATGGGATAAAGAAAGTGATGCACAAATAAAGACGAGGATGTAAGACATGCAGAGAGAGAGAGAGAGAGAGAGAGAGAGAGTCCATGAATACCGAAAAACATTCCACATGCATACATATATGCATGTACAGTATATCTTCAGAACACACACACACACACATTATATATATATATATATATATATATATATATATATATATATATATATATATTGTTACATAGCCTATGATTTCATCATCCTTTGTATAATTCTAACGTACAGTATGCTGCATGTTTGATCACGATTCGCCTCGTGGCTTCCATAGTGCGTGTTCTACCTCACTCCCCCCTCCTCCCTTATAGTAGAGTAAGTCGTTCTTTCTGTTGTTCAGAGCAGGAGTGTCAACTCTTTGTCCCCTATGGCTTCATTTGCGCGTCCTTCTTACAAGTTGTATCAAGCTCTGTCGGCCCCTATATAATGAGCTCAATCTCTGCATTAATTGCCACTTAGATCTACTCCTCATTTTGTTCACATCTCTGTCCTCCCCTGTACAGTTGTTATTATTTTTGTGAGTGCTCAGGAAGTCTTCAACCATCTAGCTGCTGTGTAATTTGAGTATAAGTGTTATTACATTTTTTCTTGTACTGTATAGCATAAGGTGTTAATTCGTAGGCCTGGTGAGGTTTTTGTGATTAATGTAAAGTTTTTACTGTCAGCCAGTAGTAATAATATTTTGTATCTGTAATAATATATCTTGCATTAACTGAGCATTATCCGGTTTTCTCATTTTATCAGGGCTGACTTAGATAAATTTACTCTTGCTAATTTCGTGTTAATAGCGGCTATTGCAGTTAACCATATATTTAACCTGTTTTTGCCATTACATTATCCTTATGAGTCCTGAATGTTTAGTTGTTAGTTTGAGCATTAAACTTTAACTTGTAATTTTACCTAACTCTTTTGTTTTGAACCTGGAACTTTGCGGAACAGTTTTCTCTGTTCCGTAACTTAAATTTGGCGACCTCTTATCAGGATATTCAGGATATTATCATAAGGATATTGCTTGATATTTTGTGACTGTGATTTATTCATGATGTCTACTATTACTACTTTTGATGAAGCCAAAGATTTTTTATCAAATGTGCAAACAGTGTTGGATGTAGAAAACAGAACAAAGAATGAACTTAAGCTTGTTGCTCAACAATTGGGAATTGCTCTTCGCTCTCATCATTCTAAAGATCAAATTGTTGACATAATTAATGAAAGCTTGTTTTTTTTAACTCCTCCAGATGAGCGAACGCAGATTGAATTAGCTAAGTTACAGCTAGCCTTGCAGGAGGCTCGTGCTAAGGAGGCTGAGTTTCACGCACAAGTTGAAGTTGCTAGGATTCAGGCAGACCATGAGTATCGCATGAAACAATGTGGAACTGGATCATCTAGCTCTGATGATTTTGATGTGGCTAAAAATGTTAAACTTGTCCCTCCTTTTAATGAATCTGATTTAACAAAGTATTTTCAGTGAGAGGGTAGCTACAGGTTTTAATTGGCCCAAAAAGTATTGGCCAGTACTCCTTCAAACTGTTCTCACCGGTAAAGCTCAAGTAGCTTATGCATCTTTGCCTCAGGATCAATCTGATAATTATGATGTAGTTAAGAGCTTGATTCTTAAGGCCTATGAGCTTGTTCCTGAAGCCTATAGAGTAAAATTTAGGACAACTTATAAGCAGGATAAGCAATCCCATGTTGAGTATGCAAAAATCAAAGAAGATCTGTTAGAGCAGTGGTTAAATTCTAAGAATGTGGATTCTGATTTTGATAAATTTAAGCAGATGATTTTGCTGGAGGACTTCAAAAGGTGTATTAATAATGATGTAAGCCTATATCTTGATGAGAAAAGAACAGATAATTCGTCTGATGCTGCAGTTTTAGCTGATGAATATGTTCTCACTCACAAGAGATATTCTAAAGAAAAAAGGAAAGCTGAGAGTAAGCCTCTACTCAGAGTACAGGTAACAGGAAAGAGAATAAAGATGATGTTTCTCAGGAAGTAAATACCAGCTTCACCTCTAGATTTCAGAAAAGTAAATGTACTTATTGTAGTAAGCTTGGTCATACTACGGAGAAATGTTTCAGGAGACAGCGTGATGTGAACAAAAAGGAGGCTTTAAATATTTAGTCAATTGGTCTAGTGTCCACTCTTGAGAGTTCCCAGAATTCTTTAAGTGAGTTAACTGAACCTGCTTTGAGGGGTAAACTAAATTCTCATGATGAAGCTCCTCTTTTAAGCAGTAACGTGGGTGACACTCTCAAGAGTTCATGTGCTAATTTCCTGCCTGATGGTTTTGTCAGTCCTCTGGACAGTAATGACATGAAATCAGTTCAAATATATCGTGATACAGGTGCTTGCCAATCCCTTATGCTGACCAGTGTTCTGATGAAACTGTAATCTTACAAGGTGTAGGGAATAATTACTTCTCTGTCCCTCTGTGCAGAGTGAATTTAGAGTCTGGTTTTGTTAATGGTTCCGTTATGGTTGGGTTGGTTGAGACACTCCCAATGTCAGGTGTAACTTTCTTACTTGGAAATGATATTGGTGGAAGTCAAGTGTGTCCAGCTCCTCAGTTGTCTGGTAAGCCAGTGGCTGCGGCCCAGGATCGTGATATCCCTGATGTGTTCCATGCATGTGCTGTCACTAGGGCTAAGTCTAAAGTTACTGGTGACTTAGAGGATAATGATGATGATGATGTTATCCTAGCTGACACTCTTCTTGCTAATTTGGACCACTCACCAGATGAGGCAGTACCCCGTAGTGTTGATAATTTGTCTCGTCAAGAGTTGGTTGAGTTGCAGGTTGCTGACCCTGAGTTGAAAGGTCTAGCTAACTCTGCTTGCAGTGAGGAAGAGTCAGCTGGTGCTTCTACTTGTTATTATATAAAGTCAGGAGTACTTACGAGGAAGTGGAGACCCCCAACAGAATCAGCCGACTGTGAGTGGGAGGTTGTACATCAAGTTGTCATCCCTCGTGTTTGTAGGCAGGATATCATTAGAGTGGCTCATGATTCCAGTTTGGCAGGACACCTTGGAGGAAGACTGTGGCACGCATTTTGAAACACTTCTACTGGCCAGGTATCTTCAGAGATATTTCCTGGTATTGTAGGTCTTGTCACACCTGTCAAGTTGTGGGGAAGTGTAATCAGACCGAAAAGGTTGCACCTCTAGTTCCCATTCCTGCTTTTGAGGCGCCATTCACCCGTGTGTTGGTGGATATTGTGGGCCCTCTTCCTAAGACTTCTTCAGGATTTTCTTATGTGTTAACCCTGATTTGTATGGCTACTCGTTATCCTGAAGCCATTCCACTTAGAAATATCTCAGCAAAGAACGTGGTTAAGGAAATGCTAGGGTTCTTCACCAAGTTTGGTCTACCCAAGGAGGTACAGTCAGACCGGGGAAGTAATTTCATGTCAAATGTTTTCAAGCAGTCTCTGAAAGAGTTGGGTATCACCCAGATCACGTCTTCAGCTTACCATCCCTAGACCCAAGGAGCGTTGGAGAGATATCATCAAACACTCAAATCGATGCTCAAGAAATACTGTTTGGAACATCAGAAAGACTAGGATAAAGGTCTTCCATTCGTTGTATTTGCCGCAAGAGAATCTCCAAATGAATCACTGGGCTTCTCACCTTTTGAACTACTGTTTGGCCATGAAGTAAGAGGACCCCTTAAGCTACTCAAGGAATGCTGGCTGTCGGAGGAAGATGACGTCAACCTGCTGGAGTATGTGATGAAGTTCAAAGAACGGCTGTCCACTGCTTTACAGCTGGCAAGAGAGAATTTAGGAGCTGCTCAGGAGATGATGAAGACTTGGTATGATAAGAAGTCCAGGTTACGCCACTTTCAGCCAGGAGATCAGGTTTTGATTCTGCTACCGGTGCATGGGCAACCTCTTCAAGCCAAGTTTAGTGGTCCTTATTTCGTGGAGAAGAAACTCAGTGATGTCAACTATGTCATCGCCACACCAGATCGTAGAAGGAACAAGCAACTTTGTCACATCAACATGCTAAAGTTATATCACAGGCAGGACGAAAATAACCCAGTCTGCATTATAACTGTTCCACCCGAGTCTGCAAGTGAATTTCTCCCATGCAGCATGAGCCTGAGTGATAGTTTGGGGAAGAATCCTGATATCATGAATGATCTCCAGACTAAGTTTTCTCATCTAGCTCCCGAGGAAAGGCAGGAGTTTTCGGCATTACTGCAGGAGTACCCGCAAGTGTTCCATGCTACTCCAGGAAAAACCACTGTGTTGATGCATGATGTCGATGTTGGAGACGCAAAGCCAATTAAACTGCCTCCTTACCGTGTGAACCCAGTGAAAGTTCCTCTCATCCAAAAGGAGCTTGGCTTCCTGTTGGACCACAAGATGATTGAGCCCTGTTAGAGCGAGTGGAGTTCTGTCACTCTAGTCCCTAAGCCAGGTGGGTCACAGTGGCTTTGCATCGACTACAGACGTGTTAATCAGATAACCAAAACAGACACTTACCCTCTCCCTCGTGTGGAAGATTGCATAGACAAGATCGGAAAGGCTAGGTACATAAGTAAGTTTGATTTGTTAAAGGGATACTGGCAAGTACCTATGACTGAACGTGCTAGGGAGATCTCATGTTTTGTAACACTAGGAAATAGCTACAAAGATTTTTGGGAATGGTAGGTTATTACAGGTGATTTGTTCATAACTTTTCAATTCTTATATCACCACTTACAGACCTACTGAAAAAGGGAGTTAAATTTGTCTGGACCGATAACTGTGAATCCTCTTTCAGCAAACTTAAAGCTATCCTATTAAGTCAGCCAGTGCTCGCTACTCCAAATTTTGCTAAGCCTTTTAAGATGGCTGTTGACGCAAGTGATACAGGAGCTGGTGCTGTTTTGCTGCAAGAGGATGATCACGGTATTGAACACCCTGTATCTTATTACAGTAAGAAGTTCACTCCACCTCAAAAGAACTACTCAACTATTGAGAAAGAGCTTTTGGCCTTGATTTTGGGTTTACAGCATTTTTCATTTTATTTGTGTTCTGGTTTTGACCCCATAGTCATTTATACCGATCATAACCCACTGAAATTCCTTAGTAAGTTTAAAGATAAGAATCAGAGATTGACAAGATGGAGTCTACTTCTTCAGGAGTATTCATTAGACATACAACATATCAAGGGGAAAGAAAATGTTATTGCAGATTGCTTATCTAGACTTTAGACAGATTGTTTTAGAGTAATAAGAAATTTCCTTTGTAAATTTCTTTTTCTTTGTGGGAAGGTGTTACATAGCCTATGATTTCATCATCCTTTGTATAATTCTAACGTACAGTATGCTGTATGTTTGATCACGATTCGCCTCGTGGCTTCCATAGTGCGTGTTCTACCTCACTCCCCCCTCCTCCCTTATAGTAGAGTAAGTCGTTCTTTCTGTTGTTCAGAGCAGGAGTGTCAACTCTTTGTCCCCTATGGCTTCATTTGCGCGTCCTTCTTACAAGTTGTATCAAGCTCTGTCGGCCCCTATATAATGAGCTCAGTCTCTGCATTAATTGCCACTTAGATCTACTCCTCATTTGTTCACATCTCTGTCCTCCCCTGTACAGTTGTTATTATTTTTGTGAGTGCTCAGGAAGTCTCCAACCATCTAGCTGCTGTGTAATTTGAGTATACGTGTTATTACATTTTTTCTTGTACTGTATAGCATAAGGTATTAATTCATAGGCCTGGTGAGGTTATTGTGATTAATGTAAAGTTTTTACTGTCAGCCAGTAGTAATAATATTTTGTATCTGTAATAATATATCTTGCATTAACTGAGCATTATCCGGTTTTCTCATTTTATCAGGGCTGACTTAGATAAATTTACTCTTGCTAATTTCGTGTTAATAGCGGCTATTGCAGTTAACCATATATTTAACCTGTTTTTGCCATTACATTATCCTTATGAGTCCTGAATGTTTAGTTGTTAGTTTGAGCATTAAACTTTAACTTGTAATTTTACCTAACTCTTTTGTTTTGAACCTGGAACTTTGCGGGACAGTTTTCTCTGTTCCGTAACAATATATATATATATATATATATATATATATATATATATATATATATATATATATATATATGTACAGTATATGAGAGAGAGAGAGAGAGAAAAGCATCAAGGCAGACAGACATTTAGACAGAAAAACATGCTAGATGGGCCGACTCAGCAAGACCCAGGGAAACCATCTCTCTCTCTCTCTCTCTCTCTCCAGCAAACAAAGCATGTAATTCACCGTAGCGTGATAATGATGACGCTAATGAGTGTGTTAGCGTGTTATAGTGTTATATAATGAGTGTAGGTTAATAGAAAAATTTAGAGAGAAATTAAAAAAGGTATAGGTAACAACTATTGATAGATAGATATAGATAGATAGATTGATAGATAGATAAAGAAATGAAAACAACAAGACTGTAAGAAGGGATCCCCTCTCTCTCTCTCTCTCTCTCTCTCTCTCTTTCTCAACCTGTTTATATAAAAACAGACGGGTAGACAGATGGAGATAGACAGATAGGTAGATAGACACAGGAAGGATATAGACAGACAGGTAGATAGGCAAACAGGACAGATAGACATACAGACCGACAGACAGACACAAGTATACTGGGAAAGAGGGGGATTTGACTCTCTCTCTCTCTCTCATTTGTATAGCATAACTGTACAGCATAAGAAGCCTAATGATGTTAATAAGTGTGCTTTAATGGGCAGACAGACAGACACAGAAACAGAAACCGAGATAGGATAGATAGACAGATAGATGGAGACAGACAGAGACAGTGAGGATGGAGGTGTTACTCCCTCGCATTTTGTCTTTGATATAGATAGATAGACAGACAGACGAACACACATACATACATACTTTATACTTACTGTATATACACGTACATGCCTACGTACATTCATACGTACATAATATACGTACATACATACATACATATATACTTACAACACTTAGAGAGAGACAGACAGGCAGGTAGACAGACAGTGAAAAAAGGTAAATATTCTCATATCTTGTGCATTTATACCGAGCAAAGCGAGAAGTTCAGCATAGCATGATGATGTTAGAGTGCATTATGCTGTTTAAGTGTGTGTGTGCGTGTGTGTGTGTGTGTGTGTGTGTGTGTGTGTGTGTGTGTGTGTGTGTGTGTGTGTGTGCGTGCGCGCGTTTTAGTATTTCATTGGTCGTCCTTATGTGTTTTAGTGCTCGTGTGTGTGTGTGTGTGTGTGTGTGTGTGTGTGTGTGTGTCTTTTAATGAGCTCTGTGTGGAATGTACAGAGTATGCTGTTAGGCTAATGAGGTCAGGATGGTGATGATGGTGATGATGATGATGATGATGATGATGATGATTGCTATTAATAATGGTGATGATAATGACTGCTATTAAAGATGATGATGATGATTGCCAGTAACGATGATGGTAATGGTGATGACTGCTAGTAATAACGATGATGATGATGATGGTGATGATGATGATGATGATGATGATGATGATGATGATGATGATGATAATGATGGTGATAATGATAATGATGATGATAAACTCAGTGTCGCAGTAGAAGGAAGGGGGGGTTGGGGGGCGGTGGGAGGGGGAGGGGGGAGGAACACGAAAGGCTTTCTAAATTATTCAGCGTTGTGCATCTCTCTCTCTCTCTCTCTCTCTCTCTCTCTCTCTCTCTCTCTCTCTCTCTCTCTCTCAAACGCCATATTCCTGCAAGAGGTGGTCACAAACGAATCTCCACGTCACCTTGTCTCGTACTGTCAGGCTGCCTTTTCTCCTATTAGGCTAACGTCACGCTCTTTGATCTCTCCACACCAACCCTCCATCTCATCCTCGGTGTTCCCCTCTTCCGTCCCCACTCCCTCCCACTTTCATGCATCCTCCTAGTCAGTCTCTCATTCTCCATCCTCTCCACCTCCTCGCTTCATCTCATCCTCGGTGTCCCCCTCCCCCTTCCCCACTCCACCTCACTCACGTACACTCTCCTAGTCAGTCTTTCTATCGTTTTTATTTATTTTATTTACTTCTCTGCAGTTCCATGTTAGAGTTGCCATAGATCCAGAAATAAAACACTGCCGACTGTCGATTTTAGGACCATAAAGTTGCCAGTTATTCGCTTCACAGCCAGTGTGTGTGTGTGTGTGTGTGTGTAGGTGAGGAGGAGGAGGAGAGAGAGAGAGAGAGAGAGAGAGAGAGTGTGTGTGTGTGTGTGTGTGTGTGTGTGTGTGTGTGTATGAGTGAAGTGCAGTGGGGTGCGAAGTGGTGTTGTGAGGCGTGGTGCAATGTGGCGTGGTGTTGTGAGGCGTGGTGCGGTGCGGCGTCGTGTGGGATGGTGTGGTGTGGTGCGGCGTGGTACGGTGCGGCGTGGTGTGTGATGTGGTGCGGCGTGATACGGTGCGGCGTGGTGTGGGACGGTGTGGTGCCGTGCGACGTCGTGCGGTGCTGCGTCGTGTGAGATGGTGTGGTGTGGTGTGGTGCAGTGTGGTATGGTGGGAGGTGGTGCGGTGCGGCGTGGTGCGGTGCGACGTGGTGCGGTGCGGCGTGGTGCGGTGCGGCGTCGTGTGGAATGGTGTGGTGTGGTGGGAAGTGGTGCGGTGCGGCGTGGTGCGGTGCGGCGTCGTGTGGGATGGTATGGTGTGGTGGGAAGTGGTGCGGTGAGGCGTCGTGTGGGATGGTATGGTGTGGTGGGAAGTGGTGCGGTGCGACGTCGTGTGGGATGGTATGGTGTGGTGGGAAGTGGTGCGGTGCGGTGTCGTGTGGGATGGTATGGTGTGGTGGGAAGTGGTGCGGTGCGGCGTCGTGTGGGATGGTATGGTGTGGTGGGAAGTGGTGCGGTAAGGCGTGGTGCGGTTCGGCGTGGTGTAGATTCTTACGAGTCAAGTATACTCAAACAACTAGCAGCAAATAAATAAAATATGTTAAGTAAATATATAAACGAATGAAGTATATAGTAAAGGAAGGATGGGAACCATCAGCATACGTAAACTAAAAATTTCCTTCTAGACACATATCGACTTGTTCGAATATCTAAACTAGTATTAATGAAACAGTAGCCAGACACCTTCCCTCGTGGTAACAGGGTAAGAAGAGTTTACATGTGGCCACACTACCTGCAAAGATGTGATCGACGAGAGGAAACTAGGCTCCGGGTCCATCCAACGTTCAGACATGGGTACAGCAGCAGCTCTAACTCGGTGCTTGGTTTCTTCTCGTCAGTCACAAAGAGGAGGAAGGGTGATTCGGGAAGCTGACGGTCCGTTTCTTGTTTCATTTTCATGTCTCCTCCTCTCACGCACAGTTAACTAAATTCCTTCACTTTTTTCTTATCTTTTATCTCCCATCTGTCCACATTTTGCCGTCCCTATCCCTCTCACACACATTTGATTCATAAGTGACTGAGTGGCCAATGCATTGCCCTGTCCAGCATTCACTGTTTCGAAGCATTAGGCAGGTGGGTACTGTGGAACTGCTTCGCTCGGACTGTGCTCTTGCCTCTCCGTCCACCCTCCCCCTCTCCGTCCACCCTCCCCCTCTCCTCTCCTTTCGTCTCTTTCCCTCTCCCTCCCTCCTTCCTGCCCCATTCCTCGCTGTTTGCATTGGTACCCATTTTCTAGGTTACTGTAGCTTCACAGTAAAACAGTATTTCAATATATGAGTGTGTATTTTCCACTTAAACAATGCACAACACTGAAACAACGACGCAAAGATAAATTTTCGTTTGGGGACCGATGACGTCACTGTACAAGCCCCGCCCACATACCTACCTGCATCCTCCCACACCGTGAGATCCTGATAGAGGACTCACACGCGTTTAAAAGTTTGTTTGGTTTTGCGGTGTTTATGGTGGTTTTGGCGTTCTGTTGGCGGTTTTGCGAGGAAAATAAGTGCGAGTGATATCCGTGGAAGTGTGTAGGACGCGCGTTAGTGACGATCCCATTGAACTACCATCATTTTCAGGTGAGTATTGCTTTCATAAATTGCACGTGAGATTTTTTCCCGATGCCTCTTGTGTCTTGGTCATCTACTGCTATTCTCTTCCTCTCCTGATCTTCCCCTTCTCTTCTTTCTTCAGACTTCCTTCCTCTTGGCTGTCCTCCTTTCATGCTACCCTCTCCATCACTTCCTCTTCAAGCAGCACTTTATTCTTCCTTCATTTTCACAACTAACCTGTTATTCTCTCTCTCTCTCTCTCTCTCTCTCTCTCGTGTGTGTGTGTGTGTGTGTGTGTGTGTGTGTGTGTGTGTGTGTGTGTGTGTGTGTGTGTGTGTATTCAGATTCCTTTTCTCATCACTCAGCATTCCCCCCACTCTCTCTCTCTCTCTCTCTCTCTCTCTCTCTCTCTCTCTCTCTCTCCCTCCACACAGTCCTTCAGTTTCATTCCTTTCACATTATAACATTTTTCCTGGAGTCTTTTTTCTCTCCCTCCCTCCCTCCCTTTCTCTCATCCCTTCTATGTCCTATTTTAAGGGGTACCTTCATGAAAATCTGTATTTCTTTGGGCTCCTGTGAAGAACAAGATTGCTAATTTGATGGAAAAAGAGGTGTGCATGATGATGATGATGATGATGAGGAGGAGGAGGAGGAGGAGGATAGTGTGATGATGATGATGATGATGATGATGATGAGGAGGAGGAGGAGGAGGAGGAGGATAGTGTGATGATGATGATGATGATGATGATTGACTGATTGATGGATGAAGATGAAAAAAAAGAGGTTTGGATGATGATGATGATGATGATGCTATAACTATACTCGTTTCACCTTAACTTGGCCCAGATATTCGTCCATTTGCAGCTTATTACACGTAGCTCATTGACAGAAAATGACAATGTTACGGCTCTACATCCTTCTCATAGGCCAAGTTAGAGTGAAAGGAGTTTAGATATTTTTATTTATATTTATTGGTGACTTTTATAACTGTGCCAAGGTTTTTGCTGTGAGGTTCCAATGAATCTCCTTGGTTACTAGTTAAATTTAGCCTCCAGTCCAACTATATCTTGCCGTCAACTGAGCTGGAAGGGGTTTGGGATCTTAGCCAAGTTAGAGTAAATATGCTTTAGTAAAGAAATAAAGTGTGCAGTGGAATTATCTTTATTTGGAGACCTACTGTACTGACTGAGGCTGCTCTCTCTCTCTCTCTCTCTCTCTCTCTCTCTCTCTCTCTCTCTCTCTCTCTCTCTCTCTCTCTTTCTCCCATTATCTCCTTTCTCTCTTTTCTCTCTCTCATCCCTCTTTCCTCTCTCCTTCCCACTTTTTCTCCAACTTTTCTACCAGATTTCTTCTTACATATCCTCGTAGTCCTTAAGTATATTCTCATCTCTGCGGTCTTCTGTACCTCTTATTTCATCCTCTCTTCCTTATTCTTCCTTCTCTTCCTCCTCTTTCTTTCCTGTTCCTCTTTTATCTTCTCCCCCTCCTCTTATACCTCTCACTCTTCTTCCTCCTCTCATTCTTCTCAGTTCTTTTTTTTTTCTTTCCCTTTCCCTCCTTCCCCATCAGTTTCCTCTCTCTCTCTCTCTCTCTCTCTCTCTCTCTCTCTCTCTCTCTCTCATTTTTTTATCCCTTCTCTACGTCCCCCCATCCCCCTTATTCCCTCCTACTTATCCCATCATTTCACCTCTTTTCATTTCCCCTCCCCTCCACCCTCCCTCTCACTCCCCAATCCTTCCCTTTACTCCCCCATCCTTCCTACCCTTTACTCCCCATTCCTCTCCTCTCCCCATTCTTCATCATTCCCCTTTTTATCTTTCCTTGCTACTCCCCTATCTCTCTGCATCCTTCCTCCACATCCCAATCCCACCCACTCCACCATCGCTCCCATCATCCCGCACCACACCACCCACACTCTCCCTCATCCCTTCCCTTCCCTTCCCCAACCCATACATCCATTTCATTAACTTTCCCCTTCTCTTTCCTCTCTCCCTTTCACTCTTCCATTCCTCACTCTCTCGTTTACTCTTCCATCTTCCTCCACCCTCTCCTTCCCCCATCCATCCTCCTCCACTCTCTCTGTACTCTCCCCCTGTTTCCCTTCATCCTCCCCTCCCCCCTCCCCATAAGTCTCTCGTAATATGAAAGTCAGTCTCTAGAGAAACCAGCCCGCCTGCAGGAGATTGTCCACACACACACACACACACACGCACACACACACACACACACGCACACACACACACACACACACACACACACACACACACACACACACACACACACACACACACACACACACACACACACACACTTGACTGAGTGTGTGTTCAGTCTGCTACTACACAGTAAACTATCAAGGGGGAGAAAAGGTGTTCTTGTATTCCACTGTCCCAGCCCAGGACGTGTTCTTCACTATCCTCCTAGACGCATCATAAAAAAAAAAAAAAAAAAAGTCTGCCCGAGAGAGAGAGAGAGAGAGAGAGAGAGAGAGAGAGAGAGAGAGAGAATACAGGGTGCTTCACTATTTTGAGACCCCGAAACAACACCAGTATATCCGAAACTTATGCACGGATTAATATGAAGCTTCGTACTTACAAACTTTAGTCTGTCACATAAATGGAGCTTTTAAGACACTCCCTGACACCTGAAGAGATAGATGCTGGAAATGAACAGGTACCATGCTGGGTGGACATTAGTGGGTTATTTTTTACTGATACGATGATTATGCTGTATTAGATAACTGATTTACTGATACGATGATTATGCTGTATTAGATAACTGATTTACTGATACGATGATTATGCTGTATTAGATAACTGATTTACTGATACGATGATTATGCCTTATTAGATAACTGATTTACTGATACGATGATTATGCTGTATTAGATAACTGATTTACTGATACGATGATTATGCTGTATTAGATAACTGATTTACTGATACGATGATTATGCTGTATTAGATAACTGATTTACTGATACGATGATTATGATGTATTTGATTTACTGATTTACTGATTCGATGATTATGATGTATGCGATAACTGATTTACTGATACGATGATTATGTTGTATTCAGTAACCGATTTACTGATTATCTGATTAACTGATACGATGATCATGCTGTATTCGATAAATGATTTACTGATACGATGATTATGCTATATTCAATAAATGATTTACCGATTTACTGATTAACTGGTTTACTGAGACGATGATTATGCTGTATTCGATAACTGGCCGCGTTTTTTTATTTTTTTTTTTTCTAACAAGATTTTTTTTTTTGGGGGGCGTGGAGGGTCTGAGGGGTAACTTTAAAGAGTAAGGATTTATAAACACACCTCGGACAGCTGATTAGTTTAAAGAAGTAATTATTATGAAGAGTCCAGCCCTTGAAGTCTGTATGGTACATTGAAAAATCGCTCGTATGGAACCCAGGATTTAGTTCTGTTTCAACACTAAAGGAGAGCGCGTTCAAAACCTGGTGTGTGTGATTAAACTGTAATGAAATGCTGAAAGTAAGTGCCAAATTTCGTATAAATAGCTTAGTTAGTAACTAGAATTTTTATATTACTCTGGCGCCTCTCATTAGTGAATCACCGTATATCTATCTGTCGATCTATCTGTATCTATCTGTCTGTCCATCTATATCTGTCTATATGTTCTATCTATCTATCTATCTGTCTACCAATATGATCTCTCTATCTCTCTGTTTATCTGTATGATCTGTCCGTTTATCTGTCTGTCTGTCTATACATGTCATTCTATATCTATCTATCTTTGTATCTATCTATCTCTTTCTGTATCTATCTCTGTCTATCTATCTATATCATATCTATCTTGATCTATCTATCTTTCAGTTCGATTCTGGCCACTTAGAAGAAATCCCTCTAAGTTAACATATCCTAAACTATGATATCCTTTCCCAGAGCTCATACGCTTATGCACTTGGGGACAACAATTCGTCTTACATTTCACCTCCTGTAGTTCTGACTTTCCTGTGTTGTCTAAAAATCCGAAGCGGAGAGAAACCTGGTGTGTGTGTGTGTGTGTGTGTGTATTATTTCATGTTTACCTGTACTCACCTCCCACCAACATAAAAAGTGTCTGGGCTACTAAATAACACAACTACCATTGCATGCTCCCGTGACTCATTTCCCCAATGGATTTATTTTAGCCATGCGTGACGTCATTGTATCGTTCATGAGACGCCAAAATTTATCTAAAAACCTTCCATTATACCATTCCTACCTCAAAACTTCATCAAATTTCACCTTTTGTTTTCTACTCGTATCAGACATTTTTTTTTTTTAAACTGGGTGTGGAGTTTTTCGTCCTTTTGCAAAATTTTATCGCCTAAGCTACCGGTTGAAAAGTACCACGCTACAGCTGTACGTCCTTCCTGCAGCACTTCTTCGTGACTAGCATCGTAATCTAGTGTTTGTTTTGGTTAAAGTGAACAGGGTATAGTTGTGCGAATCGGCGTTCCTCAGATTTGATAAATTATTATTATTATTATTATTAATTTATTATTGTTATTATTATTATTATTATCATTTTTTTTGGAGGGGGAGGTCTGTTCGGAATTTGCGCCCCCTCCCCACCACGCACATTTATTTCCACACTTGCCCTTCACGTATGTATGTATGTACCCATATATATATATATATATATATATATATATATATATATATATATATATATTGTTACGGAACAGAGAGAGATAATGAACACTTCAAGTGAGAACACCAAAATCACTACTGTCCCGCAAAGTTCCAGGTTCAAAACAAAAGAGTTAGGTAAAATTACAAGTTAAAGTTTAATGCTCAAACTAACAAAAAAACATTCAGGACTCATAAGGATAATGTCATGGCAAAGAACAGGTTAAATATATGGTTAACTGCAATAGCCTCTATTAACACGAAATTAGCAAGAGTAAATTTATCTAAGTCAGCCCTGACAAAATGAGAAAACCGGATAATGCTTAGTTAATGCAAGATATATTATTACAGATACAAAATATTATTAATAATGGCTGACATCAAAAACTCCACATGAATCACAAAAACCTGACCAGGCCCACGAACCAACACCCCATGCCATACAGCACAAGAAAAAATGTAATAACACTTATACTCAAATTACACAGCAGCCAGATGGTTGGAGGCTTCCTGAGCACTCACAAAAATAATAACAACTGTACAGGGGAGGACAGAGATGTGAACAAAATAAGGAGTAGATCTAAGGGGCAATTAATGCAGAGACTGAGCTCATTATATAGGGGCCGGCAGAGCTTGATACAACTTGTAAGAAGGACGCGCAAATGAAGCCATAGGGGACAAAGAGTTGACACTGCTGCTCTGAACAACAGAAAGAACGACTTACTCTACTATAAGGGAGGAGAAGGGGGGAGTGAGGTAGAACACGGAAGCTTGGTCACTATGGAAGCCACGAGGCGAATCGTGATCAAACATGCAGCATACTGTACTTTAGAATTATACAAAGGATGATGAAATCATAGGCTATGTAACACCTCCCCACAAAAAAAAAAAAAAAAAAGAAATTTACAAAGGAAATTTCTTATTACTCTAAAACAATCTGTCTAAAGTCTAGATAAGCAATCTGCAATAACATTTTCTTTCCCCTTGACATGTTGTATGTCTAATGAATAGTCCTGAAGAAGTAGACTCCATCTTGTCAGTCTCTGATTTTTATCTTTAAACTTACTAAGGAATTTCAGTGGGTTATGATCGGTATAAATGACTATGGGGTCAAAACCAGAACACAAATAAAATGAAAAATGCTGTAAACCCAAAATCAAGGCCAAAAGCTATTTCTCAATAGATGAGTAGTTCTTTTGAGGTGGAGTGAACTTCTTACTGTAATAAGATACAGGGTGTTCAATACCCTGATCATCCTCTTGCAGCAAAACAACGCCAGCTCCTGTATCACTTGCGTCAACAGCCATCTTAAAAGGCTTAGCAAAATTTGGAGTAGCGAGCACTGGCTGACTTAATAGGATAGCTTTAAGTTTGCTGAAAGAGGATTCACAGTTATCGGTCCAGACAAATTAAACTCCCTTTTTCAGTAGGTCTGTAAGTGGTGATACAAGAATTGAAAAGTTAAGAACAAATCTCCTGTAATAACCTACCATTCCCAAAAATCTTTGTAGCTCTTTCCTACTTTTAGGTCTGGGAAGATCACTTATAACCTGAACCTTAGCTCCTGGTGGTGCAACGTGTCCATCACCAATTACGTACCCAAGGTACTGAACTTTAGCTTGACCAGACTCACACTTTGATAAATTAGCTACAAGATTAGCCTGAACCAAACGCTCAAAAAATTTACTGACATGGCATAGGTGATCTTTCCAGTTGTCACTGAAGATTAATACATCTTCAATATAAACAACACACCCTGCCTAACCCTCTGTTACAACATTCATGAGTTTCTGAAAAGTGGCTGATGCATTTTTCGTACCATATGGCATTACAGAACATGGCAAAAGTCTTTCCTAGTGTTACAAAACATGAGATCTCCCTAGCACGTTCAGTCATAGGTACTTGCCAGTATCCCTTTAACAAATCAAACTTACTTATGTACCTAGCCTTTCCAATCTTGTCTATGCAATCTTCCACACGAGGGAGAGGGTAAGTGTCTGTTTTGGTTATCTGATTAACACGTCTGTAGTCGATGCAAAGCCGCTGTGACCCACCTGGCTTAGGGACTAGAGTGACAGGAGAACTCCACTCGCTCTGAGAGGGCTCAATCATCTTGTGGTCCAACAGGTAGCCAAGCTCCTTCTGGATGAGAGGAACTTTCACTGGGTTCACATGGTAAGGAGGCAGTTTAATTGGCTTTGCGTCTCCAACATTGACATCATGCATCAACACAGTGGTTCTTCCTGGAGTGGCACGGAACACTTGCGGGTACTCCTGCAGTAATGCCGAAAACTCCTGCCTTTCCTCGGGAGCTAGATGAGAAAGCTTAGTGTGGAGATCATTCATGATATCAGGACTCTTCCCCAAACTATCACTCAGGCTCATGCTGCATGGGAGAACTTCACTTGCAGACTCGGGTGGAACAACTGCAGTGCGGACTGGGTTATTTTCGTCCCGCCTGTGATATAACTTTAGCATGTTGATGTGACAAAGTTGCTTGTTCTTTCTACGATCTGGTGTGGCGATGACATAGTTGACATCACTGAGTTTCTTCTCCACGAAATAAGGACCACTAAACTTGGCTTGAAGAGGTTGCCTATGCACCGGTAGCAGAATCAAAACCTGATCTCCTGGCTGAAAGTGGCGTAACCTGGACTTCTTATCATACCAAGTCTTCATCTTCTCCTGAGCAGCTCCTAAATTCTCTCTCGCCGGCTGTAAAGCAGTGGACAGCCGTTCTTTGAACTTCATCACATACTCCAGCAGGTTGACGTCATCTTCCTCCGACAGCCAGCATTCCTTGAGTAGCTTAAGGGGTCCTCTTACTTCATGGCCAAACAGTAGTTCAAAGGGTGAGAAGCCCAGTGATTCATTTGGAGATTCTCTTGCGGCAAATACAACGAATGGAAGACCTTTATCCCAGTCTTTCTGATGTTCCAAACAGTATTTCTTGAGCATCGATTTGAGTGTTTGATGATATTTCTCCAACGCTCCTTGGGTCTGGGGATGGTAAGCTGAAGACGTGATCTGGGTGATGCCCAACTCTTTCAGAGACTGCTTGAAAACATTTGACATGAAATTACTTCCCCGGTCTGACTGTACCTCCTTGGGCAGACCAAACTTGGTGAAGAACCCTAGCATTTTCTTACCCACGTTCTTTGCTGAGATATTTCTAAGTGGAATGGCTTCAGGATAACGAGTAGCCATATCAATCAGGGTCAACACATAAGAAAATCCTGAAGAAGTCTTAGGAAGAGGGCCCACAATATCCACCAACACACGGGTGAATGGCGCCTCAAAAGGAGGAATGGGAACTAGAGGTGCAACCTTTTTGGTCTGATTACACTTCCCCACAACTTGACAGGTGTGACAAGACTTACAATACCAGGAAACATCTCTGAAGATACCTGGCCAGTAGAAGTGTTTCAAAATGCGTGCCACAGTCTTCCTCACTCCAAGGTGTCCTGCCAAACTGGAATCATGAGCCACTCTAATGATATCCTGCCTACAAACACGAGGGATGACAACTTGATGTACAACCTCCCACGCACAGTCGGCTGATACTGTTGGGGGTCTGCACTTTCTCATAAGTACTCCTGACTTTATATAATAACAAGTAGAAGAACCAGCTGACTCTTCCTCACTGCAAGCAGAGTTAGCTAGACCTTTCAACTCAGGGTCAGCAACCTGCAACTCAACCAACTCTTGACGAGACAAATTATCAACACTACAGGGTACTGCCTCATCTGGTGATTGGTCCAAATTAGCAAGAAAAGTGTCAGCTAGGATAACATCATCATCATCATTATCCTCTAAGTCACCAGTAACTTTAGACTTAGCCCTAGTGACAGCACATGCATGGAACACATCAGGGATATCACAATCCTGGGTCGCAGTCACTGGTTCACTAGACAACTGAGGAGCTGGACACACTTGACTTCCACCAATATCATTTCCAAGTATGAAAGTTACACCTGACATTGGGAGTGTCCCAACCAACCCAACCATAACGGAACCATTAACAAAACCAGACTCTAAATTCACTCTGCACAGAGGGACAGAGAAGTAATTATTCCCTACACCTTGTAAGATTACAGTTTCATCAGAGGAATTAACATTAGAGCTTAGAACACTGGTCAGCATAAGGGATTGGCAAGCACCTGTATCACGATATATTTTAACTGATTTCCTGTCATTACTGTCCAGAGGACTGACAAAACCATCAGACAGGAAATTAGCACATGAACTCTTGAGAGTGTCACCCACGTTACTGCTCAAAAGAAGAGCTTCATCATGAGAATTTATTTACCCCTCAAAGCAGGTTCAGTTAACTCGGTTAAAGAATTCTGAGAACTCTCAAGGTTGGACACTAGACCAATTGACTGAATATTTAAAGACTCCTTTTTGTTCACATCACGCTGTTTCCTGAAACATTTCTCCGTAGTATGACCAAGCATACTACAATAAGTACATTTACTTTTCTGAAATCTAGAGGTGGAGCTGGTATTTACTTCCTGAGAAACATCATCTTTATTCTCTTTCCTGTTACCTGTACTCTGAGTAGAGGCAACATACTTACTCTCAGCTTTCCTTTTTTCTTTAGAATATCTCTTGTGAGTGAGAACATATTCATCAGCTAAAACTGCAGCATCAGACAAATTATCTATTCTTTTCTCATCAAGATATAGGCTTACATCTTTATTAATACACCTTTTGAAGTCCTCCAGCAAAATCATCTGCTTAAATTTATCAAAATCAGAATCCACATTCTTAGAATTTAACCACTGCTGTAACAGATCTTCTTTGATTTTTGCATACTCAACGTGGGATTGCTTATCCTGCTTATAAGTTGTCCTAAATTTTACTCTGTAGGCTTCATGAACAAGCTTATAGGCCTTAAGAATCAAGCTCTTAACTACATCATAATTATAAGATTGATCCTGAGGCAAAGATGCATAAGTTACTTGAGCTTTACCGGTGAGAACAGTTTGAAGGAGTACTGGCCAATACTTTTTGGGCCAATTAAAACCTGTAGCTACCCTCTCAAACAACTGAAAATACTTTGTTAAATCAGATTCATTAAAAGGAGGGACAAGTTTAACATTTTTAGCCACATCAAAATCATCAGAGCTAGATGATCCAGTTCCTCCTTGTTTCATGCGATACTCATAGTCTGCCTGAATCCTAGCAAGTTCAACTTGTGCCTGAAACTCAGCCTCCTTAGCACGAGCCTGAAACTCAGCCTCCTTAGCATTTGCCTGAAACTCAGCCTCCTTAGCACGAGCCTCCTGCAGGGCTAGCTGTAACTTAGCTATTTCAATCTGTGTTTGCTCATCTGGAGGAGTTACATTAAACAAGCTTTCATTAATCATGTCAAGAATTTGATCTTTAGAATGATGAGAGTGAACAGCAGTTCCCAATTATTGAGCAACAAGCTTAAGTTCATTCTTTGTTCTGTTTTCTACATCACACACTGTTTGCACATTTGACAAAAAATCTTTGGCTTCATCAAGCGTAGTAATAGTAGACATCATGAATAAATCACAGTCACAAAATATCAATCAATATCCTTATGATAATAAACTGAATATCCTGATAAGAGGTCGCCAAATTTATGTTACGGAACAGAGAGAGAGAATGAACACTTCAAGTGAGAATACTAAAATCACTACTGTCCCGCAAAGTTCCAGGTTCAAAACAAAAGAGTTAGGTAAAATTACAAGTTAAAGTTTAATGCTCAAACTAACAAAAAAACCATTCAGGACTCATAAGGATAATGTAATGGCAAAAAACAGGTTAAATATATGGTTAACTGCAATAGCCTCTATTAACATGAAATTTGCAAGAGTAAATTTATCTAAGTCAGCCCTGACAAAATGAGAAAACCGGATAATGCTCAGTTAATGCAAGATATATTATTACAGATACAAAATATTATTAATAATGGCTGACATCAAAAACTCCACATGAATCACAAAAACCTGACCAGGCCCACGAACCAACACCCCATGCCATACAGCACAAGAAAAAATGTAATAACACTTATACTCAAATTACACAGCAGCCAGATGGTTGGAGGCTTCCTGAGCACTCACAAAAATAATAACAACTGTACAGGGGAGGACAGAGATGTGAACAAAATGAGGAGTAGATCTAAGGGGCAATTAATGCAGAGACTGAGCTCATTATATAGGGGCCGGCAGAGCTTGATACAACTTGTAAGAAGGACGCGCAAATGAAGCCATAGGGGACAAAGAGTTGACACTGCTGCTCTGAACAACAGAAAGAACGACTTACTCTACTATAAGGGAGGAGAAGGGGGGAGTGAGGTAGAACACGGAAGCTTGGTCACTATGGAAGCCACGAGGCGAATCGTGATCAAACATGCAGCATACTGTACGTTAGAATTATACAAAGGATGAGAAGATTAGGAGAAATACACTGAGGTGGTTTGGACATGTGGAGAGAATGGAGAATGAAAGACTGACTAAGAGGGTGTATGTAGGTGAGGTGGAGGGAGGGAGAGGGAGGGGTAGACCGAGGATGAGGTGGAGGGATGGAGTTGAGAGGTATATGAGGGAGGGAGGGGTGAGTTGGGGGGAGGGTAATCAAATGGTGGGTGACAGTGACTTGGAGGCGTTTTGTCTGTGGCCACCCTTCGCGGGATTAGGGCGTCGGGCTATAGATAGAATAGATAGATAGATGATGAAATCATAGGCTATATATATATATATATATATATATATATATATATATATATATATATATATATATATACTGTATATGTATGTATGGATGGATGAATGGATAGATGATGAATGAATGGTCGTATGTATGTAGGTTATGTCTTTATTTATGTATGTATAGATGTGTATGTGCGAACACCAGCACGTGATGGTGATATTGTTATTGAGTGGCACAGAAGCTTTTTACGTTGGTAGGAGATGAGTACAGGTAAATATGAAACACACACACACACACACACACACACACACACACACACACACACACACACACACACACACACACACACACACACACACACACACACACACACACACAACCGTCATTCAGACCTAGCCTGACCTGACTAGTTGCCACCACAACTACCACACCCACAACCACAACACTACCACCACAACCATAACTCGCAACCACTCCACCACAACCACACCGCCACTACAACCACACCACCACTACAACCACACCACCACTACAACCACACCACCACTACAACCACACCACCACTACAACCACACCACCACTACAACCACACCACCACCACAACCATAACTCACAACCACACCACCACCACCGCCACAACTTCAACCTCTCAACCACGCCACCACTGCCACACACTCGAGTCTCTGCCACGTGTAGCAAATGACGCTGACAATAGCAATGAGTCGGGCTGGAGAGGCAAGCGATCTGTCCTATCCAGTTGCCTTATTACCCCCTCCACCGTCTGCATCCTGAATTACTGTCACTGTCACCACCACTACTGCTACTATCACCGTGACTATTACCGCCACTACATGTATCCCGTTTATCACTACCACCATCATCACTATCACCAACCTACTCATCACCACTGCTATCACTACCACTGTCACCACCACCACTACATGTACCCTGACTATCACCACCACTATCACCAGCCCCCTTATCACCACCCACTATCACCGTCACTACATCCACCCAGAACATTCCAACCTAACCTACCCTACCCTACCCTACCCTACCCTACCCTACCCTTTCCTTCCCTTCCTTTCCCTTCCCTACCCTTCCCTTCCCTACCCTACCCTACCCTAACTTGCTTTATCTAAGCGAACGTTACTTCACCTAACCAATCCTATCTTGTCCTAACCTATCCTAACCTCACCTAAGCAAATATCACCTCACCTCCTCAGTCCAACCTAACCTTGTCTAACTTAACTAATGTAGACTCACTCATAACTACCACAGTCACAGCCACCACAAAACAACCACAACAGTCACAACCACCACAAAACAACCACATCACCACAACCACCACAAAACAACCACATCACCACAACCACCACAAAACAACCATATCACCACAACCACCACAAAACAACATCACCACAACCACCACAAAACAACATCACCACAACCACCACAAAACAACCACATCACCACAACCACCACAAAACAACCACATCACCACAGCCACCACAAAACAACCACATCACCACAGCCACCACAAAACAACCACATCACCACAACCACCACAAAACAATCACATCACCACAACCACCACAAAACAATCACATTACCACAACCACCACAAAACAACCACATCACCATAACCACCACAAAACAACCACATCACCATAACCACCACAAAACAACCACATCACCATAACCACCACAAAACAACCACCAGAACAACCACAAAAAAACCACATCACCACAACCACCACAAAACAACCACACCACGACAGCCACCACAAAACAACCACATCACCACAGCCACCACAAAACAACCACATCACCACAGCCACCACAAAACAACCACATCACCACAGCCACCACAAAACAACCACATCACCACAGCCACCACAAAACAACCACATCACCACAGCCACCACAACCACATCACCACATCACCACAGCCACCACAAAACAACCACATCACCACAGCCACCACAAAACAACCACATCACCACAGCCACCACAAAACAACCACATCACCACAGCCACCACAAAACAACCACGTCACCGCAGCCACCACAAAACAACCACATCACCACAGCCACCACAAAACAACCACATCACCACAGCCACCACAAAACAACCACATCACCACAGCCACCACAAAACAACCACATCACCACAGCCACCACAAAACAACCACATCACCACAGCCACCACAAAACAACCACATCACCACAGCCACCACAAAACAACCACATCACCACAGCCACCACAAAACAACCACATCACCACAGCCACCACAAAACAACCACATCACCACAGCCACCACAAAACAACCACATCACCACAGCCACCACAAAACAACCACATCACCACAGCCACCACAAAACAACCACATCACCACAGCCACCACAAAACAACCACATCACCACAGCCACCACAAAACAACCACATCACCACAGCCACCACAAAACAACCTCATCACCACAGCCACCACAAAACAACCACATCACCACAGCCACCACAAAACAACCACATCACCTCAGCCACCACAAAACAACCTCATCACCACAGCCACCACAAAACAACCTCATCACCACAGCCACCACAAAACAACCTCATCACCACAGCCACCACAAAACAACCTCATCACCACAGCCACCACAAAACAACCACATCACCACAACCACCACAAAACAACCACATTTCCACAGCCACCACAAAACAACCACATTTCCACAGCCACCACAAAACAACCACATTTCCACAACCACCACAAAACAACCACATCACCACAACCACCACAAAACAATCACATCACCACAGCCATCACAAAACAATCACATCACCACAACCACCACAAAACAACCTCATCACCACAACCACCACAGAACAACTGCATCATTACAACCACCACAAAACAACCACATCACCATTACCGTTACAAACCATCACCATAACCACCACAAACCATCACCATAACCACCACAAAACTGCCGCACCACCACAAAACAGCCGCACCACCACAAAACAACCGCACCACCACAACCACCACAAAACAGTCACATCACCACAACCGCAACAGAACAGCCACACCACCTACCATAAAAGAACCACACCCACACCACAGCCACAACCATACCACAACAACAACCGCAAGACAATCACAGCCCCAGTACAACCACACCACAACCACCACCAGACGCTCACTGCATCAATAAGTCGCCAAGGAGAAGGGGGCTACGTATCTGTGCCACTCGGTATCATTGTGGGCTCTACGGCATCAGCATCTTCAATTAACCACGCTATTCTCACGCCTGGTACGTCATGAGGAGGAGGTGTGTTGGTGACCAGAATATCCCGGTTAATTCACACACCCTTGTTGGAGGACGACCTTGAGGATTGGGTGGTTGGAGGAGGATCTTGAGGATTGGGTGGTTGGAGGAGGATCTTGAGGATTGGGTGGTTGGAGGAGGACCTTGAGGATTGGGTGGTTGGAGGAGGACCTTGAGGATTGGGTGGTTGGAGGAGGACCTTGAGGATTGGGTGGTTGGAGGAGGACCTTGAGGATTGGGTGGTTGGAAGAGGATCTTGAGGATTGGGTGGTTGGAGGAGGAGCTTGAGGATTGGGTGGTTGGAGGAGGACCTTGAGGATTGGGTGGTTGGAGGAGGACCTTCAGGATAGGATGGTTGAGGACCTTGAGGATTGGGTGGTTGGAGGACCTTGAGGATTGGATGGTTGGAGGAGGACCTTGAGGATTGGGTGGTTGGAGGAGGACCTTGAGGATTGGGTGGTTGGAGGGGGACATTGAGGATTGGGTGGTTGGAGGGGGACCTTGAGGATTGGGTGGTTGGAGGGGGACCTTGAGGATTGGGTAGTTGGAGGGGGACCTTGAGAATTGGGTGGTTGGAGGAGGACCTTGAGGATTGGGTGGTTCGAGGGGACCTTGAGGATTGGGTGGTTGGAGGGGGACCTTGAGGATTGGGTGGTTGGAGGACGACCTTGAGGATTGGGTGGTTGGAAGAATAAAAGAAATAAGAATGTTGCAATAAATTCACACACGCTTGTTGGGGGAGGACCTTGAGGATTAAGGATTAGTTGCACTGAGGAGAGGGATTTAGAGATTATTTAGATCCTGGGGGTTGAACTCGGGGGAGATTAGAAGGTTGAGATTTAATTAGGAACGAATGAAACGATTGGGAGGATTGGCAAAGAAGACAAGTGACCAGGGTCCGTTTTCTCCGTAGCACCTGTTCCTTAACGACTTATTTTCAGAACTACCCATTAACATCCTCTCTTTTGCATTTTCTATCTTTTTTATGTCGACATAGGTTGCATGAGTAACACGCAAGAATATAGCAACGGAGCAGAAAAAAATATATATACTGGTTGGGAAGAGGTGTAACGGAGCAGATTCAGAAATAAACCGGTAAGGAAGAGGCGTAACGAAGCATATTCAGAAATAAACCGGTAAGGAAGAGGTGTAACGAAGCAGAATCGGAAATAAAACGGTATGGAAGCGATGTTAAGTACCTCAGTTACACACACACACACACACACACACACACACACACACACACACACACACACACTCGCTGGAGGAGCTTTGGGGATGAGTCGCAATGAGAAAGGCATTAGGGGTGATTAGAACTGTGGGATTTAATTAAGACCGAATTAAACCCTTGAGCGTAAGTCAGTAGAGAGGATTTGAATTTAAGGAAAATGATGAAAAAATAAGAAAAATGATCAAAAATAAGAAAAATGAAAAACATAATGAAAAGAAAAAATGAAAAACGAAAATGAAAAACTAAAATGAAAAACAAAAATGAAAAGGAAGAAATGAAAGATAAAATGACAACAAAGAAAGTTTATGAAAAATAAGATAAATGAAAAATACGAAAAAGGAAATTTAAGACAAGTGGTGAAGAAATGAAATGAGTGAAATGAAAAAATGAGAATAATTATGAATAATGAAAAAATAAAAGAATAAGATAATGGAAAAATAAGACAAATAATGACAAATTAAACGATGAAAAAAAAAAATGAAAATAAAAGGAAAAATGAAAACTAAGAAAAATGGAAAGAAAAATGAAAGAATAAGAAAAATGATGAAATATTAGAAAATATGAAAAAAATAATGAAAAATAAGGAAAATTATGAAATACGGAAAAGGATGAAAATATAATAAAAAAGGGAAATTAGAAAATGAAAAATAAGAAAAATGAGGGAATAAGAAAAAATTATGAAAAATTTGAAAAAATAATGGAAATTAAGAACAAATGATGAAATATATAAAATAAGAAAAAAAGAAAACGAAAAAAAGAAAAAATGAAAAATTAGAAACATGGTGAAATGATAAAAAATAATAAAAATGATAAAAAATAATGATGGAGTGATATTAAATTATGGACGAGTATCCCCTTTCATCCAATAACATTTTCTCTCTTTCTCACACCCACACCCACACACACCCACACACACACACACACCCACACCCACACACACCCACACACACAAGTAAGCTAAAATTGCGTGTACGTCTCAGGAACGAAATATAAAAAGACATTAAACGGACGAGAATGAAACCCCTGTCTGTGAAAATAAGTCGCCAGAAATCATGCGTTTGGAACAGGGTCGCTTCTTAATTACGATCCGCTTAAGAGTTTCGTGGACTGACTATTGGAATGAAGGTGAAATAGAAGGACTTGAGGTTAGGAACGAATGAAACTGTCTGTCTATATCTATCTATCTGTCTGTATATCTGTCTGTCAATCTGTCTGTCTGTCTATCTGTATCTCTAGCCAGACGCCTTAATCCCGTAAGGGGTGTTCACAAACAAGTCGTCTCCATGTTGCCCTGTCCCCTGTCATTTCGCTGCCCTCCCCCCGAGTTAAACCCCCCTCTCTCATATACCTCAACATACCCCTCCATCTCCTCCTTGGTCTTCCCCTCCCCCTCTCCCCCCCCCCTCCGCCTCACTAACGAAATGAAAACTTTGTAAATTGGTAAAGAGAGTTTGAGTGGAGGGGAGGTGAAGGTGAAGGAGAAGCTGGAGGAGGACTTGAGTGGGGGAGAGATGATGAGAATAGGGCATTTAATTGAGAGCTGCGTTTTGGAGGAGTAGGAGGAGGAAGAAGAAGGGGAGGAGGAGGAGAAGAAGCAAGAAGAAGAAGAGCAGGGGGAAGGGGAGAGAATAATAATAATAACAGTCGCAGCAAAACTCTGCCTATAATTAAGAAACTACTGTAAATACGTCATCGAACTGTCGAGATCAATGACGAATCAGTTAAAGGAAGGAGTCTTGTGGATTAGGTGCAATTAGGGGGGCAGTTAGGGGTGATTAAGATGCTGAGATCTATTTAGGAATGAATTGAAGTCCTTGAGAGTAATGATGGTAAGGAGAGTGAGAGTGGAAGGAAGGAAATGACAGTATTGCATTGAAGGTGGAGGTGGAGGAAGAGGATGAGGAGAGGAGGAGGAGGAGGTGGTGGTGGTGGTGGTCGTGGTGGTGGTGGTGGTGGTGGTGGGGGAGGAGGAGAAGGAATACAAAGGAATAAAAAGGAAAGCAACCAGCAACAGACCTTATGGTCCTTTCGAGGCTGCTTGTTACAGAGTAGACTGTGACTACAAGCTCTAATTCTACATGCTGAAGGATAAGGATAGTAAAGCAAGAAGGCTCCCCCGCCTCCAAACCCTCCAGGAAGAAAGTGAGAAAGACCACCATGCGGCATGGAAAAACTGACATGGAAAAACTGACATGGAAATTTCATAGGAAAGACTGAAAAGGAAAAGTTACATTCTATAATACTTTCTCTATAAGCTACCTGTAAGAGAAAGTAATAAAGTAAAATGAATAAATAAATAAATAAATACGTAAGGCATAACATTACGTACGGGTACGGTGGGTTAACGGGGCGTCTGAAGACATAGCGTGGAAATTGCACAGTGCACAGTGTGGATGTACAGGGGTGGTGCGGCAGCCTTGCCTGGTACTTTTAATGTAAGCAGCAGTCAATCAGGCCCCATCTCCGTTCACTTCACTGTGACAAGGAACTTTCCTGTGCGGAACAAGTACACAAGTTACCTCCTGAAGCAGTGACCCATGGTACACTCGCTCCAGAAATTATCGGTGCACTGTGGGTTCGATGCCATCCGGAATAATTCGACCCTGTGGCAGTGACAGCCCGTTAATATCTACATATATTATAACATTTACGGCCATTCCCTACACATTATGAAGGACTCAAGAGGTGTCTGATACAGCAGTCAATTATCGTCTGGGATGCCTGTGTGTGGAAGGAAAGATCCGCAATTTCCAGTTTCCTATGTTCCGTATGTCATAATATTTAACACATATGCTGCACCGATACTTTCTGGAGCGAGTGTACATTTACAAAAAATCCCGATGATGGTCAGTTAACTACCAGGGACCCTTAGTGATCCATAGCCCATCACAGGTCGAAAGTACAAGTAGTGACCATTAACTCAGGGCTATCAGTGCAGATCCTAGTCTGTGCTTATACTACTGTATTTGCATTTAATAAATTGATGAATATATAATGACGTGACGCGACGCTATGTACAGGTACGCTAAGTTTATGGTGAGGAGGAGGAAAGTTAAAAAATATTGGTAGTAATTACAGAGACATTGTTAATAATTGTCAGTAATATCTGTGTTAAGTTGCCAGGAATAATAAATAAAGTCAGTAAAAATAAAGTGGCAAATAAAGTCAATAAAGTAATTAGTCTAACAAAGTCAGTCCAATAATAAGGTTCATTGGCCAAGCGTGGGAGAGTGTATTGTCAAGGGTGGTTGGGATACAAATCATGGTCCCTGTCAACATGCCAGACCATGTAGGGCAAACTGAGAGAGAGATTTAACCCTACCGAGCGCACAAGCCAAACAAACAGTGAGAGCAAATTCCATTATAATTTAAATGATATACTACGTTCACTATAACTTGGCCTAAAATTGCCCTTCTCTCCTTCTTAAATCCTGAGTTATGGGAATTGATTAATGCTAGAATATGATGCTAGTCACGAAGTGGATTAATGCTAGGATATTTTACCAGTCACAAAGAAGTGGATTGATGCTACGATATTTTACTAGTCTCGAAGAAGTGGATAAATGCTACGATATTTTACTAGTCACGAAGAAGTGGATAAATGCTAGGATATTTTACCAGCCACGAAGAAGTGGATTAATGCTAGGATATTTTACTAATCACGAGGAAGTGGATTAATGCTAGGATAGTTTATTAGTCACGAAGAAGTGGATTAATGCTAGGATATTATACTAGTCACGAAGAAGTCGATTGAAATTAAGATATTTTACTAGTCACGAAGAAGTGAATTAATGCTAGGATATTTTACTAGTCTCTCTCTCTCTCTCTCTCTCTCTCTCTCTCTCTCTCTGTTTACCCTACGTGGAGTAGACTGTAGCACCAGTCGAACAGGGCAGTACTCCCGAGGTTGATGGCAAGCTGGTGATAGGGAGAGCTGGAGCTCCCGTTTCACCAGCCCTCAGGACTTGATCCTGACCATCTCCCTTTGCTGAACATTTTCAGTGCATTCATTTACACAGAGAGTAGGCCAGCATGCTCTCATAATACCTCTACTTTCAACTGTCTACACCACACTACATGCTCATAACATATCACACCTTCTATTCACGTCTTTAGTAATGGCCGCTGCAATCTTACTATCAAATGAGGTGATACCTCGGTTTGCCACCACTGGCAGGGTAGGACAGGTCGCACAGGGTCCTCCCGGTCGCCATCAAGCGACTATGCCGGCAGCGACTGTTGCTATTTCCGGGAATGCTCGTTGGCGAACAAGTGACAGTGCGGCCTTATTCTTTACCAACATCCGCGGCCTTACCACAAATTTAAACTCAGTTCATTTTTTCATCCAGTCCATATCCCCTTTGGCCCTTTTCCTCACAGAACCCCAAATCTCACCCTCTACCGATATATCTCCATTTTGTTTTCCCGGTTACCATCTCCTTACAAACTTCCGTAACAAGAGCGGCAGCTGTTGTTATATCAAATCCCAATATGCAGTTGACACTGTTTTAAACTTCACTTCATCCAGTTTTGATTACTCATTATATAAATTAAATTGTCAAAACATTACCAAATATATTTGTTTTTTTTATCGTTCCCCCAATGCTTCTTCGGAACCCAGTGTATTTGATTCCATATCCACTCAGTTGATTAACCTTAACCTTGCCCTTGGCACCGAAATCACTATTTTGGGTGATTTTAACATACACAATGTTCAATGGTTATTGCATTCTGCCCGGACTGACGACGCTAGTCTAGAGTGCGAGCTGTTTGCAGAATTGTTTAATCTCACCCAGTTGGTAAAGCAACCAACCAGAATACCTGATAATCCTGACCATAATGCCCATGTCTTGGATTTATTCTTGACAAATAATCCAGATCAATACAGGATAGAGGTTCTGTCACCACTTGGATCCTCTGACCACAATCTCATCAAAGCCTCATTAGTTAACCCTCCCACACCTCCCCGTTCTGAACCTGTCAGGGTGACCCGATGGCACTTTGACAGGGCAGACTGGGATGGATTTAGAAATTATCTTGCTGATGTTCCATGGCAGTCTTTCTTCTCTAGTGATCCCAATTCTACCCAGTCCCACATTTGCGACTTAATACTAGCTGGTATGGATTTATTCATACCAAGTCAACAGTTCACTAAAAGATCGAACTCTCCAAAATGGTTTGATGGCAGTTGTGCCAGAGCAACAGCCCAAAAGTCATTAGCATATAACTCTTGCTTAAAATCAAAAACATCTGAATCACTTTCCCAATTTAAAATTGCTAGAAATCATGCAAAAGCTGTATTAAATCTATTTAAATCAAACTTTCTTCAAATGCAAGCATCAAAATTACTTAACAGCCCAAATGACAATAGAATATTCTGGTCAACTTTTAAGTCTTTCAGTAATAACTGTAACAAGTCATCTTCCATTCCCCCACTAAAATCTTCAGATGGCAACATTACAAATAACCCACGTGGGAAAGCAGATATCTTTGCCAGTACCTTTGCCAGAAACTCTGCAATAGATGATACCAGCCAGAATGTCCCAGTACTGGAACTTGATTCTCCCGAAATTGCCCCACTTAAAATACAGACAAGATACGTAAAATCCGTCATAGACAATTTACCTACCAACAAAGCTCCAGGCCCAGATGGAATTCCGCCAATTGTTTTGAAAAAGTGTTCCCCTGAACTTGCCTCTGTCCTAGCTAAATTATTCAGACTATGCATACATACTTCTTTATTCCCAAATTCATGGATAGAAGCCAATATCCACCCAGTTCCGAAGAAAGGAAGTTCGTCTGACCCCTCCAATTGCAGACCAATAGCTGTCACATCTTCTCTTGGTAAGGTATTTGAAACTTTAATTAATAAGCACATTGTTAAACATCTTGAATCCAACAACTTAATTAGTGATAGAAAATACGGTTTTCGCCACGAAAGATCCACCATTGACATAATCTCTTAACTCATACCATCCATCAATCAATTGATCTTTTTGGAGAAACTCATGCAGTAGCTCTTGATATCTCTAAAGCTTTCGACAGAGTATGGCACCGTTCCCTGCTGTCCAGACTCCCTTGCTATGGACTAACGTCTTTTGTTCCTTTGATTTCTTCATATCTTAGTGACAGGAAAATAAGGGTAAAAGTAGATGATGTATATTCCAATTTCCACTCAATTAACGCCGGTGTGCCGCAGGGATCAGTTCTGGCACCAGCCCTATTTCTGGTTCATATTAATGATCTCTTATCTGTCACCCACAATCCCATTCGCTCATATGCAGATGACTCAACACTACATACGGTAGTTCATTCACACTCAGACATGCATTTACAAAATCTAATATCTCTACCTCTCAACTCAGTACAGCCATCTCCATAAATCAAGATCTGTCTACAATCAGTGAATGGGGACAAAATAACCTTGTCTCTTTTAATGCTAGTAAAACTAAATATATACAGTTTACTAATAGACAGATATTGCCAGATTCGTACATTACATTCAGTGCTACTAATATTCCTATCTCCAAAAGTATTGAAATTCTTGGTGTCTCACTTAACAGTGTCCTCAGCTGGACCTCTCATGTCAGATCACTTGCTAAAACCGCCTCAAAGAAACTTGGATTATTGTACAGAGTCCGTAACATCTTCGCCGATCAGCAGTTACCTATAATTTATTAGAGTCATGTGCACGCTCAGCTTGAATATTGCTCACCCTTGTGGAATGGTTGTGGAGAGGTTGCATTAAGACAACTAGACAAAATTCAGAACAAAGCTGTTAGAATCATTAACAACCCTGCCATTACATATAAACTACCTCCCCTGCAAGTAAGAAGGAATGTTGCCTCCCTTGCATTATTTTACAGATATTTTTTTGGCAAATGCTCAGACGAAGTTGCGTCCATGGTGCCACCTCTCCATGCCTTCCCTCGTGCTACACGGGCATCTGGTAGCGCTCATGACTGGAATGTCACTCAACCATATTGCAGAACTTCTGCCTATCAGAATTCTTTCATTCCCCGAACTGCATCTCTCTGGAACTCGCTTCCCCAGAGTTGTTTTCCTCCAAATTTCAACCCACAACTGTTCAAGTCTAACTGTTACAGATATTCTATGAACAGAGGACACCAGTAATCTGGTGTATGGATTTTTTTTTTTTTACTCATTTGTTTTTCCTTCCTCCGTTCTGTTATTTAAAAAAAAAAAAAGTCACGTAGAAGAGAATAAATACTAGGATATTTTGCTAATCACGAAGAAGTTAGTTAATACTAGGGTATTTTACTGGTCACGAAGAAGTGGATTGATACATACAATGGTGCTAGTCACGAAGAAGTAGAAACTGGAATATTAGAGATGTCATCACAAAAGAAAAAGAAGATATATATAAAATTACATTCGAAGACGAAGGTATTAGGTTGGCAAAAGAAAATCATGCAGTTAGTTTTTATTATCATCAATTTATTCATTTTTGACTGACTATTATAATCAACTATCGCCACGGAAGTCAGTGTTTTATCAAATTTTATTGATGCAAGGAAGAACAAACCAGGAACCGCAAACCGTTCCATCCAAGAACAAAAGCAGAACAACAGAGCCAAATTTAAGACCCGTTGCTTGTGTGTGTGTGTGTGTGTGTGTGTGTGAGAGAGAGAGAGAGAGAGAGAGAGAGAGAGAGAGAGAGAGAGAGAGAGAGAGAGATCGCTACCGTACGGGGTTATACCTGTACTGTACTTACTTTAAAATATTTATGTGCATGATATACTCAGGTAATTTTAGTAGGAGCGAGATTAATACACACACACACACACACACACACACACACACACACAATTGTTAATTTGGAGGTATACTGCAGCTGCTTCTAGTGAGTAGTGGCAGTGGTAGTGACGGTGGTAGTGGTAGTGGTAGTGGTAATGACAGTGGTAGTGGTAGAGGTATAGACAGTGGTAGTGACGGTAGTAGAAGTGGTAGTGGTAGTGACAGTGGTAATGGTAGTGAGAAGTGGTAGTGGTAGTGACAGTGGTAATGGTAGTGACAGTGGTAGTGACAGTGACAGTGGTAGTGGTAGAGACAGTGAGACTGGTAGTGGTAGAAACAGTGGTAGTGGTAGAGACAGTGGTAGTGGCAGTGATACTGGTAGTGACAGTGGTAGTGGTAGTGGTTGTGACAGTGGTTGTGGTAGCAGAGATAGTGGCAGTGGTATTGGTAGTGGTAGTAGTAGTAGTATAGTGGTAGTGGTAGTTGTAGTGGTAGTAGTAGAGATAGTGTTAGTGGTAGGGATAGTGATAGAGGTAGCGTTAGAGGCAGTGGGTTGTGTGTGTGTGTGTGTGTGTGTGTGTACTCAAACTTCACACCTTTTTTACACTGTGATATACAGGTAAATATACACCTGTGATATACAGGTAAATGTACACCTGTGATATACAGGTAAATCTACACCTCTGATATACAGGTAAATCCACATCTCTGATATATAGGTAAATCTACACCTCTCATATACAGGTAAATCCACACCTCTAATATACAGGTAAATCTACACCTCTGATATACAGGTAAATCCACACCTCTGATATACAGGTAAATCCACACCTCTGATATATAGGTAAATCTACACCTCTGATATACAGGTAAATCTACACCTCTGATATACAGGTAAATCTACACCTCTGATATACAGGTAAATCTACACCTCTGATATACAGGTAAATCTACACCTCTGATACACAGGTAAATCTACACCTCTGATATACAGGTAAATCTACACCTCTGGCTCAGTTACAACACAAACACACACACACACACACACACACACACACACACACACACACACACACACACACACACACACACACACGAAAGCTAAAAATATAATTGTTGAGTTGGCTTATCTCCTATCGTCTCTGTTACGTGCCTTTTTTTCCCCAAACACCTCTGCCTTCACGATTTATTATTGTATATGGCTGGTTAATATTCCGTTCTGTTATTTATGCAGGGTATGGCGACATTGGAAGGATTGGCATAGCACAGAATAGGACAGTATGGTGTAATAAGGAAAATAAATTGCTTAGGAAAAGGTGTTAGGGAGCGTCCTCAACCAACGTGAATACGGGCTTTGGTGTCAATTGTTTGCTTTTTTTAAAATCCTGTTTGTGTTTGTTTTTGTTGATGTTTTTTTGGATGTTTATTGATAGTTTTAATGATGGCTTGTGTTTATTGATAGTTTTAATGATGGCTTGTGTTTATTGATTCTCTCTCTCTGTCTCTCTGTCTCTCTCTCTCTCTCTCTCTCTCTCTCTCTCTCTCTCGTGTGTGTGTGTTTATATTTAATTTTTCGGCCCTACTTCATCATCTTTAGGTAGAGAAAGAGTATTAGATGGTGATGATGATGATGATAGTAATAATGATGATGATAATGATGATGAAAATGTGTTGATTTTTTTCTTTCGTGTTCCTTCTTTTGTTGTTGTTCTCCTTATTTTTCATTTTCCCTTCTCTTCATTTACCTTTTTTTTTTTTTTCATTGATTCGACAGTGGAGTTAATGAAAGGCCAGGTGTGTAATTGCAGCCTTTGACATCAGATC
>NC_137069.1:14834628-14844628 GCF_032717465.1 Coenobita brevimanus
AGAATAAGACAACCAAACTTCCGTTCCTTCGCAGCTTATTTCACGTAACTGAAGGACAGAAAAAGACAATGTTACAGCTTTATATCTTTTCCATAGAACTTCTTCGTGACTAGTTCCATCTTCCAAAATTCAGTTATCAGGATGGACAGACGGCAATTTTAGGCCAAGTTACAGTAAAAGGGGTATATTTGTACCTGTATTTACGATTGTGTATTTTCCATTCCAGGTAAGATTGATTGCCTGTTGCGTCTACCTGTGTGCGGACGTGTAAGTACTGTATTATGTATTTTTCCTGCTGTATTGTATATTGTGTTATGTATTATACCTACCCCAGGTGTAATTGGTGAGGAAGTTTTATTATTATTATTAATATTATTATTATTATTTTTTTATTATAATTATTATTATTATTATTAAATTACTGTAATTGTTATTATTGGCTATTTTATTATTATTATTATTATTATTATTATTATTGTTGTTGTTTTGTTGTTGTTGTTGTTATTATTATTATTATTATCATTATTATTATTATTTGATGAATGAAGTATGGCAAAGTGGAATGAGAGACTACAAATGTGTCAGCTAGAAATTTATGTATGTCAAGCTCAAGTCTGAGAAAGTGAAAGTGGCAGCAATTGTAGCTTATGCACCGTGTGATGACAGGAGTGAGGCAGAGAAAGCCAGGTTTGGGGATGGGCTGGATGAAGTAGTAGTAGAAGTGGTCCTGTGAATGATATAATAGGTAATAATGGAGTACCAGGAGAGAATGATAATGGGAAGCAACTGAAGGACATGTCAGGAGAGGAGGCTGAGCATTTGTAATTCTTATTTCAAGCACAAAGATGCACATTAATTTACATGAAATAGAAGAAATGGAGATTGTGTTGAAAGGAGCCTGATTGATTGTGTGCTCGAAGAGTAATCGATGCTGGGAAGTGTTGCTGATACGAAGGCAGTGAGAGGACGATATGGAGATTTGTCTGATCATATGATTGTGGTATGCAAGATCAAGCCGAGAGGAGTGAGATGGACCAGGAGAGAGAAGAGCAGTCAGGGGGAGAGACTGAAAGTCGAGAGGCCGAGGATCAAAGAAATGACAGATGAATACAGGGCCAAAGTAGAGGAGGAATTAGAATCACTGAATTGGAATGAAATGGATCTGGACAGGTTGTGGAAAGCTTGTAGGGATTACTTAGTTCAGAATGCTAAAGCTGTGTGTGGTGTGGCAAGTGTAACAACAAAGAAGAAAGGTACGGCAGGGTAGGATGAAGAGGTTAAGAAAGCAATGGAGGAAAAGAGGAAGAAGTGGCTAGAGTGGATACAGGACAGGGGTTCCGTTGAAATAAGAACTGAATATACTGAGAGCAAAGAGCACGTAAAGAGACTAATCAAGAGGAAAAGGGAGTTAAATGATGATCTAGAAAGAAAAATGAATGCAAATTACTCTGAAAATAAGAAGTTATTCTGGAAAGAAGTGCGAAAATGTAGAAGTGACGGTGAAAAGAATTGTGAAAGTGTGAAGGATGTAAGTGGTAGAGTATTAACCCATGGAGATGAAGTAAGGGCGAAATTGAAAAAATATTTTGAAAGTCTGATGAATGGGAATGGAGACAGCAAAGCGGCTTTTAACATGATTCGTTTCGGGGATGTACAGAGAAGGAATGCAGTGCCAGGAAACTTGACACTCTCATAGGTGAAGAACGCTGAGAAACGGCTGAAAAATAGGAAAGCAGCTGAGGTTGGTGAGGTGTATGCAGAGATGATTTAGTGTAGTGGAGAGAGCGGAATGAAGTGCTTGTTGGAGATATGTAAGAAGGCATGGATGAGTGAAACTGCCAGTAGAGTGGAAAAAGGCAGTGATTGTACACCTGTAAAAAAAATAAGGGTGAGCGAAGTGAGTGCAAGAATTATCGTGGCATAAGTTTATTGAGTTTTATAGGGAAGCTGTATGGAAGAATTATTATAAAGTAAGAGAGATATTAGAAGTCGTAGTGGGTGACGAACGGGGTGGCTTTGGAGTGGCAGAGAATGTGTGGATCAAATATTTGCAGTGAGACAGATAGTGGAGAAGGCTTGTGAGAAGGACTATAAGGTGTTTGTGGCATGTATGGATTTGGAAAAGGCACACGGTAAAGTAGACAGAGAAGGATTGTGGAAGGTTTTGCGCATTTACGGTGTAGATGGTAAGCTGCTAGGTGCCGTTAAGAGTTTTTATGATGGTAGTGAAGCATGTGTAAGGGTAAATGGGCATCTAAGTGAATGGTTCACAATCAGTGTGGGTGTGCGACAAGGTTGTGTGATGTCGTCATGGTTGTTCAATACATACATGGATGGGGTGATGAAAGAAGTAAAAACACGAGTAATGGAGAGAGGGATGTATCTGGTAATGAGTAGTGATGGATGGAATATCTCAAATTTGTTGTATGCTGATGATGCAGTACTATTTGCAAATACCGAACAAGAGCTTGGAAAACAAATGCAGAGTTTTGTAGATGTGTGTGAGCGACGCCTTGAGAGTAAATGTAGAAAAAAGTAAAGTGATGGTTATTGAGAGAGAAGGTAACTCCCAGTGTAATGTTACAGTAAATGGAGAGAGCTTGGAATTGGTGATTGAGTTCAAATATCTGGGTACAGTGATAGAAAAGAGAGGAAGATGTGCAAAAGAAGTGGAAAGTAAAGTGACCCAAGGAAGAAAAGTAGCTGGTGCTATGAAGGCCTTGATAAGAACAGAGGCTTGAGTATTGCAGCTGCGCGAGGCTTACATGAAGGAGTGTTAGTGCCAGCTTTAACATATGGATGTGAGACAATGGTGTGGCATGAAATCGAAAAGTCAAGAGTAAGAGCAGTGGAGATGGGACTGCTGAGGAATGCATGTGGAGTACAAAGAGTGGCTGGGATACAGAATGATGTGATTCGTGAAAGATGTGGAGTGTGAGGAAGTCTATGGACACCAGAATCGAAGAGAATGTACTGAGATGGTATGGTCGTGTGGAGAGAATGGGGGACAATAGAGTGGTGGAAAAAGTATATCTGAACGAATTTGAAGGAGGGAAGAGGCGAGTTAGACCAAGAAGAAGGTGGAGAGATCTGGTGGATGAGTGTGTGAGGAAGAGAGGTATGGAACTTGGTGAGGCTAAGGGACTGACAAGAGATCGAGATGGCTGGATGAGTTTTGTGCAGAGAAGTGGATGACCAGGGATTTGGCACCACATTTCAATGTAACAGCGTTCGGATTGGCTCTGTCAGATAGGTATTTGTGAAGCTGCAGAACGTGGTGATTTTTTGGGGGGGCCTATCAGATGGAGCCAGGATTTCGGGAGCTTGAATGATGAGTGAATGGAAGCGTGGCCAATTGAACTGGGCAAACTTTGGCTGTCTGGACATTGCTACTCCCACCCTGCCCTAGTGTGGGAAAGGAGGTCCGGATGATGATGATGATGATGATGATGATTATATGAGAGAAGAGGGTGTAAGCTGGGGGAGGGCATCGATATGGCAGGGGACAAGGCGACATGAAGGTGATGTGTTTGTGACTACCCTGTACGGGATTAGGGCTTCTGGGCATTGATAGATTATTATCCGTCCATCCGTCTTCCAATCCTACATTGCCCCATGAGAAGCGAAGGAGCCTGGGGCAAGGCAAGTTGGTCCTGACATTTGAGATGAGAGTGACCAGCCTCACTCATCCCTGAATGGCATTGCGTGAGCAATCAACCCCAACCATCCCTTGGATATAAACCTTCACCGGCTCAGTCCGACTGGATTGCCGTAATTACCCACTAAACCACCAGGCGCCAAAATATAGGTTATAAGGATACCACCCAGCTTAGTAAATGATTTCCTCGTGTACAGGAAACCGTTTGGCTTGTCACTCAGTGCAGAGTCACCCACAGGCAGAAGGAAGAGGAAAGAATGAAGGAAAGAAACACAGAAGAGGGAGTGTAACGTTACCCGTAGGCAGAAGGACGAGGAAAGAATGAATATTTTATTATGTTGATGTTGTTGTCATTGTTGTTGTTGTTACCTTGCTCCATCCCTCCCGTCCATTTATAAAGTTGGATCAGGTCACAGGAAGTCAGGTCATGGGGGTCAAATACTAGTGCCAGGTCACAGATCTGGTCCCAGGAGGTCAGATTCAAGAGTCATGTGAAGGGGTCAGGCTGCAGTTTGTCAGGTCACATTGGGTAGGTCATCGGGTCTGATACTAGAGTAAGGTTAAAAGTCAAGTTAGGTCATAGGATTGAATAATGGATCAGGTTAAGGGGTCAAGTAATGGGTTCAGGTCATAGATCGTCAGGTCTTGGGGTCAGGTCACAGGTCAGGTCAGGTCACGGAGTTAAATTATCGAGCCAGGTCACAGGTAAAACCAGGTCAAGGAATAAGAAAATGGGGTGTATCATGAAGCCAGATCAGGTCAGAGGTCAAACAAAGGGATCAGGTCACAAATCAGGTAAGGTCACAGGTTTAAATAATGGGGCAAAAGTGAAGCCAGGTCACAGGTCAGGCCAGGTCATGAGGTCAAATAGTGGGGCCAAACAGGGGTCAAATAATGGGATCATGTCATTAAGTCAGGGCTAGTCACGGGGTCAAAAATGAGGTCAGATCACAGGTCAGATCACGGGGTCATATAATGGAGTCAGGTCAGAGGACAGTGGTAGGGGTGGTGGAATTCTTGACCCAACCATTTATGATCCACTGACAAAAATGGCTGACAAGAAATATGGGCTGGGGGTCAGATTAAAGATAGTACCTGGTTGAGAGAGAGAGAGAGAGAGAGAGAGAGAGAGAGAGCAGAACCCAGAACATAAAAAGGAGGATAACTGCAGTAGGCTGGTTGGCTTCGTGCTTGGCAGGTCCTGTCAAAGAAAGGAGGGTGAGAGGAAAAGAAAAAAAGAAAGAGAGGGAGAGGGGGAAGAGGAGGGGAAGGTAGAGAGGGAGAGAGGAGGGGAAGGTAGAGAGAGAGAGAGAGAGAGGAGGGAAGAGAGAGGAGGGGAAGGTGCAGGGGGAGAGAGGAGGAATGAAGCAGAGAGAGGATTGGGAGGAGGACAAGAGAGAGAGAGAAAGAATACAGGTGAGAGAGGAAGGGAGGGGAGAGAAAAAGAATGGAGAGAGAGAAAAGGAAAAGGGTGGTAAGGAGAGTGAGAGAAAGAGAGAAGGACTGAAGAAGAGAGAGGAAGGGGAAGGGGGGGGGGATTAAGGAGAGAGAGCGAAAGAGAAGGGCTGAAGGAGAGAGGGGAAGGGGAGAAGGAGAGGGATACAAGAGACAGGGAAAGGAAGCAGGGGAAAAGGAGAGAAGGAGAGAGGATGGAAAATGGAGAAGGAACAGCAATGGAGGAGAGAGAGAGAGAGAGAGAGAGAGAGAGAGAGAGAGAGAGGGAGAGAAATGGAGAGGAAGAGTATGGGTAGAGAGGAGGCTTAGAGAAGAGAGGGGAGAGGAGGAGGACTGAAGAAGACAGAGCCAAAGGGAGGGGAAACGGAAAGGGAGCGAAGGGAGGGGAGGAGAAGACTGAGGGGGGGGGGAAGTAGGGGAGTAAAGGGATATGAGAGAGAAGGAAAGAATAATGAGGATAGAGGAACGAGAGAGAGAGAGAGAGAGAGAGAGAGAGAGAGAGAGAGAGAGAGAGAGAGAGAGAGAATCCCCACACCATGTCTTAGAATATCCCAAACTTGGTAGGTATTTCTTGCCACATATAATTTATGGTGAAATATAGGGTAATATTTCCAGGTTACACCTTAATGCATTATAAGTGACCATCATCGGGATTTTTTTAATGTACCAGGGGTCACTGCTTCAGGATGAAACTTGTGTACTTGTCCCACATGGGAGAGTTCCTTGTCTCAGTGGAGCAAACGGAGCTAGGGCCTGATTGACTGCTGCCTACCTTAAAAGCGCCAGGCAAGGCTGCCGCACCACCCCTAAACATCCACACTGTGCAGTGTGTAGCTTCCACGTTATGTCCACAGACTTCCCATTAACTCAGTGTACCGGTTTATAATGTCATGCCGTAACTATTATTTTATTTGTTTACTTTCTCTTTCAGGTTACTCTATTGGGTAGCTTATAGATAAAGTATTATAGAATGTGACTTTTCCTTTCCAGTGTTTCCTACAAAAATTTCCATGTCAGTTTTTCCATGCTTATGGTGGTGTTTCTCACTTTTTCCTGGAGGGTTTGGTGGTGTGGGGAGCCTTCTTGCTTTACTATCCTTATCCTTCAGCATGTAGAGTTAGATCTTGTAGTCATAGTTTTCTCTAACAAGCAGCCTCGAAAGGACCATAAGGTCTGTTGCTGTTTGCTTTCCTGTGTAATCCTCCTCCTCCTCCTCCTCCTCCTCCTTCTCTTGCTTCTTCTTGTTTTCCTTTCTTCTCCTCCTGCTTCTTCTTCTGTTCCTTTTCGTTTCTCCTCCTCCTCCTCCTCCTGACACACTATCCAGCAAGACACAGGCCATACTCGCTAACAAACAGCCTCCGCCTCGCTAAAGTCAGCAACATTTAGCTCTCAGTTACATAGGATATTTCGAGTCTTATGCTTAAGTCTGAAATCGAGAAGTGAGATGCGGACGCCAAAAGTTTGAGACAGACAGACAGACAGACAGGGAGTGAGGCAGAGACGATGATGGTAACGGATTGTGCCTTCCTGTATGGTTACTGGCTGCATATTAGAGAGAGAGCGAGAGAGAGAGAGAGAGAGAGAGAGAGAGAGAGACAGACAGACAGACAGACAGACAGACAGAAACTTGAGAGGTCTTGTTATTTTTTTCAATAAATTTTCCCCACAGTTAATCTATACTCCTTTAACACTAACTTGGCTTAAAATTGTCTTTATCGTTAAGTGCTGAGTTCTAGCAGCAAAGTGATACTGGAATATGATGCTAGTCACGAAGAAGTGCTGTGGTGAGGATGTAGAACGGTAATATTGGAATGTCGTATGTGACGTCAGCCACAAAAAGACGAAAATCTGGGCCAAGTTAAGGTGAAAGAACTAGATATATAGTTTTATTTTTTTTATTTGAGCACAAGGGAGAAGAATGTGTTTAATTAGTATGTGTGTGTGTGTGTGTGTGTGTGTGTGTGTGTGTGTGTGTGTGTGTGTGTGTGTGTTATTACTGTTTTTCTGTGTGTGTGTGTGTGTGTGTGTGTGTGTGTGTGCTATTATTGTGTGTTGTTATTGTTTTTCTGTGTGTGTGTGTGTGTGTGTGTGTGTGTGTGTGTGTGTGTGTTATTATTGTGTGTTATTACTGTTTTTCTGTGTGTGTGTGTGTGTGTGTGTGTGTGTGTGTGTGTGTGTTTGTGTGTGTGTTATTATTGTGTGTTATTACTGTTTTTCTGTGTGTGTGTGTGTGTGTGTGTGTGTGTGTGTGTGTGTGTGTTATTATTGTGTGTTATTACTGTTTTTCTGTGTGTGTGTGTGTGTGTGTGTGTGTGTGTGTGTGTGTGTGTTATTATTGTGTGTTATTACTGTTTTTCTGTGTGTGTGTGTGTGTGTGTGTGTGTGTGTGTGTGTGTGTGTGTGTGTGTGTGTGTGCTATTATTGTGTGTTGTTATTGTTTTTCTGTGTGTGTGTGTGTGTGTGTGTGTGTGTGTGTGTGCTATTATTGTGTGTTGTTATTGTTTTTCTGTGTGTGTGTGTGTGTGTGTGTGTGTGTGTGTGTGTGTGTGTGTGTGCTAGTATTGTTTTCCTATACAGACGGCTTTACCAGGCTTGAGATATGGCCACGATCACAGCCCAGCCAGCCTGAGCCGAGATACCCAGCCATGGCATTGTATTGAGAGAGAGAGAGAGAGAGAGAGAGAGAGAGAGAGAGAGAGAGAGAGAGGAAAAAGTCTTCTTAAAAAAAAAAATAATCGTGGGAATGAAAAGTCAATAAAGAGAGAGAGAGAGAGAGAGAGAGAGAGAGAGAGAGAGAGAGAGAGAGAGAGACGAAGAAAGGGAAAAGCCATCGTTAAAAAAATAATTGTGGGAAAGAAAAGTCTACACACACAGACACACACACACACACACACACACACACACACACACACACACACACACACACACACACACACACACACACACACAGTGAGCGAGTGAGTGAGTGAGTGCGTAGTTATTGATGATCTTATGGAGGAAATATAAGACTAATTTTTCCCATAAGGACATCAGTAACTCTTGCAACCCATATTGAGATAACTTTTTTGTACTTATTTTTAGGATTCTCTCTCTCTCTCTCTCTCTCTCTCTCTCTCTCTCTCTCTCTCTCTCAGGCATCCTGTATATAGGTAAACAACTTTGCTTTTTTTATTTTTTTTAAATCACGTCTGCCAAAAATAGGAGGGGTATATATGCCCCCCACGTCCCCCCCCCTCAAATCCCTGCCTGAATGTGCATGCTGGTCTCCCCCCCGGCTTACTCCCCCCTATCCTGCTTACTCCCCCCTATCCTGCTTACTCCCCCCTATCCTGCTTACTCCCCCCTAGCCGGCTTACTCCCCCTAGCCGGCTTTCTCCCCCTATCCTGCTTACTCCCCCCTATCCTGCTTACTCCCCCCTATCCTGCTTACTCCCCCCTATCCTGCTTACTCCCCCCTATCCTGCTTACTCCCCCCTATCCTGCTTACTCCCCCCTATCCTGCTTACTCCCCCCTATCCTGCTTACTCCCCCCTATCCTGCTTACTCCCCCCTATCCTGCTTATTCCCCCCTATCCTGCTTACTCCCCCTAGCCGGCTTACTCCCCCCTCCCCCCCGGCTTACTCCCCAAATCCGCCATTACTAGATCCCTGTCACGTCTTGTACTCCTCTTGTGTGTGTGTGTGTGTGTGTGTGTGTGTGTGTGTGTGTGTGTGTGTGTGTGTGTGTGTGTGTGTGTGTGTTTAAAAGCTGACACCATGCTAAAACTAGCCATTTTTAAACGTGAAAATCAAGTATATTTTTTTCAATATCTACTACCATACAGTATTGATAGATACATTAATAGATAGACTATTGATAGATGAATAGATTAATAGATAGAATATTGATAGATTAATAGACAGACCATTGATAGATAGATCAATACAGACCATTGATAGATAGATTAATAGACAGACCATTGATAGACAGATAGATTAATAGACAGCCCATTGATACATTGATAGATTAATAAATAGGCTATTGATAGATAGATTGATTAATAGATAGACCATTGTTAGATTAATAGATAGACCGTTGATAGATAAATAGTCCATTGATAGATAGATTAATAGATAGACCATTGATAGATAGATAGATTGATTAATAGATAGACCATTGATAGATTGATTAATAGATAGGCCATTGATAGATGGATAGATTAATAGGCCATTGATAGATTGATAGATAGATTAATAGATAGACTCAGATAGACTTTTCAGACTTGTCCATGAAGTACGGTATACATGAATGACTGATGTTACCAACTAGCTTTTTTTCATCAAAGAGTTAGAAATTTGGTGAGAGTATGTGGACAGACGGGTGCTGCGTGACTGCCTTTATGAGAGAGGCATACAGGTATAGATTTCGGTAGTTGGGTGTGTAGTGTAGTAGTAGTGATGATGGAAGGGTGACGCAGCGAGGAGAGAGAGACTGAGGAAGGTTGTGAAGAGAAGTTGATGAGACAAAAATCCTTTAATTTTTTTTTTATGAAAGGAAGAAGAAACCAAAGGCTGCATGTGGTGACCCCCTCAACACACACACACACACACACACACACACACACACAATCATTGTCGTCGTCGTCGTTGTTATTATTATCAGGAAAGGCATCATCCAAAAGGAGCAAGCAGAACGATTATCGTCACCACCACCACCACCACCACCACCTCCACCACCAGACCCTTCCAGACCAACAGACCATCTTGAGTATTAATTAGTGTAATGCCCCGGGAAGACCACCAAGCCGTCCTTTCTCCAACCCTCCACCGTGAAAGCTGATTTTTTTTTTTTTTTTTACGCGAGGAAGAAGGAACCAAAGGTCATGAGCCCGCAATAAGAGTTCCCTC
>NC_137069.1:14852128-14859628 GCF_032717465.1 Coenobita brevimanus
CATAACACCCACAGCTCATTCAGTGAAAGAACATTACTGTCCTGAGTGACTGGCATCACTTTAAGTCAGGAGTAATATTATTATTCATTACAATTTTTCTGCTGCAAGTAAACGTGGCACCATTTTTTTCATATGATGTTGACGTGAGAACAGTGAAACAGGATTGCCAATGTAACGGCTATGCAGCTAGACCTATTTTATGCTTCTGCTTGCGGCACTAACATCTGGCAGCATGATATCTAGCTACATTGTGGATATTTTTGCCATTTTTAGGTGATATTCTACAGATTTTATCGTACTTTCTAGCGATGTTTTGCGGTGTTTATTATCTAGCAACATTCTAGCAAGTTTTCAGGACTAAACTAACGAGATTGATGTAACGACTTGGCAACCCTGTGTCCACTGTCATTTGAACGGGAACATTTGCAGGGGAGGTACACACTTCAAATACTGTTCTCCTTGTTCTCTTGTTCAACGGGCTTAGCTTCAGATGTTCATAAGACAACATGCCACGTACGTACAGCAATGAAGAATATGGAGATATCGAGTATTTTTTTACGGAATCTGCGATGGTAATGCCAGTCTGCAGAGAAGAACACAGGTGGATACCCAATGGCGCCACGTTTATTTGCAGCAGAAAAATTGTGATAAATAAAATTCTGCCTGACGAAGTGAGGCTAATCTTCCTTTAGAATAACGTTTTTTCACTGAATGAGCTGTGGGTGTTATGATGATGCTGGTAGCAACATCCTACAAACCAAATATTACATAACTGACAACAACACACCAGCCTGTCCTCCTTCCCTCCCTACTCCCTTGCAAGCCATAAAATTTTGAATTTAATTCTTAATTACAGTCGATTTGTGCAAAAGAATTGCATGAATGCGTGACGATGTTAAAGAGTCAATAGACTACGTAAAGTTTCTTCTTAAAACTCGTGTGTACTGATAGGTTATGGGATTTTCATGTACAGTGCAGTATAAGCTAATAATACTCGTCTCCCGTCGCCCTGCCAAGCTCTCACCCAATGGCACATGCAAGAGACGAAGCTTTTCTACAAAACAGTCGGATGCTGGGTACTGATATGGGGTCGCAGAGAGCATATGTTTATAGAACAAAATATACTCAAAATTACATGATAGATCATTGGTGTAAGTTTTTGTTATACGTCGCGTTACACCCTGTGTGTGTGTGTGTGTGTGTGTGTGTATATATATAAATATATATATATATATATATATATATATATATATATATATATATATATATATATATATATATATATATATATATATGCAGAGACTTGACCGTGAAGATATGTATGCAAAATAACCACAGGAGAAATGAAAGGAGCAACAGTGAGTACTTTCGTATATTACATCTTCAGACAGTTGTAATATCCGAAGATGTAATATACGAAAGTACTCATTGTTGCTGAAGATGTAATATACGAAAGTACTCACTGTTGCTCCTTTCATTTCTCCTGTGGTTATTTTGCATACATATCTTCACGGTGAAGTGAAGTCTCAGCATATATATATATATATATATATATATATATATATATATATATATATATATATATATATATATATATATATATATATATAATGAGTGTGTGTGTATATATATATCTATATCTATATCTGTATCTATATATCTGTATCTATATCTATCTTATATATATATATAAAATGTGTATATATATCTATATCTATATATATCTGTATCTATATCATATCTGTATCAATCTATATCTATATGTGTGTGTGTATGTATATCTATATCTATCTGTCTATCAATCAATCAGTCTATCCATCTATATATAATACTGTCTTTTTCAGGAATTGTGTCTTTCTTTATATAAACCCCATTCTTCACTTAATTTTATTGTCGAGAAAAATGCATACATCACTCTAGGTATTATACAAGAGATCACTAACACAATCATCATAAACATCATCATCATCGTCATCACTGTCCTCATCACCATCATCATCATAGTCGTCATCATCATCATAATCAACATACCGCTATTATTTTAACCTTAAAAGTAACATTCAAGAAAATATTTATGCACTACTTTCATATAATAAAAAAAATGCATAGATCTATACTCCTTTTACCACAACTTGGCCCAGATTTTCGTTGTTTTGTAGTTTATTTCCCGTAGCTCGATACCAGAATAAGACAGTACCACGGCCCTTCACCCTCTCCATAGCACTTCTTCGTGACCAGCGTAATATTCTTAATCTGTTGTTACAAAAGAGCATTCGAGGAGAGATGTGACTCTTAGGCCAAGTTAATGTAGAAAGAGTATAGTAAGGGAGCCTCCAATATTAGTTTGCCATACCCATCCATCCTTCACCCAAACATTCATTGCCTCGCACCTTTTCCTTAGCGATTTGTTTTTGGATCCGACTGGTTAATATCCTTTTGTACCTTGCTTCGGCAGAGTATAGCTATGTTAGAATGATTTAGGAAACAACAGAAGAGTACAGTATCGCATAATAAGCAAGATAAATAGCACAGGAAAAGGTGTTAGGGAGCTAGAGTACAGTAGCCTATAATAAGCAAGATAAATCGCTTAGGAAAAGATGTTAGGCAGCTAGAGTATAGTAGTGTATAGTAAGCAAGATAAATCGCTTAGGAAAAGGTGTGACGGAGCTAGAGTATAGTAGCGTATAATAAGCAAATAAATCGCTAAGGAAAAGGTGTTAGGGAACTTCCTTACCGGACGAGAATACGGACCCTGGAGGTAGTCTACTTAGTGAAGACATTTTAGGCAACAATGACCAGTCCCTACTCCCTGAGCGGCATTATGTGAGCGGTTTATCCCAGTCACCCCTCTTACATACTGTAAATACTACAGTCAGTCCTGTTAGAGCGCCGTAACCCACTAAACCACCAGGCCTCTAGAGACAGAAGTATTATTAGTAAGAAAGAGTTTGGTGCTAAGAGGATGTAAGGAATGTTTGGTGTGTGTGTGTGTGTGTGTGTGTGTGTGTGTGTGTGTGTGTGTGTGTGTGTGTGTGTGTGTGTGTGTGTGTGTCAGGGAGGCTCCTAAGGCCACGAGGACACACCCGAGGCCAGAGGAGCAAGAACCCTACTTTTATTTCTTTGTGAGGAAGAGAGACCGAGATTTTTCACGGACTGCGCCTTTGAAACATTTACATAACAACACAAACCCCCACCTACACCCACCCAGCCGCCCACTACCGCCCACCCCCCCACCTCCGTCCCCACTCACCCACCCTTTCCATTCCACCCACCGGCCTACCTACATCCCTCCCTCTACCTCCCCATTCACCCATCTCCCTCCGCCCCCCATCCCCCCACATCCACCCACCCCTGGCTCCACCTACCCACCTACATCCCCCACCCTCCATCCCCAGCCACCCAGACTTGATGCGCGACAGCGTTTCTGCCTTGTTGTACATGCTTGGGTAACCTGTTTTTCGGCTTTTGTTTTTCACCTTTGGGCTATTGCACACCAACTCGACCAGAATTGAGAGCTTTTTCCAGTTCTCTCATAAATTTTCTTGAATTTTTCTAGAAAAATGCCTCTGTTTAATACATGTAACCATGCAACATCCTAAAGTTGTACTCCAAACAGTTGTACTCCAATAGTTGATTAGGTATGAATGTCTGAAGTATGACCCAAAGGGACATTTTTTTTTCTTTTTAGCCATTTTTTGTCTGTGCATCCTGAGCATCACCATCTGCTTATTTTCAGCAGGAATGGCCTAAAATTTTCTCACGACATTAAAAGAACCCTAAGACTTATATCACGTATTCAGGTAAATTTTTTCTGTTGGACTTGCATAGTGAGAAAATTAATCAAGGAAACCTTTTTTTCCCTTTCCGAACGATAATTTCTTAATTTTAAAAATTCAATATCTCATTCAGTTTCTTATGTTTTCAAAAAAAAAAAAAAAAAAAAAGATTCTCCGCGGTATTATGATAGTTCTGCCAAACCCAGAAGTTATTTAGTCCTATTTGTAAAATTGTAATGGAAGTATAAGTGGCTGGGGAATGGCTGGGAGAAGGAGGGAGGTGAGAAAGGAGAAAGAGATCAGTAGGATAGAAGTACTGGAAGCAGCGAAGATAAAAAAGGGGAAGGTCCCAGGAATAGATGGAGTGCGTGGTGAAATGCTGAAGCATGGGGGAGACAGTAGTAGAATGGATATGGAAGATGTGCAGATTGGCCTGGGAGGAAGGTAGAGTCCCGGAGGATAGGATGTCAGGTATAATTATTACCCTGTACAAAGGAATTGGGGAAATTGAAATGTGTGGTAAGTACAGGGGCATTTGTCTTCTGAGTGTAATAGGAAAAGTATATAGTAGGATACTTTTTGACAGAGTTAGGGAAATAACAGAGGAATTAGTTGGAGAAGAACATGAAGGTTTTAGGAAGGGAAGAGGTTGTGTAGATCAAATATTCATCCTTAGGTCATTAGTGGAAAAGTTCCTAGAGAAGGGAATGAAGTTGTATGCAACCTTCATGGATTTGGAGAAAGCATATGACAGGGTGGATAGACTAGGTTTGTGGAAAGTATTAAGAATATATGGAGTTATTGGGAAGTTGTTGAATGCCGTGAAGAGTATGTATGAGGGTGCTAAGGCTGCAGTGCTTGTGCATAGTGAACTGAGTGAATTTTTCTGTTTGAACGTTGGGTTGAAACAGGGATTTGTCATTTCTCTATGGTTATTCAATCTGTATATGAATGTGGTTATAAAAGAGATACAAGGTAGGGCAGTGAATGTTGGAGTAGCCCTAATGAGAGAGGGCAGTGTTTGGAAACTTTCTGTACTATTGTTTGCAGATGATACTGTGTTGTTAAGTGAAGACGAAAGGGAACTGCAAGGCTTGGTGAATGAGTTACGGAGAGTGTGTAAGAAACGGAATCTAAAGGTTAATATAGGGAAGAGTTAAGTTATGGTCTTCGAGAGAAATGAAGTCGCTGAATGTACAGTGAGGTTGGATGATGAGGAAATGGAAAATTTGAGTGCATTTTAGTACTTGGGTTGTGTGATGAGTGAGGATGGAAGCTTGAAGGGTGAAGTGCTTGAAAGGGTACAGCAGAGAAGAAAGGTTGCTGGTTCTTGGAATGCAGTGATAAGAAATAGGGAGTTGAGCATGGAAAAAAAAAAAAGTCGCTGCATGAAAGTATTGTGATACCAACTTTAACGTATGGAAGTGAAGCTTGGACCTTGTTGGAGGGACACAAGTGTGAGAGCAGTGAATATGAGTTATTTGAGAGGAGCTTGTGGAGTTAGTGGAGAGACAGGCTGGGAAATGAGAAAGTGAAGGAGCGTTGTGGTGTGGATGTGGATGTGATAGAAAGCGTTAAGAGAAACACATTGAGATGGTTTGGCGATGTGGAGAGGATGGAGAGCGAGAGAGTAACGAGCAGTGTATGTGAGTGAGGTGGAGGGGGGGAGGGGGAGGCCGAAGATAAGATGGAGGGATGTACTGGAGACTGGAGAGGTATATGAGAGGAGTGTGTGAGCTGGGAGCAGGGCAGTGAAATGGCGGGGGACAGGGAGACATGGAGGTGATTTGTTTGCGCTCACCCATTACGGGATTAAGGCGTCTGGCAATAGAGACCAACTTGCCTAGCCCCGGGATCCTACGCTCCTCATGGGGCAACGTAGGATTAGATGATAGCTGGATGGATTATTATTATTATTATTATTATTATTATTATTATTTATTACTATTGTTGATGTCATTCTTATTGTTATTGTTGGTGTTCCTTCCTTCACTGTCCTTCCTTCCTTGTTCCTTCACTTCATTCCCCCCTTCCTTCTCTCTCCTTCTATTCTTCCTCTTCCTTTCCTTCACTCTCCTTCCTTTCCTTCTTCATCCTTCACTTAATTCCCCCTATTCTTCTCTCCTCCTATCCCTCTTCTCTCGTAATCCCTCCTTCTCCATTCCTTCACTCCTTCCTTTATTTCTTCTTCCTTCACTTGGTTCACCCCTTCCTTCTTTCATTATATCCTTCTTTCCTCTTCCTCTCTCCTTCTGCCTTCCTTGACTCTCCTTCCTTTCCTTCTTCATCCTTCACTTGGTCTCCCCTTTCCTTCACTCCTCCATTCCATCCTTCTCCCTTTCTTCCCTCATGCTGCCTCTCTCTCTCTCTCTCTCTCTCTCTCTCTCTCTCTCTCTCTCTCTCTCTCTCTCTCTCTCTCTCTCTCTCTCCTTCCCTTCCTTCACACTCCTTCACTTTCCTTCACCCCTAGAGCCATAAGCTTCTAAAAACATTCATGGTCATGTCTCAAAATTTTCTTTCCCCCTCCCTCTCCACCCCTACCCCAAACAACACTATTTTTATCATCAAAGGAAAGTGTGATTGTTAATATTGTTTTGGAGAGAGAGAGAGAGAGAGAGAGAGAGAGAGAGAATTTGGGGGACGGGGGGAGGGAGGTTGTGTGTGTGTGTGTGTGTGTGTGTGTGTGTGTGTGTGTGTGTGTGTGTGTGTGTGTGTGTGTGTGTGTGTTCATGGCAATTTCTGGCACACATTCTTTAATACAGTTTCGCCCATACTTTAGACAATGTTCTCAAGCAATGAAATATAAATAAAATAAATAAAGAGTCATTAAACCTCTCCTCTTCCTCTGTCCCCTCCTTTCTCCTCTGTCCCCTCCTTTCTCCTCAGTCCCCTCCTTTCTCCTCTGTCCCCTCCTTTCTCCTCTGTCCCCTCCTTTCTCCTCTGTCCCCTCCTTTCTCCTCTGTCCCCTCCTTTCTCCTCAGTCCCCTCCTTTCTCCTCTGTCCCCTCCTTTCTCCTCTGTCCCCTCCTTTCTCCTCAGTCCCCTCCTTTCTCCTCTGTCCCCTCCTTTCTCCTCTGTCCCCTCCCCTCTTCCTCTTTTACCCCCTACTTCATTCCTTTCCTCTCCCTCCCCCCTTCCTTCTCCCCTCCCCACTACTCCTCTTGCTTCTCCGGGCACTCTCCCCCCTCCCCCCCTCCTTTCTGCATTTCATTCCTCCTTACCATCCTTTCTTGCCTGTCCCCTCTGTCTGTCCCCTCTGTCTGTCCCCTCTCTTCCTCCGCACCCCTCCACTTCCCCCTCTTCTGCCCTCTTCCCTCCCCCCTTTCCTACCTCCCCCTCCCCCCTTTCCTACCTCCCCCTCCCATTCTGCTTTTCACCTCTCCTCCCTCAATTTTTTTTCTTCCTCTTTCCTACCTCTTCCTTTGTCTCTCCCTACCCAACCCCCTCTTCTTTTTCTCCTCTTCTTCTTCCCCCCTCCCCTCTTCTCCCTTCCCCTCTCCCCTCTTCTCCCTTCCCCCCTCCCCTCTTCTCCCTTCCTCCCTCCCCTCTTCTCCCTTCCCCCCTCCCCTCTTCTCCCTTCCCCCCTCCCCTCTTCTCCCTTCCCCCCTCCCCTCTTCTCCCTTCCCCTCCCCTCTTCTCCCTTCCCCCCCTCCCCTCTTCTCCCTTCCCCATGGTCGTTTCATCCCCCCCTTTTGGTTTCAGTCTTTATGTTTCCCCGCCACCCT
>NC_137069.1:14864628-14869347 GCF_032717465.1 Coenobita brevimanus
CCCTAACCTCTCTCTCTCTCTCTCTCTCTCTCTCTCTCTCTCCGGCATTCACCGTATATTTATGTAAAAATAGATTGGCAGACTGACAGACGAGAAACTGATGTTTGTGTGCGAGAGAGAGAGAGAGAGAGAGAGAGAGAGAGAGTGAGGGAGAGAGAGGAGAAAGAATTATTGTCGGAAAGAAAACGTGAAAGGAGGATAGTTGAGAGGAGGAGGAAGAAGAGGAGGAAGAGGAGGGGGAGAAGGAGAAGGTGGGGAAAGAGGAGGAGGAAGAGAAAGATGACGATGATGATGATGATGATGATGATAAAAAGAATGAATAAGAAGAAGAGGGAGAAGGAGGAGGAGGAGGAGAAGGAGGAGGAGGAGGAGGAGGAGGAGGAGGAGGTAGGGGAGCGAAAAAAGATGATGAGGGAGACGGAAAGGAAAAGGAGGGGGAAAAAAAAAGATAAAGATGGGAATGGAGGGGGGGAAGGGGGTGAGGGAAGAGTAAAGGATAAACCACATGAAGAAGCGAAGAGGAGGAGAAGGAATGAAAAGAAGAGGAAAGGGAGGAAAAAGGAAAAGTGAGCAGAGGGAGAGACTGAATGAGATAAATGATGGAGACGAAGGGGGGGGGGAAGAGGTAAGGGGGAATGGAGGAGGGAAAAAAGAGGAAGAGAGAGAGGAAAAGGAGAAAAAGAGAGGAGGGAGTGAAGATGAAAGAAGAGGAAAGGAGAGAGACACACACAGGGAAAAGAAAAAAAGAGGTTAGAGAACAAGAGAGAGAGAGGGGGGGAGAGAGAGAGAGAGTGGAGGAAGGAAGAAAAAAAGCTGGAGGGAGGGAGGGAGGGAAGGAGAGAGAACCAGGATACCCTCGAGGTGAAAACAGAAAATATCAACTCGAGAAAAGAGCCAAGCCAGGCCTTCACAGAATCTTTTATTACTGGACATTTTTACTCGACGAAAAATTCTTTTAAAAAAGCCTTGCTATCATGCATCGAAAATAATCCATGTGTCAATAATAGGTTTTAAAAATCCAGAGAAAATATCCAGAATAAATATCCAGAAAATGTCCAGGAAAAAATGTCAAGAAAACATGTCCAGAAAAATGTACCAAGAATATACAGAAAGTTATCCAGAAAAAAATATCCAGGAAATATGTCCAGGTAAAACTATTTAGAAAAAATATCCGGGAAAAATATCGAAAAAAACATAGAAGAAATATACAGAAATTAATAGAAATGTCCACAAAAAAATATCCAGAAAATGTATATCAAAATGTCCAGAAAAATATCGAAAAATATAGAAAAAATGTACAAAAATAAAAAAAAAAAAATCCAAAAAAATATCCTGGAATACCTGTAATATCCAGGAAGAAATATCGAAAAATATCGAAAAAATATAAAAAAAAAATGTAAAAAAAAAAATGCGGAAAATGTCTAGAAAAAATATGTAGAAAAATATCCAGAAGAATATCCATAAAAATATCCTGAAAAAAAATATCCAGAAAAATATCCAGAAGAATATCCATAAAAAATATCCTGAAAAAATATCCAGAAAAATATCCAGGAAATGCCCAGAAAATATCCAGAAAAAATATAAAGAAAATGTCCAGAAAAGGGTCAAGAAAAAGTTTCCAGAAAAATATCCAGTAATATCCAGAAAAATCTCAAGAAAAATGTCCAGAAAAAAAATATTTCGGAATGATGCCTTTAAAAACGTGATAAAAAAAAAATGCTCAGACAACGAAAATATTCTAAAAAAAAAATGCTCAGACAACGAAAATATTCCCAGATTTTTATAAAGACAAAGTTGCATTAAGAAAATCAAGAAAATATATGAAAATATCCAGAACAAACCCTGGAATGAATAAACAAAATATATAGATAAGAAAATAAAATTGAATCTCATACAATGAAAATATTCCTAAATATTAATCAAGGCAAAGATGTCCTAAGAAAATAATCAAGAGAATATCAGAAAAAATCCAAAACAAGCCTTTAAATTAATGAATAAACAAGTATATACAGTAAATAGATAAATAAAATAAGTAACTAAATAGGTTCAGTTCAGAGTAACGAAAATATTCCCCGTCTTACAGAAAATAAAATCGTCTTAAGAAAAGCAACAAGAAAACTTATGGAAAAAACTGAGAAGAGACCTTCAGATTATTAAATAAATTATTAAAAATCCCAAGACAATGAAAATGATCCCTGTCTTAATAAAAACAAATTTACCTAAATTAAGCAAAATTATTAATGGTATATGAGAAAGTGTAGGTCAATAATAACACACACACACACACACACACACACACACACACACACGAGAGAGAGAGAGAGAGAGAGAGAGAGAGAGAGAGAGAGAGAGAATAATAGATGACTTAAGAGATAATAATAATAAGCTCACGTAAAAAAAAAAATAATAATAAAGTTTTAAGTATTCCTACATTCATCAGTATTTATTTATTTTATTTATTTATTTTAACAACAAACTCTAAAGTAACTGAAGCCAAATTATTTCCTTCACATATATTTATCTCAGTTAAAATGATATAATGCTAAAATTATGAAAAAATAAATAAAAATCGAGCGAAACGTGCCCCCCCCAAAAAAAAAAAAATCTATGCCCATAAGTTTAGTGAGAAAAAATATATAAATTAAATGGCTTAATTAAATCGAAAAAAGGTAATCAGCCAAGAATCATGTATATATAAAAATTTCTGTCGAAAAGGAACATACCCCGAAACAGCTAAAAGCATAATGTTTCATTTCTCACCCCATTCTTAGTTATCCTTGGAAAAATAAAAATATTGAGTTAAAGGTAGCGGTAGTAATATGGCAGCAGTATAGTAGTAGTAGTAGTAGTAGAAGCTTGTAGTAGTAGTAGTAGTACTACTACTACTAGTAGAAGAAGATTGTAGTAGTACTAGTAGCTGGAATAATAATAATAATAATAATAATAATAATTACAATTACAATTATTATTATACTTAATATTGACAAAACAAGAAAACTTCCCTCAAGGATGTGGGATGTTTTAATAATAATAATAATAATAATAATAAATGAGGATGATGCTTGATGATGGCGATAATAAACTAGAAGAAGAAAAAGAAGAACCGTAGAAGCATTAGAGAAAGAGTGAGTGAGAACAAGAAAAACAGCAGATGAAGTGCCCACCATTCCACTATCTCACACGGCACAGAAACGTGTGATGGAGAGAGGAATGTATCGGGATGGAGGTGAATATTTCTCGGGATGGAGACGAATATTTCTCGGGATGGAGATGAATGTTTCTCGGCCAAGATTTTTACATTTCATACGAGGCTGACAGATGCTCTCTCTCCCACGGGCAAAAAGAGTTCTCAAGGCTTTTTCTGTGTCTTAACCCACGCCTTACGCAGTTTTATTATTCTGGTTTTTATTAAAGAAGCAACCAGGGTTTTGTGTTTTTTAAAGGAGATTTACTGGGTTTTGTGTGGGTGTGGGTGTGGGTGTGGATGCGGGTGTGAGTGTGGGTGTGAGTGTGGGTGTGGGTGTAGGCTTGTGTGTGGGTGTGGGTGTTGGCGTGGGTGTGGGCGTTGGCGTGGGTGTGGGTGTGGGTGTTGGCGTGGGCGTGGATGTGGGTGTGGTTGTGGGTGTGGGTGTGGGTGTTTGTTTTCTTTGATGTGGACTTTAATTTTTCTTCTAAAGAGTAAATTTTCTTCTTTCAGTTCTATTTTTTCTTCATCTTTTTCTTCCTCTTTCTTTCCTTTCCTCCTCCTCCTCCTCTTCCTCCTCCTCCTCCTCTTCCTCCTCCTCCTCCTCTTCCTCCTTCTCCTCCTCCTCCTCCTCTTCCTCCTTCTCCTCCTCCTCCTCACTGGATATATATTCTTTTGAGGTCAGTAGGCTCCTTAACCCCTTTTCTTAACCCTCTCAAGACCACTATATATCTTGTAATTATTCCATAACACCTTTCCATAAGCGATTTATTTGCTTATTACTCCTTACGATCCTCTTCTGTGATACTTAAATCCTTCCAATAGCAGCATACTCTACTTAAATAATGAACAAGACAATATTAACCATGCATATCCAAAACTAATTCGCTAAAGAAAAGGTGTTAGGGAGCTTCCTTAGTCAGCATACTTTCTAGCCCGTATTCTCGTCGGTTAAGGTAGCTTCCTAACACCTTTTTTTAAGCGAGTTACATAAATCCTTCCAATATCGCCTCCTGTTCCCTGTACTTTCTTCATACTCTCTCTCTCTCTCTCTCTCTCTCTCTCTCTCTCTCTCTCTCTCTCTCTCAATAGATGAATGAATAAATATATATAAATTATGTCTGTCTATTTTGTCAGTTATCCTTTATTCTACTCTGTTTATGTCTATATATGTCTATCAATATTTCTTGCCATCTGCCTGTGTCTTCATAAATCCATCTATTTATCTATCTGTTCTTCCCTCGTATATATCGTCTGCTGGCCGTCTCCACCCTGGCCTGCCTCGTCCGTCAGTTTTGAGAGCCCCATCTGGGAAGGCACGAAAAATGGCCCTCTCTCGCTCGAAATTTGCTTCCCTCCAAAAACAAAGTAAATAAATAAATAAATACATAAATTAAGAAGAAGAGATAGGACGATAAAAATAAATGATCAGTCTTCTAACACTAGTATGAAATTAATGATAAATGATAAAAAATTATGAAATATTTGTCTGTGAGAAATATTTAAAAAGAGCTGCTTGAGGAAAGATAAAGATG